>NC_133771.1:191167899-191189661 GCF_003597395.2 Chelonoidis abingdonii | reverse complement strand
CCCTCCTGCCCCTCTGTCGGAGTGCCAGCAAGAAGGAACTGAGGGAGTGGAGGGTCGGCGGGCCCCTTTATAGGGCGCCGTAGTGGTACCACTCCAGGGAGTGCCTGGGCCGACCCTACAGACGCTGCTAGGGGAAAACCTTCCGGCTGGCGTGCACATCGCGCACACACACTTGCTTGGAATGGACATGAACAACACATCTCGAAGAACAGTTACTAAAAGGTGGGTAACCGTATTTTTTATGACTATGAAAGCTGTAATCCATTCTTCCCTCAGTTATAACAAGTGAAATGGGAATTTATACAGTATACACAAGATTGTAAATACAGAAGTTTTCTTTTTTTTATTTTGAAATTTAATGACTTTTTTTCCTCCTATGCTGCATTTTCTTTTGTAATTTTTTTTCCTGTATAGGCATCAGATTTTCTCTTGTTTGTGGTTCGGGCAAGTTTATTTTTATATGAATTATTTTCTCCCGTGCATTGTTTATTTTTCACTACAGGGAAATTCCAGAAAGAACAAAAGTCGATAGTTTACATCCACTCAACTGTCTTTCAGATGTTGCTCCTGCTACACAGAATTGCAGATGCTGAAAATTCAGTGTCACCCTCTTGGCTAGTTCTTAAAAGGAAAGAGGTGGATTTGGCCTAGTAATAAATCATTTGGTGCTGTATATGAATCTGACACATATAGAACTTGTAATCAGTAAAACAGACACAATTTAATGTTGGTAGTTAAAACAAAGAATTTTCAGTCCATGGGTAACTTTCGTCGGAATTCCCTTAAGTTATTTTTACTGTACACTTTTTGAAATTAGATTTTAATGTAATCTAAGATTATGTATATTTTCAAATTCAAGTATGGGTTAAACCTGGTATCCATATGGTAGTGTGTTTCTGGATAAAATGTTTAAACAGCCAACATTCATACATTCCATTCTTTGCTGTTCTTAAAAAAAAAAAAAAAAAAAGTCTCCAGATTCATTTGAAAATATAACGTTTTTGGCCATGCAAGCCGTGTGTTTTGTGTACATTTATTGTTTCCTCCTGCTCTCAGATCTTCTGAAGTAGTTGGGATGGTTGCTTAGGGAAGCTGATGTCAATAAAATCGAATTTAAAGTGAACTGGGTCAGTCTTGTTTGGGGTATATGCAATATTGGAAACTTCAGTTTCTCATACTTGGGGGCTTGGGTTTTGAACTTAAGAGGACAAGTAGCTCAATCAAGAAATGCTCATGAAACTGCATTAAAGACTTGTTGGGGAATTTTGTTTGTATTTTAAAATGTGCTGATATAAAAATTTGCTCATAAAATCTAGAGCAAAAAGTGAGCATAAAATGTTGAAAAGGAAGAAAGACATTTTTTGTATAGTCCTGTGTCTCAGCACACAGGGTAGGCTGATCTACTACTCTCTAGAAGTTATTAATTCATAGATGACTTAAACACTGAATTTGTAAGGCAGTTAAAACATTTTATGGTATTATGAAGACATTTCCCTAATGGACTGACTTTTAAAAAATACCTGTTTTATACTTGTTTACTCATAATTGTAATTTATTTAGGAAGCCTGTAAATCTCTCTCTCTCTCATAAGATTTTCAGCACAATCTAATACCATAGGTAGAGGTGAGCATGAAACGATTTTCCCGTCCCTTACCTATTTTCACGAGTTGGCATTGAGATGAAGCTGACACCTTTTGATAAATGAGAGGCCAGCCACATCCTAGAACAACCCAGTTGTTAGTGCATTCACATGGGCAGGGGAAGACCTGGATTCAAGTTTCTGCTCCAAATCAGGCACAGCAAGGATTTGGACCTGGGTCTCCCACATCCCAGATGAGTTCCCAACCCACCAGGCAGCTGGCTATTTTGGAATGTGGTTGATCTCTATACTCCTGGAGCTTTTCCAGTTTGAATAAACATTGAGCCAGAGAAAGTGACACTGACTGTCTAGCTCAGTGATTATGGCTCCCAGTTGGCAAGTGGGAGAATCGGGTTCAAGTCCCTCCTCTAATGAATATTTATTTATGCCAAGTGGAACAGGAAAGATTGAGACCTCAAAACCCAGAATAGCAATGAACTGTTTTGATGAATTGGCATTTCCCAGTGAAAAAACATTGTCAAATTCCTGACCAGTTCTAACCCCAGCATAGTGTCTGACAAAAATCAGAGTTGCTAAATGTTTTACATTGAACTTCTATTCCATAATGGATAATATGACACTTATCTGTCCTAAATGCAAGATTCACTCTGTAATGTTAGCCAAGTCAATGTGTATTCTGAGTCTATAATAATAATAATAAAAAAATCCAAGTCACAAATTTAATATTGCTGAGGTGCCTTTTTTGAGTGTACTTGTCTAGACTGTGTACTGCCTCTTACCAGCAGCTGTTTTAAGAATAGCAAAGTCCTCAGGGACAAGCACATAGGAAGAGCTATGTTCCATCAAGATTACTTCTAAAAATACAATGTTGTCTTGGTTCTGAATTGTTCCTCCTTTTCTGTTGTAAATAGAGTAGAACTGAGAGGCAACATATGCTTCTCTTCTCCTCCCTTGAAGTGATCTGTACAGGAGGCTTCTGTCTTGCAGTGAGACACACCTTAGTTGTCATGTTTTGGATCTCCAAATCAAATTATTAAATTTATGTTTTATGCTGTTTACTATCACTCACATGTTTAATGGAGGTTTCACACATAGTCACACTCAAACATCCTTTCTACTTTCTTTAAACTTTGTGAAAAGATCCTTTGAACGTTCCTTAGCTTAATCTCTGCCAGAAGGTGGTGATTTTGGAAAGTTTAATCAAAAAGTGCATTGAAGATTGAGGTTAATAAAAAACTGCTTTCACATTATTAAAAAGCCACCCAAACTTTTTATTTGTGATCTAATAATCTTAGTGACAAAGGCATATTCTTGTCACCTCTATTTAATTGCTGTAATACACTCTCTGGGGTGACAACTTTGAAACTGGAGTTAATGCTGGATATGGCAGCCAGTGCAATAAGCAGAGTTTCATGCCAGGAGCATGTTCCATTCTTCTTAGAGTGCTTGCTCATGTCCATTACATTGTAGGTGTGTGTGCTTGCCTCATGCATCGGTGCTGGAAGTTTTTCCACTGGCTCTTCCCTCCCTTAGTTCCTTCTTACCACCAGTGATGGTGCTGGAATGTCTCCTTGCCTTGGCAAGCTTTCCTTCTCAACTGTCTAGTTGTGATTTTCTGTATGTCGGTCTTAGAAAGTTTTGTATAGTTTAGTAGTTCCCTTAGTGCATAAGTTAGAAATTTTAGTCCCCTATGGAACTTAGCCTAGGGATGGGGTATGCCCCAGTCCCCGGGCTTCAAGCCTTGTGATGCTTCAAAAAATGTATGCCAGTCAGTGATCCCCATCAAAGCTGCCTGAAGTGTTTGGGGGAGACCCATGTGAGCAATAAGTCTCGCATTTGTAAAAGTTTCAAGCCACAAACCATAAAGGAGCAGGGCATTCAACTTAGTGTTCCTTGTGGAGTTGGCCCTCACATCGGCCTCAGAGCTGGCTAGATCAGACTCTGCTCCAAGCACCGAGGCATCGGTCCACTGCACGCTGCCGGCACTGGCCTCTGACTGGTGCCAATCCCCATCCCTGGTACCAGCTAAAAAGCAAAGAAAGGCTGGGAGAGGGCATTATCCTGTGTCCCATAAAAAGAAGGAGAGAGCCAGAGGAGAGCAAAGACCCACATGGGGCAGCTCCTCCCCTCCGGACAGTAGCCAGGCTCCAGCACCTGTTGAGCTGTCACGCCCCATTCGGCATCTGCCCAGGAAGCGGCAGAGGCATGTGGCACCTGGCTGTGCCATCCACACTAGAGGCCTGTCAGGCTGCTAAGGACATATTGTCCCTTCTGTTGCCCCCAATGCTGGCTAGCGAGGTGCCCCATTCAAGAGGTAAACCCGCCCTGGGACCTTTTCAGTAGTCCCCATCGGTAAGGCACAACTCTCCAGTGCAGGGGATGTCCCACCAGCACCCGCCTGAGCACTGCCACCATATCCCAGATACAGGTTGGCTTACCTGTCAGAGTGCCTGGCATTGTTCTTCACACCCTAGGCAGCATTCCTCAGGATCCCAGCACCGATTGCCAGCTGTCTGGTGCAGACCTTTGGAGGCGCATCACCAATCCCCAGAATCCTGTCATCGGTCCCCGGAGCGTTTGAGTCGATCCCCAAATTTGGGGTACCGCTCTAGACGGTAAAGGTGCCTGTTTCCAGTTTGCCCCTATCGATCCCCATGGGCATGTTGATGTTCTCTTGAGCCAAGACTTCGATTCTCTCGCTCCTGGTCCACAGAACAGCACCACTCTCAAAGCATGAGACGTCGATTTGCTAGGATACCGCCGCCAATCCACTGAACACTGCTGCCAGTCCCGGGAGGTGCGGCAGCGAGAGCAGTCTTCCAGGTACATGTCACAGGTAGAGACCCCTGGAGAGAAAGAGGTGACGGGAACGGGGTAGGTAGGCAGCTTTGGTACCAGCCTGGTCTCCCAGATGAGTCTCTCCCTCGTCAGGCTCAGAGAGGAGGAAGATCTGCCTACAGGCCAAGGCCATCCACCAGAGGCATTGACATTCCCATCGGGACCTCCAGTGGTTGCATGGCACCAGGGCCAATGGCTGCCTCCCTGACAGCTATGGAGTCCTGCGGGGTTCCCCAACCATTGGAGGGGCACTAATAACTCTCAGGGGCATCTGAGAAATGGCAACAGTCTCCCGCCTGTCCCCAGACTCAGAAGCGGAGTCAGAGCAAGGTCCCCAGGGTCAGTCAGCCTCGGCTGAGGCTCCCCTGGCAGAGGCTATGAAGTAGGCAGATGTACCATTACTCGGCTTCTCATCCTCTTCACCTGATGAGGCAATAGCGGGACCTTCCCACATGGTTCCCCAGGACAATGTAAAGGCTCACCAGGATCTTCTAAAGAGGGTGGCATCTAACCTGCAGTTGGTGGCAGAGGAGTTAGCAGAACCCTCAGACTCCATGGTTGATGATTTAAGCATAGCAGCCCCCTCCAAGGTGGCATTACCAGTCCACGAGGGAGTGTAAAGCTGATCGATGCCTTGTGGTAAACTCCCTCCTTCCTGCCCCCCAACTCCAAGTGGGCAGAGAGGAAGTATTTCGTCCCTGCTAAGGGATTTGAATACCTATATACACTCCAGCTCCAAGCTCACTGATGGTATTAGCAGCCAATTAGCACAATAGACAGGACCAGCTGGGATTGACGCCTAAGAATAAGGAGGCGAAGAGGCTCAATCTCTTTGTCAAAAATTTATTCTATGGCAAGCCTCCAGTTAAGAGTGGCCAACTATCAAGCCCTACTTGGCTGTTACGATTTTAACATTTGGCAGTCCATCGTCAAGGTTGCGGACTCACTACCAGAGGAGCCCAGGAAGGAGTTCCTGGCTATTCTGGATGAGGGCAGAGCTATGGCCAGGATGCGGCAGAGGCATGTGGCCTGGACCATAGCTTCAGCCATTTCTATGAGGCACCTTTTTGCAGTCTGGCCTGTTGGTGGAGGTTCAGCAGTCCAGCTAGGACCTGCCCTTTGATGGCCTGGCCCTGTTCACAGAACAGACACAAGTTGCATGGCCTGAAAAACTCTAGGGCTACCTCGCGCTTGTTGGATCTTTACATGCCAGCACCCATGAGAAAGTGGTTCAAGCCATAGCAGTCCCACAGGTTTGGGGGCCATTTCCGAATAGAGCCCTTCCGCAGAAAGGGCAAGGGCTCAAGCACGGCAAGGCCAACAGCTGGTCCCCTCAGCTCACTCAAGCTCTACCCTCAACCAACCAGGTAATAAGCAGGCATTTTGAGGGTGTGCTTGAGGGTGACCTTCCAACGTGTGTCTTGGATCAAGCGCCCTTGCTTTTTTCCAATTGCTTGTCTCCCTCCCTTTCTCCCTGCCTGGGCCTCTATAACATCGGACCAGTGAGTCCTCAGCACAATACAGAGGGGTATACCCTCCAGTTTATTTCTGTCCCCTCTCCCTCTCCATCCTTTTTCAGGGACCCTTCTCATGAGCATTCTGCTCACTCAAGAGGTGCAGGGCCTTCTGTGGATGGGAGCCGTGGAGGAAGCCTCTGCCTCCTGAAGGGGACAGAGTTTACTCCTGCTATTTTTTGATCTACGCCCATCTCAAGCCTGCTGAGCCTTAGCAAGTATCTCAAGAAGTTGAAGTTCCACGTGTCTCCTGGCCTCTCATCATTCCTCCCTGATCTGGGAGCCTGGTCCTCTGCTGCGACTGACAGATGCAGCTTATTTTCACATATCATCGTTGCATGAACACAGAATTTCCTGCATTTTGTAGTTGTGGGACTCCCGCTAACCAATATCGCAGTGCCTCCAATTTTTTGCCTAGCAACAGTGCAAAAGGGTGTTTCACGAAGTGCATGTCGGTGGTGGCGGCTTTACTTAGACAATTGGGGGGTAATCCAGTGGTCCCTGCCCACAGTATGGGATTTGGGGAGCAGATTACACGACAGGTGGGGTGCCAATTAATTTCTTTATTAAAGGAAAAAAGGAAGTGGTGGAATTTACAATGAAATACAATGGGATGGGGTGTTATGGGTGTTTACATATAGACAGTGAATGGGGGGGGTTCTCTTATTGAAACAGTGTAGGGAGTTCTAACATGGGGTACAGTAAGGGGGTTCACACAATGGGGATCAGTGCAGTCCAATAAGCAACTCAACTTAATATAGGAACAACCTAGATGCAGTGTGGAATGCAAAATGTAGCCAAAAAAAATGGCAAAGTAAAATGGTAGCTCTATATAAAAGTCCAACAATCTCAGATAGTAATGTATCAAGTGGTTTAATACGTATGTATACATCACCATGTTAACACATGGCATCTAATTGCAAATACAAAAGTATTACTCGAGTACAAATTGGAGGCAAACTCATGGGGTGTATACCGTTGCACCATCAGTAAAATGCATCAAATAAGTTTCATATGTAACAATTTCTAGATACAGAATGGTATATAGACAAATGAAAAAATTATATGACTTAATTTGAAGAGGGTGTGATTAGAATAATCTGGCAACAGTGTACTTAAAGGCTGGGCTCAGATACAGGATGGGAGAGGGAAGGAATGATCAGTGGTAACTGATGAGAGAGAGTGCAGCTGCAAGCAGCGGAGAGACTCGAAGCCTACGGGTGAAAGCCCAGAGCAGTCCCAGGAGCCTGGGCTGGATGTACGGGAGACAAGAGCAGCTGGAGCGCACTTAAGGGAGTCTGGGAGCAGCAAGAGGGGAGGGCGCTGAACGTGCAAGCGATGAGAAGGCACGTGAGATGGGGGAGACGGCTGAGGGAAGAAACAGGTTGCAGCAGCGGAGAGCACTTCAGGGAAGTTGCGGAGCAGCGGGGTGAAGACAAACGGAGCAGTGTGATGGTGATCTTCAGTAGGGGAGGGGCAGTGGAGAAGCGGGACACGAACACAGGGTAATACAGGGAGGAGCAGAGAAGTGTAAAGAAGGACTATAGGGAGGTTTAAGCAACAGCAGACACCAAAAAAAAAAAAAAAAAAAAGAAAGAAGCGGCAAAGTGGTTTGGGAAGTTACACGGGGAGAAGCAGCAAGGGGTTTGGAGTTCGGAGGGTGGATGCAGACGCGGGGGGGAAAGCAGCAAAAGAGTTGGGAAGTTTGGGGAGAGTGCAGATACGGGGGGAAAAAGCAGAAGGGCTACAACAGGAGACACAGAGAAGTACACAGAGGGGAGATTGGAGCGGGGAAAACAGACACGGGAAAGTTCGGGGAGAGATCGGACAGTGGGAAGACGAATTCAAACAGCAAAAGCTTATCTATAGTCTAACTTAATCAAATTTATATAAAATGACAAGCAGCTTATACAAAGTAACAAACAGGTACAGAATACACCAGGCAATGGCTTTTTAAATCTATCTTAACCAACGACTAGGCAAAACAACATATCACAATTCTAAGCAAAACTATAACACAGCAACTATACAGAGCAACAAACAGCAAACTATAACAAGGCAGGTGAAACTTACAAGCGCTACAATCTTAGCAAACTATGATTTATTATAACTAAAAAGCAAAACCTATGGTGCCCTTCATGCTATGGGGAAGTCACAGAGGGCAGAGTGGTATGTGCCCAGGATACAGCTCCCAAGGCAGCCCCCAGGAAGCCAAGGGATGGTGGCTGCAGCAGTGGATACGGCTGAAAGCAGTGAGCCCCGAAGCAAAGCCCACAGGAGCAGACTTAAGCGGCGGCACAACTTTATTTTTAGCGGCAAAGCGCCGCGAAGTTTAAGAGGTTTTAAGACACAGACCAAGGTTTAGCTTGAGTCTGTGTGCTGGGGAAACAGAGCCAGCAGCTAAATATAAAATAAAAGTATAGAAAGTTTCACAGAGGGATTCTTACCAGTCCCCAAGGCAGCAGCAAAGGCAGAAGCAGCAACAACATCAGACAGAAGCAAGGAGGGCGCTCTGTATGGTCTCGATAATCAGGAGGCTCTCAGGCAGCAATTTGTTCTTCGTGGGTGGGGGGTTTAAAAACGGGGGTACGCTCAAAAATAAAACGAGAGCGAGAAAGGACCCCCCAGAACCCCTGGCTGATCAGACCAGGCATGTTTCAAAAATGCCTGTTTTTAAAGGCAAACTCAGGCAGTTTCCCGCCCAGTAATCCAGATAGGCTCCCTCTGTCACGGGGAAGAGACACAGGGAAAAACTGCAGGTGAGCACAGAGACGTGCCTGGACAGAGTCCTGAACAATAGGTGTGATTTACACTCAGGACTGAAAAGCATCTGAAGCCTATGACTCATGCCCAGGATCTCAAAAACACATTAGGTCTTGCAGCTCTGGACATTGCCTACCCTACACCAAGCCCAGGTTTAACAAGGTGATAACAGGACCAACCCTTTGAACAGGGCAGTGGTCCCACTTAGCACGCAGTACAAGTTGTATGACATGTGAGACTCAGGCTGCGTCCCCTCCAGATGTAGCTGGCGTCAGTCTACTCCCCGGCCAGACATCACCTAGACAAGGTCATCACGATACCACCGCTCATACTTGCTTCCCTACAGTGGTAGTCCAGTCCGATTCTGGTGTTGGAAGGTGTACCATTCGTGAGCCCGCAACTCACGGTCTCCCTGATTTCAGATGTGGGACAACCTCAGTTGCTGTGGACTCAGGGGTTATGGTCTTGAGAGGAGCTCACGTTACATATAAACATCAGGGAGCTCAGAGTCATCTATCTGACTTGTGGTGTCTTCCTTCCCCCAACTGTCCAATTGGGTGGTGCAGGTGTTGACGGACAACACGACCTCTATGTTCAACAGGCGGGGGGAGCTCTCTTGTTGGCTCTGTGCAAGGAGGCCTTCCATCTATGAGGCCTCTGCATTCAGCATGCAATCCACCTGGAAGCCTCACACCTCTCCAGTGTCTGGAACATGCTGGCGGATCGCCTCAGCAGGTCCTTCTTCTCTCTCAAAATGTGGTCCTTTCACTTAGAGGTTGTCAGAATGCTCTTCCAAAAGTGGGGTGCTCTCAAGTGGACCTGTTCTCCACCAGACAGAACAGAAAGTGTCATCAGTTCTGCTCTCTGCAAGACCTTGATAGAGGCTCACTTTCCAGTGGCTTTCTCCTGTCGTGGTCAAGAGACCTGATGTATGCCTTCCTGCCAATTCCACTCATCAACAAAGTCCTCTCAAAAATCAAGAAGGACAAGGCACGGCTCATTATGATCACCCCAGCATTGGTTTGGCATGTTCATGGACCTGGCCATAGCAGCACTGTGGGCACTTCCCGCTGGGTGTCGGAGTGGAGTGTCTCTGACGCAGTCATCTCTGCAGTCCATCCTGGATTACCTGCTTCACTTAAAGCTCCAGGGCCTCATCTTCTCTTCAATCAAAGTGCACCTGGCAGCCATATCAGCCTTCCATCCTCGCATCCAGGGTAAATCAATATCCTCGCATGAGGTGATGATCAGGTTCCTGAAGTCCTTGAAAGACTCTTTCCATTGATCCGGGACCCAGTTCCCCAATGGGAGCTCAACCTGGTCCTCTCCAGGCCTATGGCTTCTTGTTCCATTTCTCACCTTCGTGGAAGGTTGCATTCCTTGTAGCTATTACCTTGCAAGACATGTCTCCAAGATTAAAGACCTTACTTTGGAACCGCCCCCCCCCCCCTACACAATATTCTACAAGGACAAGGTCCAGCTGTGGCCCCATCAGGCCTTTCTGCGAAAGGTGGTGTCACCCTTCCATGACAAGTAGGATATCTTCCTCACGGTGTTCTGTCCAAAGCCTCACACGACCAATGAAGAGAGGTGGCTGCACACTCTAGATGTCAGGTGCGCCCTGGTTTTCTACCTGGAGCGCACCAAGCCCTTTCACAGATCGGCTCAGCTCTTTATCACAATAGCTGACAGGATGAAGAGCCTTCTGGTGTCCCCTCAGAGGATTTCAAATTGGATAACCACTTTAGAATCATAGATGATTCTATCCTATCACAAGCCATTGGGCATATTTATCACTAATAGTCAAAGACCAATTAATTGCCCAAATTAGGCTATCCCATTATATCATCCCTTCCATAAACATATCAAGCTTAGTCTTGAAGCCAGATATGTCTTTTGCCCCTACTACTCTCATTGGAAGGCTGTTCCAGAACTTCAATCCTCTGATGGTTAGAAACCTTCATCCAATTTCAATTCTAAACTTCCTAGTGTCCAGTTTATATCCATTTGTTCTTGTGTCCACATTGGTACTGAGCTTAAGTAATTCCTCTCCCTCCCTGGATTTTTATTCCTCTGATATATTTAGAGAGAACAATCTTATCTCCCCTCAGCCTTCTTTTGATTAGGCTAAACAAGCCAAGCTCTTTGAGTCTCCTTTCATAAGACAGGTTTTCCATTCCACGGATCATGCTAGTAGCCTTTCTCTGAACCTGTTCCAGTTTGAACTCATCCTTAAACATGGGAGACCAGAACTGCAAACAGTATTCCAGATGAGGTCTCACCAGTGCCTTGTATAACAGTACTAACACCTCCTTTTCTACTGGCAATACCTCGCCTGATGCATCCCAAGACTGCATTGCCTTTTTTCACAGCCATATCACATTGGCGGCTCATAGTCATCCTGTGATCAACCAATACTCCGAGGTTGTTCTCCTCTGTTACTTCCAACTGATGCCTCCCCAGCTCTATAACAGTAGTTTTTGTTATTAATCCCTAAATGCATGACCTTGAACTTTTCAATATTAAATTTCATCCTAATACTATTACTCCAGTTTACAAGGTCATCCAGATCTTCCTGTATGATATCCTGGTCCTTCTCTGTATTGCAATACCTCCCAGCTTTGGTCATCTGCAGACTTTATTAGCACATTCCCGCTTTTTGTGCCAAGATCAGTAATAAAAAGATTGGTCCCAAAACCAATCCTGAGGAACTCCACTAGTAACCTCCTTCCAGCCTGACAGTTCACCTTTCAGTACGACGTATTGTAGTCTCCCCTTGAACCAGTTCCTTATCCACTTTTCAGTTTTCATATTGATCCCCATCTTTTCCAATTTAGCTAATAATTCCCCATGGAACCATATCAAATGCATTACTGAAATTGAGGTAAATTAGATCCACTGCATTTCCTTGTCTAAAAAATCTGTTACCTTCTCAAAGAATGAGATCAGGTGTTTGGCACGATCTACCTGTAAAACCATGTTGTATTTTTTCCCAATTACCATTGACCTCGATGTCCCTTGACTACTTTTTCCTTCAAAATTTTTTCCAAGACCTTGCATACTAAGATGTCAAACCTACAGGCCTGTAGTTGTCTGGATCACTTTTTCCCCCTTTCTTAAAGATAGGAACTGTTAGCAATTCTCCAGTCATACAGTACAACCCCTGAGTTTCCAGATTCATTAAAAATTCTTGCTAATAGGCTTGCAATTTCATGTGCTAGTTCCTTAATATTCTTGGGTGAAGATTATCTGGCCCCCTGATTTCATCTCATTAAGCTGTTCAAGTTTGGCTTCTACCTCGGATGTGGTAATATCTGCCTCCATATCCTCATTCCTATTTTCATCCTACCATTATCCCTAAGCTCCTCATTATCCTCAGTAAAGACTGAGGCAAAGTATTTGGTTAGATATTGGTTAGATTATCCTAACCTCCACTCCATCCTCAGTGTTTAGCAGTCCCACTTCTTTCTTTGTTTTCTTATTTATATGGCATAGAACCTTTTACTGTTGGTTTTAATTCCCTTTGCAAGGGAAAACTCTACCATGGCTTTGGCCTTTCTAACTTTATCCCTACATGTTCTGACCTCAATAAGGTAGCTTTCCTTGCTGATCACTCCTATCTTCCATTCTTTGTAGGCTTTCTGCTTTTTCTTAATAACTTCTCTGGATGCTTGCTCATCCAGTTTGGTCTACAATTCCTGCCTATGAATTTTTTCACCTTCTTGGGATGCAGACTTCTGATAGTTTCTGCAACTTGACCTTGAAGTAATTCCAGGCTTCCTCCACCTTTAGATCCCAAGTTCTTCAGTCCAATCCACTCCCTAACTGATTTCTTAATTTTTTAAAGTTAGACCTTTTGAAATCAAAAACCCTAGTCACAGATATTATTTTTGTTTATCGTTCCATTTAGTTTAAACTGAATTAGCCTCATTATCGCTCGAACCAAGGTTGTCCCTACAACACATCTTCTATGAGGTCCTCACTACTCACAAAACCAAATCTAAAATGGCATCCCTCTTGTTGGTTCAACAACTACTTGGTGAAGGAATCCATCAGCTATCGCCTCTAGGAAAATCTGAGTCCTATTATTACTACCAGCACTTGTCCTCCAGTCTATATCTGGGAAGTTAAAGTCTCCCATGATCACACAATTCCCTTAGTATTTACTTAAATTAAAAACAGATCCCAGCAGTCTATAGCACACCCAAGCACTATCTCTGGGGAGGCAACGTGGTCTCCAGTACACACGTTCTTGACGCATTATGCCATCATCCAGCAAGTCAGAGACGATGCTGGCTTTGGCAGAACTGTATTGCAATCGACACATCAATGAACTCCCACCTGCCTCCAGTGGTACTGCTCTTGGAGACATCTACAATGGGAACGGACATGAGCAAGCACTTGAAGAAAAGATAGTTACCTTTCATAACTGTTGTTCTTCAAGATGTGTTGCTCATGTCCATACATGACCCACCCTCCTTCCCATCTGTTGGAGTTCTGGCAAGAAGAAACTGAGGTAGGCCGGAGCCAGCAGCATCTCTTATACTGGCACATATGCACACCACACCAGAGGGCCCCAAAGCTGGTCCCTATGGATACCACTGAGAGAAAATTTCTGGCACCAGTGCATGTGGCAAACACGCACACCTACAATCAGTGAAACTAAGCCAGTACACCATGCTGGACTGAACCGTCTATCTGGCAGTGATTTAAAAGGGCCTAGGGCTCCAGCCGTTGCAGGGAGCTCAGCCCTTTAAATACTGCCAGAAGCTCTGGCTCCCAGGTTGGACAGGGATTTAAAGGGCTCGGAGCACCGGGCCCTCGGAGAGCCCCAGGTCCTTTAAAGCATCACCTGAGCCCCACTTCCACAGCTGCGGCTGCGTTTTAAAGGGCATGGCTCCCCCCAGCAGCCGGAGCCTCTGGGCCTTAATCCCCGCCCGACCCTGCTGCCCTGAGCCCTGGGGCTCCCAGCTGCCTCTGCAGCTGGTAAGCTCTGGGGTGCTTTAAAGGCCCTGCCCCTGCTCAGAACTCCGGTTGGTACCAATAAGTCCTTTAAAGTTACTTTCACCTCTGCCTACAATGGAATGGAAATGAGCAACACATCTCAAAAGAACAACAGTTACAAACGGTAAGTATTTTATCTGTCCAGGATCTTTGCTGTCTTCCAGTGGTTTGGGACCCACTTACCTGAGAGCCAGCTCCCTGTGCCATAGTGTATTAGCTTGTCTCTTGAGGTGCTTGGGCTGAAATTGCCCCTCTCTCTCTCAATAGGAGGGAGCTGCTGGCATGGTCTTTCTACCAAGTTTCCTTAACACTGGAATGCTGCTCCTATCAATCTGTCAGAGTTTGGATTTATTATCCTGCTAGATATGCTACAAGCCCATCTCATGGTGTGGGGAAGGGATAACGGGTAGGGGTGGGTAGTTAATGTATGTATTCATGCTGGTGAACATTTAACTGCAAGAAGAACTAGGGGAGAGATGAAGTGTCCTTAAAAAATCATCTCCTTCTGACAGGATTTCAATTACTTTTTGATTCCTATTCTGTTGGAAAGTGTTCAGTCATTTTCATAAAGCAAGGAGTTGAGGGAGGCAATAAAAGGTACATGATTTTTCACTTTTTTGGAAAGAAATCCACTTCATTGCTGATACAGCAGTTATATTTCATTAGTAATGGACCTAAGCTGCAAAAATCAGCTGTGGATCTTGAACATCTCAAGCTTTGGCAGTGTTGAGATATGAGATTGGGGTTTTGGCTCACCTCTGCTCCATAAAGTTTAGGTTTGTATGCAGTAACATTCCATCATACAAGCGGAAATGGTATGGTTACCTGCTTAGTTATGTTCTGGAAGGTGTTTTTCTGAGAAGCAATGGATCTGCATCATATATCCCATTCCCTCAAACCCTTAAAATCATGGCAAAGCTAAGATACAGGTCTCTCCACATACCAGGTGATGTCTGGACTTCGATTATAAGAAGCCCTGACGCTGCCTCTTAAGAAAACTATTGTCTTTATTCTACTGGGCTGCCTCCAACTCTATGAATATGCAGCCTGGCAAAGGAATCTGGTTGAGTGAATTAAATGCTAAGCATACAATCAAAATCAGGAGTGGTCTGAGTGTTGCACAAAGGAATAGCTGGATGGTAGAATGGAACTGTGAATGAGATTGTAGCACTTATGCTTCAGTGCAGAAAAATAGAAGGTTATTTTCCATCTTAGAAAGAAATGTTTTAAGATGGGCAGGCAAATTTTGAGCTCTCAAGCCTTGCATGTTTTCAGGAAAATATTCCACGTGATTCCCAGATTGCCATAAACTGGCAACAGAGTCATGAGTGAGCTAGGCTCCACAATATAAGAATAGCAAAAATGTTTTGGGGAGTGGTATTCCAAGGACTAGGTCCAGGGCTGGGGTTTGATATGATAAAGAGGTTATATAAGCCAGATGTAAAGTTCTGGAAGGTGTAATAGAGCCATAAAGCAGAGCAAGGGGTACACAGTGTGTGTTATAGCATCCTACTCAGATGCTGACCTTAGCGTTCATAAACTGAGAGCTAACATGAAACTCCAAGCTTACTACCAGCTTGGATCTGTTCTCGCTGCCACCAATCAGGATTTTTCAGGGCTCCTGATCGGCCCCAAGTCGCCCCAACTTATCCCTGGGGGACCCCCAAGACCCCGAGCCCCTGGGTCTCCTATCTGATCCCCAGCTTCCCCCTCTCCCTGGGTTAGCCTGAGCGATGCCGTACTATTCTCCTTGAATACAACCAGAGAGGGCAATCTACCTCCCCCCCACCGAGGCTATGCATTCAAACCTAGTCACGCTAACACAAAGAGATTTTCCCCCCCCTTCGTTCCGTAGCCGTAAAACTAGAGAAAAAACAAAACCTCCAAGCAAGTCTTAAAAAGAAAACTTTATATAAAAAAGAAAGAAAATACATATAAACTAAACACTGCATTAAGAGAATCAATACAGGGATATTGCTTATAAGAAAATAGGAATAAACAGTCTGATTCAAAAAATAGCCAATTTAAACCAGTCCAGCACAGCACACATGTAAATACAAAACAAAGCATATAACAGCCTATTGCTTTGCTACCTTTGTACTCACAACCGGTAGTAGAAAGGTAGAAAGGAGATTGGAGATAGAATAAAAAGCCTGTTTCCATAGCCGAAAGAAACCAAAAACAGGACAGAGAGTTAAAGCCAAACCCCTTTCCTTGCTTTTTAAACATCCGGTTTCTGATTTGGTTCCTCTGGTCAGGTGTTTTGGATTCCCTTTGCAGTACAAGAAACCTTAACCCTTAGCTATCTATTTATGACAGGACTAGGTCCAGGCTGTGGGTTTGATATGATAAAGAGGTTATATAAGCCAGATGTAAGTTCTTGGAGGTGTAATAGAGCCATAAAGCAGAGCAAGGGGTACAGTGTATGAGAATGATTACATAAAGCAGAAATGCTAGCAGTTGTTCAGTGTTTTAAAATGCACTGAGTACTCTTTCTTGGTGACTACACGGGACGGAGACAAAGCCAAGTGTTGATTGAATTTGGGATTGAGAAGCTGTGGGTAACCAGTGGAGATAGCTGCACAGAATAAAAGATCCGAACTATACTAACACATGCATCCGTATTTAGCAGCCCTCACTCACCATTTGAACATCTCAAACAGTGGACTTCAAAAAGTAAAATAACTGTCTAATGTGTAATTCAACACTTGTATTTCCACAGTGCTATGCTAATACATGGTTGAAGGGAATCTCAGTCTTTGAACAGACTTAGAGCAGAGGGTTTAAAATCCTGGTATACTTCTGGAAAATTACTGGGCAAACATAAAGCACAGTCAGTCTGTGCATAGTATTGGGAAAGAAATGATTAGGGAACAGAAATAGTTTTTACATTAATTTATTTCAGAACAGTGGTCCCAAACTTTTTCCATCGCATGCCCTGTAACTGTAATGGAATCTGTCCAACCCAACCCCACCCGACCCCCGAGAACAGTAGTGAGGAGCAGGGCTAGAGCTGGGAGCACAGCCACAGTAGGGAATGGGGGCTGAGGCCAGGCCCAGGCTGGGGATGGGGCTGGAGTGGAGCTAGGGGCAGAGCGGGGCTGGGTGGCGTGCTCCACAGTTTGGGGACCATTGTTTTAGAGCCATTATTAATGTTCAGAAAAGGTGAATGCAGTTCTATTGCCAGACTATCAGTTTACAATCAGTAGGAGAAGTGCTGGGAGCACTTTATAGTTTAAGACAGGCTTTTAAAAAAAATCCTTCTTCCACAGTGTATTACATATAAGTAAGGCTGCGAGTTTGTCATAGAAGACACTGCTTCCGTGACTTTCTGGGACCTCCGTGACTTCTGCAGTGGTCCGTGGAGCGGGCTCAGGGACCACCCCAGCAGCTTGAGCATACCCTGGACCAACTGTACCAGCTGCTGCTGGGGCAGTCTCTGGCCACTGCGCCCCACCCCCAAGCAGCAGCAGAAGTCTTGGGTGGCCATGCCCCCCTGCCCTCCCCAACAGCGGCAGCAGTCTTCAGCTGCCACCACACCCCCTCTCCCCAGCAGCAGAGAGAGTCCTGGGCTGTGTGCCGCCCCCAGCAGCAGTGGGGTTCCTGGGCTGCATGCCACCACCTCTACCTCTCCCTTGCCCCCGCTACCCCCCAGCAGCAGCGGGAGTCCCAGACCACATGCCACACCCCTACCCTAGCAGCAGTGGGGGTCCCGGACTGTTGCCATCCCCCTAGTCACCCGCGGTGCCTCCGGGCAGGCCCCCTCCCAGAGCACCCACAGTGCCCTGGGCTGCCTCCTGCCCCAGAGCACCCAAGATTTAGTTAGGGGTATATAGTACAAGTCCTGCCTTACAGATAAGTGTTTTTATAGTTAGTTGAAATCACAAATCTAAAATTGGCCATGTCAGGTCTCAACAGAGCGCACTTAACATAATGGTGTGTTGCAGGAGACTGGTTTTGTGCTTTAAAAGTACTGCAAGTTTGCAAGAGATTGTTTTTGTGTTAAGAGCACCATTATAATATTTTGGGACAGTTCTGAAATGCTTCATGTACTTGCATTTGGAAAACAGCAGATACAGTCACTATTTCATGTTTTCAATACAAATATTTTCCAGTTGAGTGGCTATAGTCCAGCATTTACTTTAAAAAAAATTAGGATATTATCTTTTAAGAAATTACTCCCTCATGATTTTTTTAAATTACCTGAGTGAAGTTTGTATCATTAAAGTTCCAAATAACGATTAAATATCTTGGCTGTTTAAAAACTTGAAGGGCAGTAGACTCAGAGATGATTACCTGCCCGCAAGATTAAATTTTAAGCTTTTTTTTTTTTTTTTTTTTTTATTTGTAAGAAGTGCCAAGAGTCACAGTAGGGGCCATTGTGTGGGAACAGCCTGGGTGGGGGGGCCATCTATGGGTGCCCATACCCAAGGGCATGGACATCAGAAATGACGCTCAACTGCAGAGGTTAGGCATCTGGTCAGAATGGAAGGGGAGAGAAATTGTGTGAGGAAAAACACCTTCTCCTCTTCAGCTTAAAAAAAAAAAAAAAAACGAGCAATGGAGAAGCTACTAATGAGATGGGGCACCCGAGCACAATGTGCGCCATGGGAAAGCATCAGGGCCAAAGACTGGCGAAATCCAGTGTTGGGGTGACTAAAATCCTTCGGAGGAAGGAAGTGGTGTAGTTTTGCACAGAGAAGGTCGTGCTACGATGCTTTATTAGGGCATTCAGTAGAACTCAGAGTTATGAGCACCGTGGGACTGGAGTTGTGTTGTAACTCAGCAACAAAACGTTGTGTTCGTCAAGAGTTACAACGAACATTTAAGTTATACAGCTTGAAACTTAACTATGGCAGAAGAAAAATGCAGCTTCCCCTTTATTTTTTAGTAGTTAACACTGTACGGTACTTGGGTTTTCTTGTTTTTGTTTTTTGGAGCTCGCTGCTGTCTGATTGCGTACTTCCGGTTCTCTAAAATTATATACTTCAGCATTTACATGAGCAGAGTTTGTATTTTAAAGACCTTAAGGAGAAGTTCTATTAAGGTATGACATAATGCCTATGGTACACAGTACATATTAAATAAGAGAAACTGCCTGAGCAAATTTCCATGTGGTGTAATTCCATAGTCCCTATTAGCCTTAGTTTACAATCTCCAAAAACCTTGCTTTCAGTCCCATCTTTTATTTAAAAAGGAAGAGATTTTGTTGAATAGTTTTACTTTCAAATTTATTTTAATTTATGCTGCACATTCGCTGACACAAAAACTAATTTATTTTATAGATGGACATTGCAGCTTTCCCTAGAGAATTTTGTGATCTTTAATTCACTGCTTAGTGGCAGCAGCACCAGCGGTAGCAAAAGGGAAGCTGTAGATAGACATGGCACAGGGCATGCTTAATACCTTGTAAACTACTCTAGCAGTGACAGACTGGACCTCTGGTAGTGGTTGTACTGACACCAGTTATAATTTTTGTTATCCATGGGTGCTGAGGTAGTACTCTCAGTGGGTCAGGTGTAGAGTCTGTTATGTATGAATGTATTAGGGTTTGTCAAGTTTGCCAGAGCCTGCAGTGGGTGGTTTTATGTAGTTCATATATAGTTTTTAAATATATGAAAAAATTATGCCACATATTCCTGTACCAAGGTCGTAAGCAGCATGATCAACAGATAGGGCACTAGTTGGAAAGGTAAGATGCTATAGATCCTATTCATTCTTGCCACTGATGTGCTAATATGACGCTTGGGTAAGTACTTCACTTCTCTGCTCCTCATCTTCTTCTCCATGCTGTGTCTGAGATTGTAAGCACTGCAGGACGGTACCTTTCCCTACTGTCTGTTTGAGAGTGCTTTGTACAATGCGGCCTCTATTGCTACTGAAATAAACTAGACAATGTGGTTGTAAAAAACACCTGATCGCTGACTACCTATAGTTTCCGGCACTAATGCATTACAGCTATGAAGTGACTAATACAGAAAAGGTAGAAACTCTCCACTATTTAACTGAAGCATTTTCCATTCCATTTCTATATAAACCATGCAATTAATCAGGTTACAAATAAATAATTTCAGACAGTAGAGATTATCTCTGTTGAGTTCTGCTGTACTAGATGTTTTAACACCAGCCCACTTACCAGCTACATATCTCAAATTGGAACCATTGGGATTACGAAAGATTTTGAGGAATTAGCAAAAATTAGGGCTGTCTATTAATTGGACAGTTTAACCTCACACAATTTACTAAAAAAGTTAAGAAATTAAAAAATAATATGGCAATTATCAGAGATTATATACACAGTTAGACAATGGATACCAATTGAAATTTAATTAAATATTTTGAATGTTTTTTCTACATTTTATATTATTGTATAGTGTTGTAACTGAAACAAGTATTTTAATTTTGATGACAAATATTGCACTGTAAAAAATAAGATAACAAAAGAAAAAGTAATTTTTCAATTCACCTCATTCAAGCAATCACTTTGTTGGTGAGCAAATTTACAAACGTAGATTTTTTTTGTGACATAACTGCACCAAAAACAAAACAATGTAAAACTTTGCGCCTACAAGTCCACAAGACTTCAAGTCCTACTTCTTGTTCAGGCCATCGTAAGACAACAAATGTGTGTACAGGAGATAATGCTGCCTTCTTCTTATCTACAATGTACCAGAAAGTGAGAACTGGCATTTGCATGCACTTTTGTAGCCACGGTGTTGCAAGATTTACGTGCCAGATATGTTAAACAATTGTATGCCCCTTCACGACTTTGCCACCATCCAGAGGACATGCTTCCATGCTGGTAGGCTCATTTAAAAAAAAAAAAAGTGTTAATAAATTTGGTGATCTGAACTCCCTGGAGAAGAATATGTATGTCCTCTCCTCGTTATTCTCATTCTGCCATATATTTCACGTTATAGCAGTCTTGGATGATGACCCAGCACATGTTCCTTTTAAGAATACTTTCACTGCAGATTCACAAGACACAAAGAAAGTACCAATGTGAGATTTTAAGATAGCTACAGTACTCAGCCATGGTTAAGAAGCTGAAGTGCAATTTACAAAAACCTTAACAACAAAAAAAGAAATCAACCTTCTGCTGGTGGCATCTGATTCAGATGAACATGCGCCGGTCCGTACTGCTTTGGATTATTATGAATCTTTAGTGCATCTGGCACCGTAAATATCTTGCAATGCCGGCTCAAACATGCCACAGAATGCCTGTTCTCACTTTCAGGTGACCTTGAAACAAGAAGTAGGACTGAGTGGACATGCAGACTCTAAAATTTCACATTGTTTATGTTTTTAATGCAGTTTTTTTGTAACATAATTCTATATAGAAAGTTCAACTTTCAGATAAAGTGAGTACTTACACTTTGTATCCTCTGTTGTAATTGAAATCAAAAAACTTGAAAATGTAGAAAATATCCAAAACATTAAATAAATGTTATGCAATTAGGTTTTTTTAAAAAATCGCAGACTAGGTTTTTTAATTGTCAACAGCCCTAGCAAAAAATAATATTATAAACACAAGTTAGATAATAGGTTAAGGTTTATACTTGATTTAAATAAAGTAGTCAGATGCAATTACTTTTATTAAAGACTGGTAAACAGAACTTCACCATAGCATCTGATGATTATAAGAGTCTCTGCCTCAAAAAAAAAAAAAAAAAAAAGCTTAAATTTAATCTGGCGGGCAGGTATTCATCTCTGAGTCTACTGCCCTTCAAGTTTTTAAACAGCCAAGATATTTAATCATTATTTGGAACTTTTAATGATACAAAACTTCACTCAGGTAATTTAAAAAAAATCATGACGAGTAATTTCTTAAAAGATAATATCCTAATTTTTTTAAAGTAAAAATGCTGGACTATAGCCCATCAACTGGAAAATATTTGTATTGAAAACATGAAAATGACTGTATCTGCTGTTTTTCAAATGCAAGTCATGAGCATATTCAGAACCGTCCCAAAATAATAATGGTGCTGCTTAACACAAAAACAATCTCTTGCAAACTTGAGTACTTTTAAAGCACAAAACCAG
>NC_133771.1:191134198-191167874 GCF_003597395.2 Chelonoidis abingdonii | reverse complement strand
AATACAGCTTTGAAACTTTTAACTATGCAGAAGAAAAATGCAGCTTCCCTTTATTTTTAGTAGTTAACACTGTACGGTACTTGGTTTTTCTTTGTTTTTTTTTTTGGAGCTGCTGCTGTCCTGATGCGTGACTTCCGGTTTCTTAAAATTATAACTTCAGCATTACTGATGCAAGAGTTTGTATTTTAAAGCTTAAGGGAGAAGGTTCTGATTAGGTATGACATAATGCCTATGGTACACAGTAACATATAAATAATGAGAAACTGCCTGAGCAAATATTCCATTGTGGTAGATTCCATAGTCCCCTATTAGACCTTAGTTTACATGCCTTCCAAAACCTTGCTTTCAGTTCCCAATCTTTATTTAAAAGGAAGAGGATTTCTGTGAATATTTTACTTTCAAATTTATTTTAATTTATGTTGCACATTCGCTGACACAAAAACTAATTTATTTTATAGATGGCACCTGCAGCCTTTCTCCTAGAGAATTTTGTGATCTAATTCACTGGCTAGTGGCAGCACACCAGCGGTAGCAAAAGGGAAGCTGTAGATAGACCATGGCACAGGCGATGCTTAATACCTTGTCAAACTATCTTCTAGCAGTGACAGACTGGAACCTCTGGTAGTGGTTGTACTGACACCAGTTATAATTTTTGTTATATCCATGGGTGCTGAATGGTAGACTCTCAGTGGGTCAGGTGTTAGAGTCTGTTATGTATGAATTGTATTAGGGTTTGTCAAGTTTGCCAGAGCCTGCAGTGGGTGGTTTTATGTAGTTCATATATAGTTTTTAAATATATGGGAAAAAATTATGCACATATTCCTGTACCAAGGTCGTAAGCAGCATGATCCAGCAGATAGGGCACTAGTCTAGGAAAGGTAATGATGCCTAGAGCCCTATTCATTCTTGCCAACTGATGTGCTGTATGACCTTGGGTAAGTACTTCACTTCTCTGCTCCTCATCTTCTTCTCCATGCTGTGTCTGAGATTGTAAGCACTGCAGGGTAGTACTTTCCCTTACTGTCTGTTTGAAGAGTGCTTTGTACAATGCCCTTATTGCTACTGAAATAAACTAGACAATGTGGTTGTAAAAAACACCTGATCGCTGACTACCCTATAGTTTCAGCACTAATGCATTACAGCTATGAAGTGTACTAATACAGAAAAGGTAGAAAACTCTCCACTATTTAACTGAAGCATTTTCCATTCCATTTCTATATAAACCATGCATATTAATCAGGTTACAAATAAATATTTCAGACAGTAGAGATTATCTCTGTTGAGTTCTGCTGTACTAGATGTTTTAACACCAGCCCTTACCATTACATATCTCAAATTGGAACCATTGGATTACGAAAGATTTTGAGGAATTAGCAAAAATTAGGGCTGTCTATATTATTGTCGGCAGATGTTAACTCACACTATAACAAAATAGAATTAATTTGGTATATGTAATTACAAAAAATATTTCTAATGCAATAGTTGAATCCAGTAGATTATATCACTAGTTAGCAATATTACAATTGAATATTTATTAAATGATTTTGAATGTTTTTCTACATTTTATATATTGTATAGTGTTGTAACTGAAACCAAAGTATTTTTATTTTGAATGAACAAATATTTGCACTGTAAAAATGATAAACAAAAGAAATAGTATTTTTCAATTCACCTCATTCAAGCAATCACTTTGTTGTGAAGCGCAATTTACAAACGTAGATTTTTTTGTGACATAACTGCACCAAAAACAAAAAATTGTAAACTTTAGCGCCTACAAGTCCACCTCAGTCCTACTTTTTGTTCAGGCCATCGCTAAGACAAACAAATGTGTGTACAGGAGATAATGCTGCCTTCTTTCTTATCTACAATGTTACCAGAAAGTGAGAACTGGCATTTGCATGGCACTTTTGTAGCACGTGTTGCAAGATTTACGTGCCAGATATGTATAAACATTTGTATGCCCCTTCACGCTTTGCCACCATCCCAGAGGACATGCTTCCATGCTGGTAGGCTCATTTAAAAAAAAAGTGTTAATTAAATTTGTGATCTTGAACTCCCTGGAGAAGAATTGTATGTCCTCTGCTCTGTTATTTCTCATTCTGCCATAATTCACGTTATAGCAGTCTTTGGATGATGACCCAGCACATGTTCCTTTTAGAGAATACTTTCACTGCAGATTCACAAGACACAAAGAAAGTACCAATGTGAGATTTTAAAGATAGCTACAGTACTCAGCCCATGGATTAAGAATCTGAATGTGCAATTACAAAACCTTAACAACAAAAAAAGAAATCAACCTTCTGCTGGTGGCATCTGATTCAGATGACATGCTGCGGTCCGTACTGCTTTGGATTATTATTGAATCTTTAGTGCATCTGGCACGTAAATATCTTGCAATGCGGCTACAACATGCCACAAGAATGCCTGTTCTCACTTTTCAGGTGACCTTGTAAACAAGAAGTAGGACTGAGTGGACATGCAGACTCTTAAATAATTTCACATTGTTTAATGTTTTTAATGCAGTTTTTTGGTTACATAATTCTTAGAAAGTTCAACTTTCATGATAAAGTGAGTACTTACACTTTTGTACTCTCTGTTGTAATTGAAATCAAAAACTTGAAAATGTAGGAAAATATCCAAAACATTTAAATAAATGTTATGCAAATTAGGTTTTTTTAAAAAATCGCCAGACTAGGTTTTTTAATTGTCAACAGCCCTAGCAAAAAATATATTATAAACACAAGTTAGATAATAGGTTTAAGGTTTATACTTTGATTTAAATCAAGTAGTCAGATGCAATTATTTTATTAAAGACTGGTAAACAGACTTCACCATAGCATCGATGATTTAAGAGTCTCTGCCTCAAGACATTATAGCAGGCCCTACAGTCGCTATAGGAAGGGAATTAGATCGCGTCCACCACTGTCAGTGACTGTAACATCAGAACCCCATGAGGGAACTGTCGAGGACCAGGAGAAGAGTACAGAGTAGGACACAACACCAACAACTCCTCCTCTTCCCTGGACAAGGCCATAATGCCTCTGCCACCAACAGCCACCAATGATTTTAAAGAATGTCAAGAGCTGGTTAAATGTGTGGCTGATGGACTAACAATACCTCTTGAAAAGGTACCAGAAGCCTAACGTGAACTGCTGGGTATACTACAACCATCAGCAATTTCCAAAATAGCGCACTCAGTTAATGACGCACTAATGGAATCAACTAAGACAGTCTGGCAAACCCCAGCCACCATACTACCCACTGTAAGAGAGATGACAAAGATATTCTGTCCTCTTAAAAGATACAGAATTCCTTTTCTCACATCTGACACCAAATTCATTTCTTGTCAATGCTGCCAACCAGAGAGGCACAGGGGCGGCAAGTTTTATGGGTCCACGGTGCCTGGGCTCCAGCAATATTCAGGGCCCAGCTCCACCAATGTTTGGGGCTGAGTCTCTCCCCTGGCCCTCCCTGCCTCTGCTGAATGTTCCCCGGTCCACGTTTGCTTCCCCCCTGCACCTCTCCCAGGTCTCGGAACGTCTGCTGGCTCCCAGCATCAACTGCAGCTGCAGAATCCTAGTGCCCCACATCCACTAGTGCCAGGGCAGGCTGACCCTGTCCTTTCGCCTCGGACCCTTCCCTTTTCTGGTGGGACCCTCCACCAGCACAGGGGCCTCCCCCCACCTGCAGTCACCACTCCTGCCCCACGCAGGGCAAGGGGCAATCCCATCCCTTACCCCCAGTGAAGCTATGGTGAGGAGCAGTAGCAGGGGAAGAGGCGCACATGTGATGGAAACCCCCCCCCAGCACCCACCACAGAGGAGGCGTGGGGCTTCCTGGATCTAAGAAGGGCTCTAGGAGCATGTACAGTGACAGTGGTGCGAGGTAAGTGTGCTGCCGGGGGAGGAGGGGGGCCTCCCTCAGAGCTTGCTGCTTTCTAAGTGGGCCCTAGAAATTATACTCATGAGCTACTCTGCTTAAATCTGGTATTCTGAGGCCTCACCAGGACCCAATTTAAATCTTTAGCGACCTGTCACTGGAAGTGGCATTCCTAGTAGCTATTATGCTGGGCCAATGTGTAGATGAGCTAGGGTCTCTCTTAACCCATCCACTGAATACCATATTTTTTTTTAAGGATAAGGTCAGTGTAGTGGTGTGGCGATTGTCCCTCCCCCTCTGGGTTGGCAGGAGGCCCCACTGCCTCACTATGCCATCGGGATCACCATCTAGTGTGAGGGAGAATTAGCGAAAAGGCATTAGTGTCCTGACCAGTCTAATGGGGCTGAACCCCAAATAGTTTACAGGCTCCGGCCCTTAGGCAGACACAGAGCAGACATGCTAGTTTGTCAGCCATGGCCCCTTTAGGCAGGGGCAGAGCAAACCCTGTAGTCACTTAGTTTTGAGCACTCAGGCAGGGGGAGAGCATCCACAGTATTAAATCAGCTCAGAGCAGAGCAACCCCAGTACTCAAATAACTCTGAGCCCATAGGCAAGTACAGAGCTGAGACATTGTATCCCATATTCTTCAGAGAGATGATATGATTACTGCATAATTATGATGCATTTTGTACAAGATGGGTCATGTAAGGCGTCATTGGAACTGTTATACTTTGCTGAATATAATTATCCTATTTGTGTGCATGTATCACTTCTCAGAGGGGTAGCCGTGTTAGTCTGGATCTGTAAAAGCAGCAGAGAATCCTGTGGCACCTTATAGACTAACAGACGTTTTGGAGCATGAGCTTTCGTGNCAGCCAATCAAGGTAGGCTAATCAGGGCACCTGGGTTTAAAAGGGAGCTCACTCCAGTCAGGGATGAGGGAGCCAGAGGAGAGGAAGTGCGTGTGAGGAGCTGGGAGCAAGAGTCGCAAGGAGCTGAGGGAGAGGGTGTGCTGCTGGAGGACTAAGGAGTACAAGCGTTATCAGACACCAGGAGGAAGGTCCTTTGTTGAGGATAAAGAAGGTGTTTGGAGGAGGCCATGGGGAAGTAGCCCAGGGAGTTGTAGCTGTCATGCAGCTGTTACGGGAGGCACTATAGACAACTGCAATCCACAGGGCCCTGGGCTGGGATCCAGAGTAGAGGGTGGGCCTGGGTTCCCCCCAAACTTCCCAACTCCTGATCAGACACAGGAGAATTTGACCCAGACTGTGGGGAAGATCACTCAGGTGAGCAAATGTACCAAATAATCACAGGACCCACCAAGGTAGAGGAGGAACTTTGTCACACTCATCAGAACCAAGTCCTTCAAGATGTCTCTGAAGCTTATTCTTTCCATCACCGAGTGTTCCAAAGGCTCTACCATCTCCAAGCAGTGATTATCAAAATGGATCTCAGGGTGCATACACCCCTGTTACCAACAAAAGAACGTGCAATCCCCATTGAGGATCAGAACTCATTCTACCAGATCGATAGCATCATCAGTAGCCTTTCTGAACAATGGCCCACTCATAGATCTATGTAGAGCTGCCACTTGGGCCTCTGAACATATGTTCACAAAACATAATGCAAGTGCCCACAGCTTGGGAAAAGATGCATCACTGGGTCTCACAATGTTTTCTTTGATCACTCAAACAATTCCAAAGCTCCTTCCATCCTCAGGAGGGCACTGCTCTACAATCACCTGAAGTGGAGCACTCACAGGACATGACTCGAAGAAGAAGAAAAGGTTACTCACCCTGTGCAGTAACTGAGGTTCTTTGAGATGTGTGTTCCTGTGGGTGCTCCACTTCCCACCCTCCTCCCCTCTACTTTGGAGTTCAATTTATGGACTCTACAGAACAGAAAGAACTGGGAGCAGCGGTGTGTCAGGTCTTGTGCCCTGGATGAGGTACCAAAGGCGCTGCGGAACCAGGGACAGCACATGCATGACCCAGATGGGTACTGCTGCTGAAATTCTCTGATCAAGGGTGCAGGGATACGCCAACACATGAGGTAGAGCACCCATAGGGGGACACATCTCGAAGGCTCTCAGTTACTGCACAGGGTGAGTAACTTTCTCTTTTGCAATTCCTTACTTGTGTTTAGAACTCTGATCTTAATGTCACTTAAAGGTAAGATTTAATATTTTATTTCCCAGATTGTTAAGAAGTCTGTCATCTTCTCTCTCTACTGCTTTCTGTCTAATTCACACTTGTAGGGCCAAAAGCTTGCCAAATGAAGGAGCTCTACAGTGAAACAGCAATGCAAAACCAGATCTTCTATCAATGCTGTGTGTATACATTATTCCATAGCCCCAGAATTAGTATAAATAATTACTTCACAGCACTATGGAATTTCTTTTACAAATTGATTTGGAAACCACAATAACCAGCCATATGTAAAGTTTTCCTTGTAAAGTTCATCTGCTACAGAAATGTGTACATAAAAAAAAGACGTACTCCTGCTGTACAAAGACATCCTTCCCCAATTCCCCCCACAAAAGTAAAGAAATGCACTGGAATTTGCCTAAACTCCCCTCTTCCCCAAAAGGTCTCTATCTTTGTTTGGAGAGCAAGAACAGAAGATTTCAGCTGGAAAAGAACTTTTGGAAAAGTTATAAGCATGTGATAAATGTAGATGAGAAATGGGAACTTCAGTGTAACTTTAACTGCAGCTTTCTCTACAACCAATAGCTACAATTTTGAAGTATTTGCTGAACCTAAAACCCATCCTCCTCTTTTGTTCAGAAACTCTCACATTGTATACTGTATGTATAGTGCCCTATATTAGATTTGATATCTGTAATTTAACAAGTATTCAACCATAAAAATATAGTAATTTTGCCAAAATAGTTTGTTGGGTTTTTTCAGCTTGAGACTTCTGAATTTTTTTTTCAGTGCAAGTAAATGCAAAGAGAACAAATTCTTCTTTGAGTGGTTGTTCATGTCCATTCCAAGCAGGTGTGCGCACGCTGCGTGCACGCCAGCTGGAAGATTTTCCCCTAGCAGCGTCCGTAGGGTCGGCCCTGGCACCCGCTGGAGTGGCGCCACTATGCCACTCTATAAAGGGGCCCACTGACCCTCCAACCCCTCAGTTCCTTCTTACCGCCAGTGACGTCTAGCTGGAACTTCTCTTGCGGATAGCAAGTTAGCAGTGTCCTATCCTCGCGTGTATAGTCTGT
Source organism: Chelonoidis abingdonii (assembly GCF_003597395.2). Classification (NCBI taxonomy): domain Eukaryota; kingdom Metazoa; phylum Chordata; order Testudines; family Testudinidae; genus Chelonoidis; species Chelonoidis abingdonii. The sequence goes on along the minus strand of NC_133771.1, from coordinate 191,160,775 downwards.
GTATATAGTTAGTTTACTTAGGTCATTTGTATATAGTTCTTGGTAGTTGGGGCGTTCCCCCCTCCACGTTTTCATCGCCCACTGGGGCATGCTCAGGTCCCCCGGGTTTAAACTCTGCAAGGACTGTGGGAAATTCATGCCCAAGAGTGACCCGCATTCTGCTTGTTTGAGGTGCCTCGGAGAGGGCCACCAAAGGGACCAGTGCTCTATCTGCAGCGGCTTCCACCCCAGAACTCTCAAAGACAGAGCTCAAAGACTTAGAGTCCTCTTGATGGAGGCTGCCATGCGGCCACCCTCGGACCCAGAACCAGCCGAGGCGGTGCCCAGCACGTCTTCCTTGGTGTGGAGCACCCTGGCACCGGCATCAAGACTTAGGGCCCAGCGCAAATCCCCCAAAACCCAGCGCCGAATGGAGTTGGGTCATAGGAAGTCGGCCTCGGTGCGGCACCGCTCACCGTCTCCAGTGCCTGCTAAGAAGAGGAGGCAGGTGAGGGAACGGTCACCCCACGAGGACCTCCAGAGGCTGACGCCGTCCACGGGAACAAGCGGACAGGCTGGGCTACAGCCCTCGGCTGCTCCGTCGACTCCCACACCACAGAGAAGGGCGGTCGAGTTCAGACCGGCCTAGATACCCCGACCTTAGTGGAGACTTCGCCTCCCTGTGACACCGGAGGCATTCAAGGCGGACTCAGACTGATGAGACTCCTGGCGCCGGCCTCCCCGCACCATAGCAGGAGTTGCCTACCACGGCCCGTCCCCCAGTACAATCAAGGCAAGCCGGCCATGCTTTGCCACTCCCGCCCCGCACCGCTTGGGCGGCACCGAACCAGATAGGAGGCTCCCGCCGCTCAGCATCGCTCTCCAATGGCACAGTGCTCTCCCCGTCCTGCTTACTCAGAGACCTCAGACTAAAGAGGCAGACTCCTACCACTCCAGCTGGTCACAGAGCAGGAGGTCGGTTTCAGGGGTGAGCCATCAGCGTTACCCCACAGTGACAGCAGCAGCAGCAATGGCATCCGCCCTCACAGTGGCCATTTGGACCCCCTGGGCCTACCACCAGTTGGTGGCCAAGCGTTTGATCCTCGATCCAGGTAGGCCTCGGTCTCCTCACATCGGTGGCCCCGATGCAGTTTCCTCCTCACTGGCACCGTCGCCGGGCAGGGGTGTGCTATATCCAAGTTCAGCACCCTAGGTGGACAGCGGCACCGGCAGCGACTACAGTTCAGGCTCAGCAGGCACCGCCTGATACGCCAAGCCACTCCACGGCGAGCCGGTACCAGTCCCCCTGAATCCTATCCCTGCCCTCCAGCGTGTCCACCACTCCCCCCAACTTGGTGTCATCTGCAAATTACTTAATGTGCAAGCTATCCCACATCAAGATCATTAATGAAGACATTGAATAGAACGGGCCCTAAGACAGACCCTGGGGCACACCACTTGTTACTGGTTGCCAACTAGAGAGTGTCCATTGATACCTACCCGCTGAGGCCCGTGGATTCAACCAGTTTTCTATCCACTTCACAGTCCATTCCTCCAACCCATACTTCCTTAGTTTGCTGATGAGAATGCTGTGGGAAACCGGTCAAAAGCCTTACTAAAGGCTTTCAGCCGTGAAGTTTATGGAGCTCCTTCCCAGGACTTGAGTCAGATTTTTCGGCCTTGTGGAAGAGGGGAAACTGATCTCCCGAGCATCTCTCCAAGTGGCCCTAGATGCGGTGGACTCAGCATCGCACACCCTGGCACGGGAGCCTGGCTACAGGTCTCAGACCTTCCCTATGAGGTTCGGCAAAACCATTCAGGACCTCCCCTTCGAGGGCAGATGCTGTTTTCAGAAAAGAACAGACAAGCGTCTACATAGCCTAAAGGACTCGAGGGCTACGCTTCGCTTGCTGGGCTTGCATACCCTGCGACCCAGCACAGGCAGTTTAGGCAGCAGACGGCCCCGTACCCCTACCAGCCTCAGACTCGCCAGGAGCTGGGGTGCAGGTGGGGCAGAAATGGTGAGGTGTCACCAACGCCACCCCTTCGCCAGGCGCGTCCGGTCACCGTGACGTCACCGGGCCTAGGGTCCTATTGATGGTATGGTCGAGGGCGACCTACCTATCAAGACTCTGGATCCTTCTACCCCTACCTTTTGGGTCACGTCTGTCCCCTTCTACAATGCCTGGTCTGAATCACGTTGGACAGCGGGGTGATCTGCATGGTAGAGAGGAATATTCTATCCAGTTTTCCTCCCTCCCGCCCACCAGCCCCCCCCCCATCCCTCTTCAGGGACCTCTCTTACGAGCAACTTCTAATTCAGGAAGTGCAGTCCCTCCTGGAGGCAGGAGCAGTGGAGGAAGTCCCTCGAGGCTCAGGGCAAAGGCTCTATTCCACACTATTTCCTAATACCGAAGGCGAAAGGGACCTAAGACCCATCCTAGACTTGCGGCGACTGAACAAGTTTTGTACGAAAACTCAAGTTCCGCATGGTCCTCGCCTGTCTCAATCATTCCCCTCTTGGATCCAGAAGATTCGTATGCTGCCCTCAAATTAAAGGATGCTTATTTCACATCGCCATAATCCTCGACACCGTCGTACTCAGTTCGTCGTGCCAACACCCATCTGCAGTTCACGGTGCTCCGTTTGGCCTCTCAACGCTCCCCAACGGTTTTCACGAAGTGCATGGCAGTTGTGGCGGCCTTGTCCCTGCGCAGGCGGGGCATCCAGGTATTCCCCTACCTGGACGATTGGCTCATAAAGGACCACACCAAGGAGCAGGTGTTGTTCATCAGGTGGACCTTTCTCAAACTCGACCTCCTCTTGAACAAAGCCAAGTCCACCCTGTCTCCTATGCAATGAATAGAATTCATGGGGCGGTTCTGGACTCCACCCATGCCAGACCATACCTTCTGGAATCCAGGTTCTGCGTGATGTCCAAGCTCATTCTCGGACTGCAATGCGCCCCGACTACCATGGCACATCCTGGTTAGCGACAGTATACCACCCGGCCAGGGACCTCTTGGACTCAGTGGTGTCTTGACCCGCAGAAAGTGTGCATGGGCGTCCCCTTCGCCATCCCTCAACTCTCCCTCTCTCTGGTAATGGATGCCTCGGATTGGGGTTGGGGAGCGCACCTGGGGAATCTCAGGACGCAGGGCTTGTGGTCGCCGGAGGACCTCGAGTTGCACATCAATATCAGAGAGCTGAGAGCAGTTCGCCTGGCTTCTTTGACCTTCCAGTCCCACCGGGCCGGCAGATGTGTTTCAGTCCTCTTGGACAACACATCGGCGGTCCTTTATATCAACAAACAGGGGGGTACACGCTCCTCTCCCCTGGGCAGGGAAGCCCTTGCATTGTGGGATTTCTGTATTCAGAATGCTACCTACCTGACAGCGTTCTACCTTCCGAGAGAGCAGAGTGGCCTGGCGGACACCCTCAGCTGCTCATTCCGGGGTCACGAATGGTCCCTCCGACGGGACGTAGTACGCTCAATCTTCCAGCTCTGGGGCTTTCCCCAGTTAGACCTGTTTGCCTCGAGGGAAAACAGGAAGTGCCGACGGTTCTGCTCTCTCCTGGGCCGCAGTCCGGGGTCTCTGTCGGATGCCTTCCTCCAGTGTTGGGGGATCGGACTGCTCTACACCTTTCCTTCGATCCCCCCCTGATACACAGGATGATTTTGAAGACCCTCAGGGACCATGCACGGGTAATCCTGACAGCTCCAGCATGGCCACACCAACATTGGTACACGTCACTCCTGCACATGTCCATTCAGGTGCCCCTGATGCTGCCCCTGCTTCCGGACCTGATCACGCAGGACTGGGGCTACCTCGGCCACCCGAACTTAGAATCTCTCCACCTCACAGCCTGGATGCTCCAGGGCTAAACCCGGTGGAGATGCAGTGCTCCCAGCAAGTTAGACAAGTGCTGTTCGGTAGTAGGAAGCCATCAACCAGGGCCACTTACCTGGCCAAATGGAAGCGCTTCTCCATATGGTCAGGTCAGGGGGGTCTCAATCCACTAGGGGTCCCAATCCCTATTATCCTAGACTATTTGCTCCACCTCAGATACCTGGGCTTTTCCCTCTCCTTGATTCATGTTCACTTGGTGGCCATCTCAGCTTTCCATCTGGGAGAGGGGGGTACCTTGGTGTTCGCGAACTCGCTGGTTGGTCGTTTCCTCAAGGGCATGGACAGGTTATTTCCACATATTCGTCAACCAGCTCCTGCCTGGGACCTGAATCTGGTTCTCTCCGCCCTCACGGGACCTCCCTTCAAGCCCCTGGCTTCGTGCTCCCTGTTGTACTTGTCGTATAAAACCGCCTTCCTGGTGGCGATTACCTCAGCTAGGAGAGTGTCAGAGCTCAGGGCGTTGACATCTTCTATAAGGACAAGGTCCAACTTAGACCTCACCCAGCCTTCCTCCCCGAGGTTGTCTCCCAGTTCCACATGGGACAAGATATCTTTCTCCCCGTGTTTTATCCAAAACCACACTCCTCTGGTGAGAAGCGGAGGCTACATTCCCTGGATGTCCGCAGGGCCTTAGCCTTTTACATTGAACCTACCAAGCCGTTCAGGTGCTCGATGCAGCTCTTCATCGCAGTGGCAGATAGGATGAAAGGGCTCCCGGTCTCCTCTCAGCGAATCTCGTCATGGATCACAGCCTGCATCTGGAAATGCTACCGCATAGCTAAGGCCCCTGTCCCTCCGGTCACGGCCCACTCCACTAGGGCGCAGGCCTCCTTTGCGGTGTTCTGGCTCAGATCCTGCCTCGGGAGATTTGTAGAGCGGCCACATGGTCCTCCATCCACACGTTCATGTCGCACTATGCCATCACGCACCAGGCTAGAGATGATGCAGCCGTCAGTCATGCAGTACTCCAGTCAGCAGTGAACTCCGACCCCACCACCTAGGTTCAGGCTTGTGAGTCACCTGCTTGGAATGGACATGAACAACCACTCGAAGAAGAAAAAACGGTTACCCACCTTTTAGTAACTGTTGTTCTTCAAGATGTGTTGTTCATGTCCATTCCAATACCCACCCTCCTGCCCCTTTGTCGGAGTGCCAGCAAGAAGGAACTGAGGGGGTGGAGGGTCGGCAGGCCCCTTTATAGGGCGCCGTAGTGGCGCCACTCCAGGGGGCACCAGGGCCGACCCTACGGACGTTGCTAGGGGAAAATCTTCCGGCTGGCGTGCATGCGGCACACACACACCTGCTTGGAATGGACATGAACAACACATCTCGAAGAACAACAGTTACTAAAAGGTGGGTAACCGTTTTTTCCCTTTTTATTACAGCCCAAGCTATGAAGATCAACAGCCAGCTGTATTAACAACTCTGAATCTCTAACAAGGGGAGCACAATGAATGCATTTCTCTCTTATCATGCTTGCTTTCTGTATGCAGTTTATACTATCTGACTCTCAGATGTACAATGAATACACTAAACTTGGGATTTTAATTGTAATAGCTATAAATGAAAACTGAGTTCATTAGATCTTGGGATGAGAGAGAAGTGTTGAACCTGTTTGTTTTGTTTCTTATCTTTACTTTGATCTGAGTTCACAGTTAAGACAGATGTTCTCTCTCTTTGGAAGTTAGAGTATTAGAGAGCATTAAAATAAAAGGGAAAAGAAGTGGGGAACAGTTAAGTGTATACCGAGAATCAGTGTTTGCCCTCAGTTGAGGAAATTATGTGCAAAACAGTTGTGTTTAAACTCTTCATAGTTCTATCTGTATGCTAAGCGATGAGCTTCGCTATGTTTTTTGTTTGCCATTTTATGAAAATGGTGCTTAATACACTGCAAGACATTTTAAGATTAATGAGTGAAAGTGGCAATATAAATTGATGTAATTTTAACATAGCTAAATCTTTAGAGAACAGTTTTAACAACTGCCTATAATATTATGCACTATAGATCCCCAAGTATCATTCAGTATGTTTGGTTAAATGGTGCTCAAAATCTATTTATTATAGGGATAATCTTATTTTATTTGATCTTTAACTGTTCTGCATACACTGTTCATTAAAATAAATTGAGATTTTCTTTTGAGGAACTCTAAATAATCTTTTTTTTTTTCTACTTGGGTCTCTAGTTGTTAAACAGCATGCTGTAACTGTACAAAAATATTGCGGGAGTGGTAAGGAATGACAGACTCTTATTGGGACAGAGGAGGCAAGGACAGTATGCAGTTTCACTGGAGTTCCTGCAATCTGCTTGCAGTATTACTGTTTTGGAGAAATCTGCTTACTTTCCACCGCTTATTTGATAATCATACTCTCTATTACTGATGCATCAAATGGAAACCAAAGAACTTAGTAGCAGCTTACCCACAACGAGTGGTTTGCAACACCATTAGTTTGTCCCTGTTCTCATCTCCTTTCTTTCTGATGTTTATCACCATGAAGCAGCATTCAGAGCGTCTGCAAGTGGGGGCCCCCACCCCTTCCACATACAGTCCCACCCCTTCTGCCTGTGTTCCCACTCCCATTCTGCCCCTTCTGCCCATGGCCCCACCCCTTTCTGCCACTTCCCCAGGCCCATCTCTGTTCCACCCAGAGTCCCCCCTTTCCATGCCCCCATGGCAGCCCCAAGATCAGAGAAGCTCTGTTCCTGTTGCATGGGCCTGGGGCCACAGCGGGGAGTGAGAGAGCTCTCCAGTCCCAGGGATCTGGGTGCTGGGGCTTCCCCCAGCCCCATGCTTTTGCAGGGGACCAGGGTTGGGGCACCCTGGCTTCTCCTGCCATGCTCACCCAGCCCTTCTGCTGGAGAGCAGGGCTGGGTGTGGGGGCTTTTCCTGCCACCCAATGACTTCTGCCAGGAATGGGGTTGGGGGGGCCCTGGGGCTTTCCCCATCCCTTAGCTTCTGCTGGGGAGTGGGGTTGGGGCACGGGGGCTTCCTCTAACTGCCACTGCAGTTAGGGACATATGCTGGCTCCTTCACTATTATGTTATTTGAGTGGATGGCACAATTACCAATTTTGCTATTTCAGGGCCAGAGTCTGGAGCCCTAGGATTGGCAGCAGGTACATTTTCTACAGACAAAATAATTTGAAATGGGAAACAATCAAAAGCATTTTCTATTTTGCAAAATTAAAAATCAGATTTTGAGGAAAAACTTCTAGCCTTTTCAGGAAAAAATGGAAGTTGAAGTATGTGCATGATTGTAAACTTTTTTCTTCTCATTATCTTTTGCAGTTATGCCCAAGCCTGTATACTAATGTCTATATTGAAATGTAATTCCTAGGGAAAAAAGCATAATCTTAAATGTATACCTTTTAGAAACATTGCAAATTCAGTTAATTATATCATGCATTATCCTTGTCACTGAAATTAATCTAGATACAGTGAGCTTTAAGAGATCTGGCACAGGGTGGGAAAAATTGTCCTTTTTCATTGGAAATGTTCACTTTACATTTGTGGAACAGGACGTTGTCAGTATCATTTAGAATTCATTTGTAGCAAGGCTATGACTGACACAAAACCCAGTGCTCTTAAATAAAATCAAGGCTTAGGAGTAGTGAACATGAGAGCTGAGCAGAAATCTGTCAATTAAAGCCAAAGCCTTAGCTCTTTGAAACAATGTCTTTGTTATATATTAAAACAACAAGGAGTCTGGTGGCACCTTTAAAGACTAACAGATTTATTTGGGCATAAGCTTTCGTGGGTAAAATCCATTTCTTCAGATGATTGTTATATATTAATGATATGGAAAAAGGGTGAGCAATAAGGTAGCAAAAATTGCAGGCACAGTTATTGGATTAAGACAGACATTTGTAAGGAATGTGAGAAGCCTATTGGAGCTAAGTAAATGGGAACAGACTAGCAGATGCAAATTCAGTGCTTGAAAAATATAAAGTATTGCAAAGCAAGAGAAATAATTTGCACTAATAAATCTTACTCAGTTCTAAATGAACTGTGACTACTCAAAAAAAAACAGACATCAACAATGAGAAAACTTGTGATTGTTGTTAAGTGAGATTTCATTCTATTATATCTATATCGATATAGATATATATAAAAATGATAGGATACATAATGGTAAACATAATGCCCTTAGACAGATCACCTGGCATATTGGACTAAATTTGCTGCTAGTGCTCCTCCAGTGGCTACAATGGAATTATACCAGCAAAGAAGTTGGCCTTTAGGGTAACCTGGACTGAACACCGTCTCATCACTATGGCAGAAGAAGAGGAGGTTCAGGACTGCTGAGAAAATTGATTAGAGGCCTGGAAAATCATCCAGATGAAGGGACATTGAAGACTGTGATTGTCTAGTTTACTGAGGAGATGAATAGGCAAGGACCTGTCAGTGGTTTACAAACTGGATGCTCCTTTTTACTTTTCTTAAAATACAAGGAGAAGAAGGCTGCCAAATGAAACTGAAAGGTGGCAAATTTAAAATTAAAAAAAATTGTCTATTTTTTACACTTTTCACAATCAGCTATGGAACTCATTGCTATAAGATATTACTGAGATAAAGATCTTAGCAGAATTCAAAAGAAGATTTGACATTTATATGAATAATAAAAACATCCACACTTACATTAGGATTAAAAAACAATTTGTATGACTTATACACCTTCGAACTTCAGTGCATAAGGTAGTTCCTCACTGATGCAAGCGAGGAAGAAACTTCTCCTGTGGGCATGTTGACCATATTAGAATATCTTGTATGTTTCTCTGAAACATCTAATATTGGTCACTATTCAGCTGGTCAGATGAAGCTGTGATGGGTGTCACCTGGAAATGGAGTACCACTGAGCCACCCTGACCCAACAGCTAGGGTTCCCTCTCACACTGTGCTGCTGTGACAAGCTGCAAAGTCCTCCAACCTTGTACTTTCATCAGCATTCACACAGGTAGGGACACACCCAGCTGCAGTAAGATGCAGGCTCTCTAACCACGAGCCTCCCAGCCTAGGACCTAGAGCAGTACTGTCCTGCCCTGGTCAAATCTGGTCAATATATGGGTGTAACACCAGGTCCGCTTCTCCCTCAATGTGAAGAAACCCATGTATACATGTGGTAACCAAGCTGAGATTTTCTGCTTAGTCAAACGCACACTGGTTTGGATTAAAACATAAAATAAGTGTATTAACTACAAAATGGTAGATTTTAAGTGATTATAAGTGATAGCAAACAGATCAAAGCATATTACCTAGTAAATAAGCAAACTGAGCTTAATATACTAGATAGGTAGGGTATGAATTAGCAAATTCTCACCCTGAGTGATAAACAGGCTGGCAGATTCTTAAGGCACAAGCTGCCTTTGCTTTGCAGCTTGGGTTTCCATACATAGGCTAGAAATCCCTAGAGCCTGGGACCATCACTTCCCCCAGTTCAGTCTTTGTTCCTTGGGTGTTTCCACGTGTCTTGTAGGGAGAGTGAGGTATCATCATGATGTCATTTCCCCCTTTTATATCTTCTTCTCACTTGCTGGAAAGCTCTTTCACTGTGACTGGGTCAAACGGTTCCCATTGTGTAGATCTATGGCAGAGAGGTTTCTATTGTATACAGTTCCTGGGGTAATCCTTGTGCTTGTGTGCATTTCCTCAATAAGCAATTAACATTGTTTGTCCTTTTTACGGTTGTACCTGAAAGGCTGCTTGTGGGTGTTTTCAACCTCACAACATGTTTCAGTAACATATACATAGCCAAACTTCATAACTTCACATACAATGATAGCACATACAATCCAATGAGATATTAATGTCTAGCAGATCAAGATTTTTAGACTGATACCTCAGAAAGCATACTTTGTGCAAAACATATCCTAATTATATGAAAGTGGTGAATAAGAGGGTGCCGAGTGTCACAGAAGCACTTGTCTAATTCACTACAGTCATTCCTATTTTTCTATGTTCCTTTTTTCTGACCAACTTACCCAGTCCTTTCAGCATGCAAGAGAATATACTATTGCCACCACATCCACTTCCACTGAAATCATGTTCCTGTAATCTTCAACTTCTTTCTTCTTCAAGTGCTTGCTCATATCCATTCCAATGTAGGTGGGCACACATTGCATGCACCATCACCAGAAGTTTTTTCCCTAGTGGTACCCATCGAATCGACTGTGGTGCCCCTGGAATGGCGCCCTCATGGTATGGTATATAGGCACCTGTCATGCCCTCACTTCCTTCTTTCCATTGTGACAAAGTTCCTCCTCTACCTTGGTGGGTTCTGCGCTTATTGGCATATTTGGTTACCTCAGTGATCTTCCCCTCTAGTGGAACCCACAGTGTGGGTCAACTCCTCCTGTGTCTGATCAAGAGTTGGGAGGTTTGGGGGGAACCCGGGCCCACCCTCTACTCTGGGTTCCAGCCCAGGGCCCTGTGGATTGCAGCGGTCTATAGCGTCTCCTGTAACAGCTACATGACAGCTACAACTCCCTGGGCTACTTCCCCATGACCTCCTCCTTCCTCCAAACACCTTCCTTTATCCTTACCACAGACCTTCCCTCCTGGTAGTCTGATAATGCTTTGTACGTCCTTAGCTCCCTCCAATAGCACACACACTCTGCACTCTCACTCTCAGCTCCTTGCCACCTTCACTTTGCTTCCCAGCTCCTCACACTCCCACCAAACACTGAAGTGAGCTCCCTTTAAATATATACCCAGAGTGCCACTGATTAATAGCCTGCCCATATGATTGGCTGCAGGATGTATGATCATCAGATCCTGTCTGCCTTAAATGATTATCTAGATAGGTTCCTGAATTACCTCTAGTGGCAGCCTCTCTGCTATGGTCACGCAGAAGAGACAGAAAAACTTAACTCGATATCAGTGACCAGTATATTTGCCCATCTACCAGACTTCTTACCCCACTGGCCGGTGTCTGTCACACCATCCATGATGGTCTCTGACTCATGATCAGTCTCTTTGCCTAGTCGGCAATACTCCTTAGCGGATTTTCTTTCTCTGATCACTGTAAACAGAATGTAAATAGTTTCAATTAGAATAGTTAGCAAAGTAGTTTAGATAGCTCAGGTACTTGTAAGCTCCTGCCTGTGGGGCTAGCCTGCCGGGACTCTAGGACATACCTCGCGTCCCAGGGTTCAAACGGTACTGCAGCATGTCACACGCCCATGCCTGTAAGTGACCCGCATGACAGCTGGCTGAAGTGCCTGGGAGAGGGCCACATTCAGGAATGGTGCCAGATTTGTTAAGAACTTTAACCCAAGACCAAGAAATGAGAGAGATACTAGACCTTGATTTTCCTTGTGAAGAGCACTTCACCCTTCTTCAGCAGCACCTGCCCCAACCCAGCACTATTACCTCCTCCATCAGGAGCACCCTGGTCTCCCTTTTAGAGAGGATCAGTTGGGTCCGAGTTACCAGCACATTTCTCTGGCCTACCAAGAAGTCGTGCCAGTTTGGATGGCACTAGCTTCCCATCACGCGCCGAAGAAAACAGACACGAAGGTTGATTCCCCAATTGAAAAAGGCGTACAGGGTGAGTTGAGATCCATGCAGGACATTTCGTCAGAATGGACTTATGACCAATTCAACTTCGTTGACACCGGCCAAAGGAAGGGATCCATTTTGCCGTCATCGGTGCCATATGGATTCCCCGCCCTATGGTGAGCCATTACAGGGACACATTCCTGGGCTTACCATTGATGCAGAGGTCTAATGAGGCTAGCGAGGAATTCCTGACTCTCCCAGCGCTTGCCATCTTCCCTGAACTGTGGATCCAATGAGGGGAAACTCAGCACAGACAGGACCCACCCAGGGAAGCAACTTGCAGTTCTTTGGCAGCCCGCCCATGATGAGGTGGAGCATTCATCCTCTGTCTCACTCTCCTCTTGGGGCTCAACCCAATGATGATATACTCGACCTCCTGGCACTGGTCAATGGGCAAGCACCAGTTGCAGACAGGAGCAGATCACCACTGTGGCGCCATTCTACACGTGTGGCACCGCATACCTAGCACAACGGGTACTTCACCTCCGTGGTTTACCCAGGACTGGGTCCCTGGGCTCTCAAATCACTGGCAGGATTTAATTTACCTCATGGAGTAGCAGGCATCAGGTGATATTAGGTGTTTTCCCCATGTACCTCTGATTCATAGGGCTAGTCCAGCCAGCATGGCCTCAGCCCATCGGCAGATGCCACTCCTAGTGGCCTATTGGACTCCTTGGGAGTGCTCACTATTCCAAGGTCTCCGCCAGCAGGTGATCCCACTCGGACTCTCAGAGGCCAAGAGCGCCCCCGTTTTCCCTTTGGAGAGGAGTCCAGATTATCGGGGCAGAAGTTAGGATGCAAAAGATACCCCAAGATGGGAACACCAGTAACAGAGGATTTAGCCAGTGCCAGTGTAGTCAAGCTCCTCATCTCTTTGTCCTGATAAGACAGAGGTGGGTTCTGGCTCATTACTGCCCATTGCAGGGACATTACAAGGCTCATCAGGAGCTCGTGTGGCATTGGGTGGCAACAGAATCGGGCATCCAAGTGGAAGAGATAGTGAAGTCAGCTCTGGCGGACCATATTGATACCCTCAGTGACTGGCAAGGAGTGTGCCCTACCAATTGAATGAGGCCATCTTACAATCCATTAGGGCCTTGTTGCCAAACCCTTGCATCCCTCCCACGGTTAAAGCAGGTGGAGGAAGTACTTTGTTCCCTGAAGAGTATGCAGATTTTTACCACCACCCCTGCCGACCCTGGTCATGCATGCTGTGATTATGAGTCGGAAAGATGGGGCGGAGGACCTACATAAGGTGAAAGAGGCTGGAAACTGAATGTTGGGGAGAGTATACTCTCGGGGGGGGGGCGGTGTTCCAGTTGAGAAGGCACTTCTAAGGTATTACAACTTTAATTCCTGGTCTGCCATGCTAAAATTCATGGAACTCTTGCCATCAGAGACCAGATGCGAGTTTGTGACCCTAACAGAGGAAGGCAAGGCTGTAGCCAAGGCATCTCTCCAGGCGGCCTTAGAAGCTGCAAATACAGCAGCCCGTGCCATGGCCACAGCTGCAGTGATGAGATGGAGGTCTTCCCTCCAGTCTGCCCCATGAGGTCCAGCAAACAATACAGGATGTGCCATTTGAGGGAAATTTCCTCCTCTTGGACCTGATGGATGCCTGGCTTCATAGCCTAAAAGGTTCCAGGGGCACTCTAAAGTCATTGGGCTTTCACACTCTGGCACATAAACATTAAAGGCCACAACCTATGGGCTAGTTTTACTCACTGCAACACCAGCAAAGATAGGACTTTGGCCGATGAAGGAACGAGGGCTTTAGGAAGAGGCATATACCTCATCGACCTCTACGTCTGTGCCCGCAAAACATCCAATGGGTTCTAAACAGACATTTTGGGGGTACGGCCAAGGACAGCACACCAGATGAGAACCTGGATCTTGCTCCTATGTCTGTGGACCATTTGTCCCACTTTTACCGGGCCTGGATCAATATCGCTTTGGATTGCTGGGTGCTTCTCATGGTAGAAGTGGGATATACCCTACAGTTAATTTCATTCCCTCCTCCCCACCCGCCTTCCCAGTCCTTCTTCAGGGACCCTTCTCGCAAGAGACTTCTGGCCTAGGAGGTGCAGTTGCTCCTAAGGATGGGAGTTGTGGAGGAGGTTCCTATGGAGTTAAGAGCCAAAGGATTTTACTCATGCTACTTACTGATCCCAAAGGCCAAGAGGCCTCTCAGGCCAATCCTAGACCTGTGGAACCTCAACAAGGTCATGACAAAGCTGAAGTTCTGTGTGGTCTCCCTAGCCTCAATTATCCCTTCCCTAGATCCAGGGGCCGGTATGCCGCCCTTGACTTGAAGGGCACATACTTTCATATAGCCATTTTCCAAGGGCACAGGAAATACCTTTAGTTCATAGTAGGCCATGAACATTATCAGTTCATGGTGCTACCCTTAAGCCTGTCGGCAGCTCCACGAGTCTTTACAAAATGCATGGGAGTGGTGGTATCCTTCCTTAGGAGGCGAAGAGTGCAGATTTATCTGTACCTGGATGACTGGCTGATCAAGGGTCAGTCCAGAGACATGGTGGTGGGGCACATGAATCTTGTACAGTCCACTTTCTGGAGCTTGGGGCTCCTGATAAATGAACAAAAGTCAACTTTATCACCAATTCAGAGGATAGAATTCATAGCAGCGGTCCTCGACTCAAGCCACACCAGGGCCTCCCTTCCAGAAAGCCATTTCAAGGCCATTGAAGTGATCATAAATGGCCTGAGGAAATTCTCCATCACCACAGCACGGAGCTGCTTGAAGCTCCTGGGAAACGTGACCACCTATACCTATATGGTGCAGCATGCGCAGTGCAGACTGCACCCTTTCCAGTCCTGGGTGGTGTTGGTATATATTCCAGGACATCACCCACTGGACAAGGTGGTAACACTTCCACCAGTAGTGATTTTTGCTCTCCAGTGGTGGCTGGACCAAGACACAATGGGCACTGGCGTTCCCTTTGCAAGGCTGCCCCTTCGATGACACTGGTCACTGACACTTTGGACATGGGATGGGGAGCTCACTTGGGACCCATCAGAATGCAGGGACCATGGGCACCAGAGGAGTTAACCCTACATATTGATATCAGAGAACACAGAGTGGTGCATCTAGTCTGCCAAGAATTTCAATCCATCCTACAGGGCAAGTGCACTCAGCACTTACGGACAATACAACAACAAGGAGAGCTCCTCTCCCATGCCAGGAAGTGTTGAGATTATGAGATTACTGTATAGCCCACTCCAATCACCTGGAGGCCTTCCATCCACCAAGCTCTCAGAACAAGCTGGCAGATCACCTAAGCAGATCCTTCACAAATCACCACAAGTGGTCCATTTGACTGGACATCTTGAATGCTGTTTTCCGGAAGTGAGACCTGTTTGCAACCAGGCTTAACAGGAAATGCCCCTCATTTTGTTTGTACCTGGGGTACAGACAGAGCTCACTCTCAGACGCCTTCCTCCTTCCCTGGGGAGGAAGACTTCTTTATGCCTTTCCTTCCATGCTTCTTATACACAAGGCATTGCTCAAGACCAGGAGGGACAAAGCATGGATGATCCTTATAGCTCCGGTGTGGCCACACCAACATTGGTTCACAACCTCGCTGGACCTTTCAATAGATATGTCAATCAGCCTTCCACTGGTGCTGGACTTTATCTCCCAGGAATACGGCTGCATGCTCTATCCAAACCTCAAGTTCCTCTACTAGATGGCTTGGAAGCTCTGTGACTGAGCAAGGTGGAACTGGACTGCTCTGCATTGGTGCAAGGTGTCCTTATGGGCAGCAGAAAGCTGTCAACTAGTACTGCCTATTTGGAGAAGTGGAAAAGGTTTGACGATGGTCAATATAGAAAGGGGTCTCACCTTTGGAAGCTCCACTGCTCCCTTATCCTAGATTATCTGCTTTACTTGAAGAAGAAAGGTCTTGCGGTATCATCCATTACGGTTCACTTATCCACAATCTCTGCTTTCCACCCACTGGTTGGCATTCTCAAGCCCAATTTGCACTCGGTTCTTGAAGGGCTTAGAGCATCTCTACCAAGCCAGTGGTAACGTGTCCCTTGCTCTGTCTGTCTTGGAAGACAGTCTTCCCGGTACCTATTACTTCAGCCAAAAGAGATCCGAGCCCTCACCTCTGAACTGCCATATATGGCCTTCTTCAAGGACAAGATATGACTTTGACCGTATTCATCCTTCTTTCTTAAGGTGGTCTCACATTTTCACAGTAGCCAGACATTTTTCTTCCAATCTTCTATCCAAAGCCTCATGCTAATAAGGAGGAGCAGAGACTCCACTCTCTGGACAATAGACAGGCACTGGCTTTTTACATCAAAAGGACCACCATTTCAGAAGACTACTCAACTCTTTGTCGCGATCGCGGACAGAATGAAAGGAAACCCTGTCTTGCCCCAGAGGATCTCTTCTTGGATCATATCCTGGATCTGCTATGACCTGGCAAAGGTCTCATCTCCTTGCTTGACAGTACACTCCAGGAGACCACAAGCCTAATCAGTGGCATTCAAAGCTCAAGTTCCAATCCTGGACATCTGCAGGGTGGTGTCCTGGTCATTTATCCACACAGTCACCACACACTATGCCATCACACAACAAGCCAGTGGTGCGAGGTGAGTGTGCTGCCGGGGGAGAGTAGGGGAGGCCCTCTCCCGGAGCTCACTGCTGCTAGCAGGGAGTGGGCTGGGAGGAGTCCTCCTCTCTGGCCCTAGCTGGGGGCAGCCTTCCTGCACCCCAAACTCCTCATCCCCACCCCAGAGCTCACACCCTTACCCAGAACCCTCATCCCCCTGCACCCTAACACTCGGCCTGAGCCCCCTCTTCCTCGCCACTCTATTATGATATTCGCCTCATCCCCAGCAACACCCTGAGCCTCATCCCGTGCACCCACCCTCTTCCCAGCCCCTCCCACACCGGCCAAACCCCACCCCAGAGCCCTCACATTTTACATTATTTTAAAATATAATATCAGCTTACAAGGAGGGGTGGGGGGATTGGGACTTGGAACCCCGTCCTGGGAATCACTAAATATACAACTCCACCACTCGCCTGTGAGCAAGCACACGAAGAGAAAAAACAGTTACAACCGCGAGACCGGAAGAGTGTTGCTCAAGTATTGTTTCAAACCCACCTGCCTATTGAGAGTTCTGGCCAAGAAAAAAGTGCGGGGGCAGGGCAGCAGGACGCTATTGGTTGCATATAACCATGCCATGGAGGGCATCAACCCAGGGGCAGCCGCAGTCAATCCAATCGAAATCACTAGGGAAAATCTTCCAGGAAGGTGCACTACGATATCCTGCACACCTGCATGGAATGCACATGAGCAAACACAATAGACTGAGTTCACAGAATCATAGAAATATACAGGTTGGAAGGGACCTCAAGGAGTAGGTCACTAGTCCAACCCACCTGCTCAAGAGCAGGACCAATTCCCAACTAAATCATAACCCAAGCCAGTGCTTTGTCAAGTCCTGACCTTAAAAACCTCTAAGATAGGAGAAACTCCTAGGCTAGGGCTGCGTGCGAGCATTTTGCCACAAGCCACGCAGGCAGGTCCTTGGCGGCTTGCCTGCAGGAGGTCCCCAGTCCGGCGGATTCGGCGGCAGAACTGCGGGAGTCCGGCTGAAGCCCGCGGGAACCAGCGGACCCTCCGCAGCATGCCCAGCCTGGGGGGGGAAGGACGCGGCCTGGGGCCCGACGCGGGGGGGGGGGGGGGGGCTCGGGGGGGGGACGGACTTTTTTTCTTTTTGGGTTCAGAGTGCACTCTCCCCCTTCACGGTTTGGCGCCGACCAACACATGTTTGGTGTGCTGGGGCCTGGAGCCACCTGTCCCCTAAGTGAACCGTCATTCCAGTGGGCGTTCACCACTCTTCTGAGTGGAAAAAAGTTTCTTACCTAATATCCAACTAACCTCCCCCACTGCACAACTGAGACCGGGTTCTCGCCCTTGTTCTGTATCAGGTACCGACTGAGAACATCATGATCCATCCTCTTTGGAACCCCTTTCAGGTAGTCGAAAAGCAGCTATCAAATCGCCACCCTCATTCGTCTCTCTGCAGACTAAACAATCCCAGTTCCCTAGCCCTCCTCCTCATAATGCACTGCCTCCTTCGCCCACCCTAACGATCATCTTCCGGCTTGCCCCCTCCCCTGCACTCCTTTCCAGTTTTTCCAACATCACTTGTAGTATGCGCGCCGCGCGCCCCCCAAAAACTGGACTCAGTCCACTCCCCCCGGATAGGCCTCACCAATATCGTTGAAATAGAGGGGAATGATCACATCGAAGCTGCGATCTGCCTGGGCAATGCATTTTTATTATTCAGTCTCGTTCAAACTGCCCCGTTAGCTCTGATCTTGGACAACGGCCCGGTACTCTCGATTCAGCCTCTCGAAGGGCGCATGTATAACCACTATACTTTTTCTGACAGATAACAAGCCTTTCGTCCCTAGTCTGTAACATGAAATGGGGATTCTATCCGTCCTAAATGCAGAACTCTGCACTTGTCCTTGTGAACCTCATAAGGTTTTCTTTGGCCGTACAGTCCTCTAATTTGCCCTAGGTCTCCTTCTTGTATTTATCCCTACCACCCAGTGGTATCTAAACCACTCCTCCAATTTAGTGTCGACTGCAACCTTGCTGAGAGTCCACCGTCCACCGCCATCCTCCAAGATCAGTAAGAAGATACTTGAACAAACGGCCCCAAATGACTTGGGCACTCCACGTGGAAACGACGCCAACTAGACCATGGAGGCCGTTGATCACTACCATTAAGACCGACAATCTAGCCAGGTTTCTATCCACCTTATAGTGGGCCATGCATCCCAGCCCAATAATCTTTAACTGCTGGCTAAGAATACTGTGGGAGACCAATATCAAAAGCTTGCTAAATCAAGAAATAACACAGTCCACTGCTTTCGCCTCATCCAGCAACCCATTTATCTCATCATAGAAGAATTAGGTAGTCAGGGGCATGACTTGCTCTGGTGATTCATGAACTGTGTCCGATCATTCCTCTCCTCCTAAGTGCGTGGGGGGGGTGGCGGGAGGGAGAGTTGAGGGGTGGTCCTGTGGAGGGGACGGGCCTGGCGGGGCGGCGGGAGGGTGGAGGGTGGGTGGGTTGTGTCCAGGGGGGGAGGCGGTGGAGGTGAGGCTGACGGCCTGTAGTTCCCCGGATCCTCCTCCTCCTTTTTTAAAGATGTGCTACAGTAGCCTTTTTCTCCTAGTCTATTTTTTTCCGGGACGTCCCCAATCATCCATTTTAGTTTTCAGAGGATATAATGTTTTTTTTTTTTTCATATGGTTCTCCAACACATCCGCCAACTTCCTTTAGCACCCTTCATTGTATTGCAGCGCATCTGCCCAGGACTTGTGCTGTCCAAGCTTTTCTAAATAGTCCGAACTACTTCTTTACTCCACAGAGTGCAGTCACCTTCTCCCTATAGGTGCGCCCAGGAGCGCTGGGGAGCTGACCTTGTTTGTGAAGACAAGAGGCAAAAAATCATTGAGAATTAGCTTTTTCCACATCCTCGTGTGATTAGGTTCCTCTCCTCATTCAGTAGGGACACATTTCCCTTGGACTTCCTCTTGTTGCTGAACATAATCTGAAAGAAAAAACCTTTCTTGTTTACTCTAACATCTCTTCTAGCTGCAACTCCAGGTATGATTGGCCTCTGATTCACTTACTGCAATGCCTGAAGTTTGATACTGCTCCCTTCATTTTGTCCAATCTTGCCCACTTCTGTAAGCTTCTTTTTGGTTGTAAAGATCGAGCAAGATTTCACATGTTAAGCCAGCTGGTCGCTCTGTCATAATTACTATTCCTTCCTACACATCAGATGTTTTTTCTCTGCAACCTAGTAAGGATTCTTTAAAAAACAGACAGCGTTCTCCTGGACTTCTTCTCCCTCTGTTTATTTTCCCCACGGGATCCTGCCAATCTAGCTCCTGAGGTAGTCAAGCTGTTTTTCTGGAAGTCAGGGTCTGTTATTCTGCTGCTTCTCTTTCTTCCTGGTTTGCAGGATCCTGAACCTCGACCATTCATGGTCACTGCTCTTTCAGGTTCCCATTCTGCAGCGTGTGTTGGCTGTCCCCGTGAGGCGTGAAGGGGCGGTGGGGCTCGTGCGGGTGGTGGGGTGTGAGCAGCAGGGGTGGGGCGGGAGAGGGGGAGAGGGGGAGGTTTCTTTCTTTGGTTCTCTTTTTCTTTAGTTGGTTCCTGCTAGCAACTTGGCACCAGGCAACACCCATCTCCGCTCCCCCCTCTCACCCTTCTCACACAGCCAACTCTCCCTGGCACTCCGGTCGCCCCTCGTCCCACCCACTGAGTCAGGGACCCGAATAGGGTTCGCGGGCCCTTGTAGGGTAGAGGCCCCGGAAATGTAGTGGGTCTGGGGCCTCCTGAGGTTAGCGCGGCCCTCCCTGGAGATGGGTTAAGGGAACCCTGGGTTTAGGCGGCCCCTGAAATGCGGTTTTGGGCCCTGGAGTTTAGAAGGCCCTGGAAATGCGGGCTATGGCGAGGTACCCTAAGATTAGGGGCCACCTGGCAAAATGGAGGTGTGGGGGACCACTAGGTTGGGAGCCAAGTTCGGATCAACTAGGTTTTGGAGGAGAGACCTCCTAAGGCTTCATGGCGAATGCGTGATCTAGTAAGTCTGTCGATTGCTGTTGGGGGCGTACTCGAGGTAGTGGAGCCCCCCAGGAGATGGAGTAGATTCTCTTGGCGGAGCTTAGTTTAGGGGCCCATCGCAAAAATAAGGGTATTGGGGGACCCTAAAGGTTAGGGGACCCTGGAAATGGGGTGTGGTTCCATCTAGCTTGAGGGGCCCTGGAATGAGGTTTTGGGGCCCTAAGAATTTGGGGCCACTGGAAATCTTCAGTGTTCTCGCGGCCCCGAGTGAGGGGCGTTTGGAACAATGGGTTTGGGGCCCTGGAGTGTAAGGGGTCCCGTATTGACAAGACAGTAGCCTTTTGGGGCCCCCTAGGTTTAGTTAATCCTGGCACAACAATTACCCGGTTTTGGGGGCCCTCGGGTTATGGGGACACTGGAAATGGGGTTTGGGGGCCCCTGGGGTTATCCAGAGGACCCTGGAGATGGGAGTCTATTTCGAGCATCCTTGGGGCAGTGGGCCTGCCGTGGAAATTCGGTTTGGGTCCCCTGAGCTTAGGGCTCCTGAATAAATGAGGTTTTGGGTCCCCTAGTTTAGGCGAGGCCCCTCTGGAAATCTGAGGTTTGGGCGCCCCTAGGGAGAGTTAACGGGGCTCCTTAGGATAAGTCGCTTTGAGAGGGCACCTGAGGATCAAGGATCCGTTTTTCTGGAACATGGGTGTTTTCTGGGGCCTAAGTAAGTTTAGTGACCTCACCGCGAAGGATGAGGGCTTCGGGGACCCGCACTAGGGTTAGATTCCCAAGGTAATGAGGTTTGGGGCCGCCCTACGATTTAGCGGAGCTCCTGGAAATGGGTTTTCGAGGTCCCTAAGGTTAGGGCCTGGACAATGGTCTTTTTGACAGGTGTCCACGAGCGATTTGAGCGGACATCTTTGGAAATGGCGGCTCTGGGGGGACCTAGGTTTAGGGGCCTTATAGGAAATCCTTGGGGTGCTTTTGGCGTATCCTGAGGTTTCACGCACGCCATGGAATGGGTTTTGCGTGACCCTCGCTGTCTGTAGGTCCTTCCTGAACAGTTTATATCCGGCAGCCTCTGGAATATGGGGGGTTCCGATCCCCTAGGTTTAGGGGTCCCATCGGAAAATGGGGGTTAGGCCCCTGACCCTGATATGGGCCCCTCCGAAATGGGGTTGGAGCCGCCTCCAGAAGGGTAAGATTGCGACCGATGAGAAATGGGATTTGGGACCTCCACTAGGGGTTAGTCGGCCTTGCGGAAACACTGCGTTGTATTCGGGCCCCTGCGGTCTACGGGGCCCCTGAAAATCAGAGGGTCTTCTGGCGTCTTCTCACTTAGGTTTCCGAGGAATCCCAGCGGAAATATGGGCGTTAGGCACCTGCGTTTTAGGTGCCGCCTCTTGGAATAGTGTTTTGAGGGCCCCCTGAGGTGGTCAGGCAGGACCACTCCCTGAAAATCGGGTTCTCAGTTGGCGTCTCCCTCAGGCTTGTCTTATGTGGGCCCTCTTGCGCGACAAGATGGGGCGGTTTTGCGTGCCTTCGGGTCAATGGGGCCCTTGGAGATATAAGAGTGATTGTGTCGAGGCGGGCTAATAGTGGTTAGAAGACCAGACGAATTTGCGGCGCCGGTTGGGCCATCTAGTTTAGGGCCCCCTGGAAATGGGTTTGGGGCTCTCCTGAGCTTAAGGGGCCTTGGAAATCGGGTTTTGGTGACGCTCCAAGGCTTTTATTGGGCCTCTTGGAAATATGAGGTTTTTCGGCGCGACACTTGAGGCAGAGTTAGTGGCTCTGGAAATGGGCTTTTCGTAGGCCACATGGGTAACTGGGGCCTTAAATGGGCTCGTTGGTTACCCTAGGTTTCAGGGCCCTGAATTAGGCTGAGGGCTTCTGCGCCCCTTGGCTTAGGGCCCCTGTGATAATGTGGGTTGCTTGGCCTCTCACTGCCACGGTAAGGAGGACTAACTGAAAATGGGGTTTTTTGGTCCCGCTAGGGTTAGGGCCTCTGGAAATCGGGATCCGGGGCACCTAGGGTTAGTGGCCCTTCCCATTTCCCCACTTTACCTCAGGGCTTTGGTCCTCCTTCCGTGGACAACGGGTGGATTATTCGGGTCCCGCCTTAAGTGTTTAGAGGAGGAGAGGCACGCCGGAAATCGCGGGGGTTCTGAACACGTCCCCTGGTTTTAAAGGGACCCCTGGAAAATGTGGGTTTTGGCGGCCACGCTAGGGCCTTAAGGCGGATCCGCAACACCTGAAATGTGCATGCGTTTTTTTTGGCGCACTTGGCGTATAGGGGGTTCCTTCCGATGATAATGGGGTGTGTATGTCTCTTGGTCCGTGCCTTGGACGTCTTAGTATGGCAGCCCTCTGCAACATGTATGGGTTGGGTGGGGCCCACCTGGGGTTATAGTGGCCCCGTAACGGAATATTGCGGAGTTTTACGGCGGGCTTCCCTGCGATGCTTTGGCGAGGGGGAGCGCATTCCTGAAATGGTGGGGTTCTTAGGTGTGCCTTCCTAGGATTATTGGTACGCCCCCTGCCAGGACACACAGGGGGGAGGAAAAACCCTTTGCCAGTGGGCCTTGAGCTATGGATGAGGAACTGTGGCGGGTTCATGGGTGCGAACACTAGTCGTTAACGGCGGCGCCTGCGAAATGGGGTTTTGGGTCCTAGTTTAGGCCCCCTGACAAATAGAGGGGGTGGCGCGTCCCCTTGGGCTTCTTATTGGTCCCTCCCACACTATTGTGGTCTTTGCGCCTTCCTGGTGTTCCAGGGCCCCAGTGGAAAATGGTTCTTGTTAGTGGCCCTGAGGTTAGGGCCCTGGAAATGGGGGGGTTGCGCGCCTCGCCTTGCAGTAAGTCAGCGGATGGCGCCTTGGAAGTAATGGGGATCTTTGGGGCCCTGGGGTTGGCCTCCTCAGAGATGTTATTACATATGCGGGCTATCTTGGCGCGCCGCCCTGCGAGGATGAGGGCCCCTGAAATGGGGTTTTTGGGTCCCCTCCACGGTTATAGACCAGCGGGACCACCCTGCCCGTGCCGGCAAATGGGGGGTTGGGGCCCAAGTGTTAGGCGCCCCACTGGAAATGGGGTCAGTTTTAGGGGCCCCTGAGAGGGATTGCACTAAGGGGCCCCTGGCAATATGCGCGTTCGTTGAAGCGGATCCCCAATATGGCTTTTGTGGCTCTGAACCAAATGGGGTTGGTTGGTCCCCTGAAGGAATTAGGGAGGTTCACTCCATAAATGGGAGATCTTGCGGGTGCCTCTAGCGTTTAAGGGCCCCTTCCGACAATTGGTTACTCAAGGCCCCTGGGGTTACGGCCCCTGGAAACTGTGGTCTTGAGGCGGCCTCCTGGCGGGGGTTTTAAGGGCTCCCTAGGCTTAATGGTGGTTTCTGGGGCCTTGCAGCTGAAGTTAGGGGCACCTGCAAATGGAGGGTTAGTGCCCCCACTCTTTGAGGTTAGTGGTGTTCCCTGAAAATGCGCGGTTGAGGGGCGCCCTGGGTTATACGGAGGGCAGCTATCAGAGAATGGGGATTTTGCTATCCTCGAGGTAGGCGCCTGGCAATTGCGGCCTTTGGTCTCCCCATTCTTTGGGGACTTATACTTCCCACTCACAGCGTGTTTCGAGGGGCCTCCTGGGCAATATGGGATGGGCTCTCTGCGGCCCCTTAAGCTTCAGGGCGTCCCTGGATACACTGGGGTTTTTCTGGCCCTGGCTTGAGTGCTTCGTAAGGGCGCCACTGGAAATCGAGTGTACGTGTGGTTGAGGGGCCTCTTGTCGTCTGTTAGGCCTTGGCCCAGCCCTTGGTAAATGGGCCCGCGTTGGGCGGCTCCCTACACGGTTCACTGTGGCCCGCGCTGGAGAACTCGGGTTTCCGGACATCTTTTGGGCTTAGTGGTCCTACTGGAACTGGGCGTTTGGAAAGCCCATTGGGTTAGTGGACCCGAAATGGTTTTGGGGCCCCTGGAGGTCTAGGGGCCCCTTGAACATGAGGGTTTTTGGTGCAAAACTCCCCATAGTCTTTAGGGGATTATCTGGATAATGGGGCGGTGTCGGAGTGCCGCCTAGCTCTGTTAACGGTTGAGACTCTCCTGGCCCTCGAAATTGGGGTCTTTGGGAGCCCCTGGTGTTCGTGCAGGCATTTGGTTAATGTTTGGCCTCTCGCTGCGGATATCGAGTGGCGTTGGGCGGGCCCGCCCCTTTAGGGTTAGTGCCCTGGCAACAGTGCGGTTTTTGAGGCCCCATACAATCTTAGGGCCCCTGTATATTACGAGGGTATTGCGCGCCTGAGTTAGGAGGTTCCGTGGCAAATTGCACGTCTCTTTTGCGCGAGCGTCTCCACCACAAGGTTTTAGGGTGCCGCACGCTGATACAATTCGCGCTCTGTAGTTGGGGCCTCGCTGAAACGGTCTAGGAACGAACTCAGGAAGGAGCCCTGGGGTGTTGGCTGGAGGCCCTAGTCTTTACTGAGGCCCCCTAAGGCCATGAATCGCGCGCATTCTTTTTTTGCGAGTCCCTGAGCTTAGGTAGGCCCCCTGGAAAATGTAGGCGCTTTTGGTGTCACCCTACGGCTTTAGGGGGCCTTGGAACTGAGGGGTTGAGGGTCCTTTGGATCTTAAGGCTGCACCCGCTGGAATATGAGGGTTTGGGCGACCCCTGAGGTTTACAGGTGGCAACCCACGAACCGAGTTGGCGGTTGTTCGGGCCCCGAGTGCTCTTTATAAGGCCCATTGGTAAATATATGTGGCGCGGGTTGGCGCCTCTCTATTTAGTCTAGAGAGGCCCTTGGCCGACACTCGGGCTTATTTGGGCTTGAGAGAGGGTTACCGGGCCCCTCACCGAGCACAATGGCGCGGCTTTGGGCTCCCCCAGGATGGGTAGTGGCCGCACTCGTTGGAAATGGGGTTTTGGGGCCCCCTGCTCTTCTTCAGTGTTCCCAGCCTCGCCAACCTACGCATAGGAAATTGAGGTTGTTGTATTCCAGCGCCCACCACCTCACTGCCAGTTACTGCAAAGTAATCTGGTGAGGACCGGGCTCCTGGGAATCCATGGTGTTTTTTCTCGGCTGGCCCTCGGCCAGCTCCCCCTCCGAATCACGCCTTCAGGTCACCTCATTGGACACCCCTCGTCCGCCCTGGCCCTGTACACACTATCTGGGGAAGCGATAGGGGCGGGTTTAGAGAGTCGCCTTTGCCTCCCTTCCCCGTCCTTCTGGGTGTCTGCCCTGAAAGGGTAAAGTGCCTCAGCCCATTGCTATGACTTGCGTGGGGGGAAAAACTGTAGGAGTTCGGAGGGGGCCTCCCTCCTGCCAAACTCGTCCTCCCTGCAACTTTCGTAGAGGAGCCCAATCCTCTCCCAGTGGCAACCTGCTCGACCAACCCAGTCCAGACTCGCCCGCTGCAGCCTGAACTCCTAGTTTGGGAAAAAGGGCCCAAGGACTTAGGGTAGGAATGGGTGCCAAGACCGGGCACCGGGCCCAGAAGGCAGACAGACTGGAATTGGGTTTTGGGGGGGAGCCCCAGCCCTCCTGCGATTGGGAGTTGCCCACAACCCTTCGCCATGGGCCACCCAGTCATGCGGCCACAGTCCTCCTTCGTTCCCGCGGCGCGAGGAGCCACCACGCTCTGGGGCATTCCACCGTGCTCCCAGAAATACAATTGGCAGCTCTACGCGCGCGCCACATGTCCAGCTTGCAGCTGGTCACCTCTTCCACCTGTACCAGGAGTGTCCGCTGCTCCTGTGCCACACTTGCCTCACAGATGCGGGCGAGGGGGGTTGGACCCATGGCCAAGGCACCTCTAACATTACAGAATGGTTGTTTTCCTCCTGGCAATCAAAGAGGCGCCAAGCAGGAGCGCAGTGGAGAAGGGCGCTGGTGTGGGGGGTGGGTCCTTGTGTACCTATTGAGTGTCTTGAGGACCAGGCGCATAATGGTGGACTACCTCCATACCATCCTTCCTGCCCAGTGGCTGCCCTTTTAACCCTTCCTCTCACACCTGCGGGAAGCCTATTTCCATCATCAGCCCATCTCCACCTTGGCTGCAGACCCTCTGTCCAGCCCCATCCCATGTCCTGTCCTTTCCTTACCAGAACCTTAAGCAAGGTTCCGAGCCAGCAGGTCCAGTGGTCCGACTGCTGCCCGTGGGGGTGACAAAAGGGGTTGGGTGGGCGCGAGGGGTTCCCTTCTGGTATCTTACCCTGAGAGTGCGATACTGATTGGGGGAGGGCTCCCATGTTACTCTACTGAGATGAGCGCAGCATCCGGATGACTGCCCCCATGGCCCGGCGATGGAGGGGCACCTGGGATCCCCGAGAGACCTGGGAGGGAACCCGGCCATGCTGTCCTCCTCCATCACCCGATGACCTGGGAACCCAGCTCCCAACAGTCGCACTCTTCTTCCTTCTGCCATCCGTTTGGGTCCGTGGAGGTAGCCGCTCCCCAAGGTGCCCAAATCAGCAGGTAGGGCCCGCCCACCATCCACTGGGGGCAGCGCCGAAGTGA
>NC_133771.1:191125486-191134098 GCF_003597395.2 Chelonoidis abingdonii | reverse complement strand
GGGAGTGGTAAGGAATGACAGACTCTTATTGGGACAGAGGAGGCAAGGACAGTATGCAGTTTCACTGGAGTTCCTGCAATCTGCTTGCAGTATTACTGTTTTGGAGAAATCTGCTTACTTTCCACCGCTTATTTGATAATCATACTCTCTATTACTGATGCATCAAATGGAAACCAAAGAACTTAGTAGCAGCTTACCCACAACGAGTGGTTTGCAACACCATTAGTTTGTCCCTGTTCTCATCTCCTTTCTTTCTGATGTTTATCACCATGAAGCAGCATTCAGAGCATCTGCAAGTGGGGGCCCCCACCCCTTCCACATACAGTCCCACCCCTTCTGCCTGTGTTCCCACTCCCATTCTGCCCCTTCTGCCCATGGCCCCACCCCTTTCTGCCACTTCCCCAGGCCCATCTCTGTTCCACCCAGAGTCCCCCCTTTCCATGCCCCCATGGCAGCCCCAAGATCAGAGAAGCTCTGTTCCTGTTGCATGGGCCTGGGGCCACAGCGGGGAGTGAGAGAGCTCTCCAGTCCCAGGGATCTGGGTGCTGGGGCTTCCCCCAGCCCCATGCTTTTGCAGGGGACCAGGGTTGGGGCACCCTGGCTTCTCCTGCCATGCTCACCCAGCCCTTCTGCTGGAGAGCAGGGCTGGGTGTGGGGGCTTTTCCTGCCACCCAATGACTTCTGCCAGGAATGGGGTTGGGGGGGCCCTGGGGCTTTCCCCATCCCTTAGCTTCTGCTGGGGAGTGGGGTTGGGGCACGGGGGCTTCCTCTAACTGCCACTGCAGTTAGGGACATATGCTGGCTCCTTCACTATTATGTTATTTGAGTGGATGGCACAATTACCAATTTTGCTATTTCAGGGCCAGAGTCTGGAGCCCTAGGATTGGCAGCAGGTACATTTTCTACAGACAAAATAATTTGAAATGGGAAACAATCAAAAGCATTTTCTATTTTGCAAAATTAAAAATCAGATTTTGAGGAAAAACTTCTAGCCTTTTCAGGAAAAAATGGAAGTTGAAGTATGTGCATGATTGTAAACTTTTTTCTTCTCATTATCTTTTGCAGTTATGCCCAAGCCTGTATACTAATGTCTATATTGAAATGTAATTCCTAGGGAAAAAAGCATAATCTTAAATGTATACCTTTTAGAAACATTGCAAATTCAGTTAATTATATCATGCATTATCCTTGTCACTGAAATTAATCTAGATACAGTGAGCTTTAAGAGATCTGGCACAGGGTGGGAAAAATTGTCCTTTTTCATTGGAAATGTTCACTTTACATTTGTGGAACAGGACGTTGTCAGTATCATTTAGAATTCATTTGTAGCAAGGCTATGACTGACACAAAACCCAGTGCTCTTAAATAAAATCAAGGCTTAGGAGTAGTGAACATGAGAGCTGAGCAGAAATCTGTCAATTAAAGCCAAAGCCTTAGCTCTTTGAAACAATGTCTTTGTTATATATTAAAACAACAAGGAGTCTGGTGGCACCTTTAAAGACTAACAGATTTATTTGGGCATAAGCTTTCGTGGGTAAAATCCATTTCTTCAGATGATTGTTATATATTAATGATATGGAAAAAGGGTGAGCAATAAGGTAGCAAAAATTGCAGGCACAGTTATTGGATTAAGACAGACATTTGTAAGGAATGTGAGAAGCCTATTGGAGCTAAGTAAATGGGAACAGACTAGCAGATGCAAATTCAGTGCTTGAAAAATATAAAGTATTGCAAAGCAAGAGAAATAATTTGCACTAATAAATCTTACTCAGTTCTAAATGAACTGTGACTACTCAAAAAAAAACAGACATCAACAATGAGAAAACTTGTGATTGTTGTTAAGTGAGATTTCATTCTATTATATCTATATCGATATAGATATATATAAAAATGATAGGATACATAATGGTAAACATAATGCCCTTAGACAGATCACCTGGCATATTGGACTAAATTTGCTGCTAGTGCTCCTCCAGTGGCTACAATGGAATTATACCAGCAAAGAAGTTGGCCTTTAGGGTAATCTGGACTGAACACCGTCTCATCACTATGGCAGAAGAAGAGGAGGTTCAGGACTGCTGAGAAAATTGATTAGAGGCCTGGAAAATCATCCAGATGAAGGGACATTGAAGACTTTGATTGTCTAGTTTACATCGAGGAGATGAATAGGCAAGACCTGTCAGTGGTGTTACAAATGGATGCTCCTTTTTTACTTTTCTTAAAATACAGTGAGAAGAAGGCTGCCAAATGAAACTGAAAGGTGGCAATATTTAAAATAGTAAAAAAAATTGTCTATTTTACACTTTTCACAACTCAGCTATGTAACTCATTAGCTTATAAAATTTTACTGAGATAAAGATCTTAGCAGAATTCAAAAGAAAGATTTGACATTATATATGAATAATAAAAACCATCCACACTTACACTTAGGATTAAAAAAACAATTTGTATGACTTATACACCTTCGAACTTCAAGTGCATAAAGGTAGTTCCTCATGATGCAAGCGACCGGAAGAAACTTCTCCTGTGGGCATCATGTTGACCATTATAGAATATCTTGTATGTTTCTCTGATTAACATCTAATATTGGTCACTATTCAAGCTGCGTCAGATGAGCTGTGATGCGGTGTCACCTGAAATGGAGTACCATCTGAGCCACCCTTGACCCAACAGCAGGGTTCCCTCTCCCACACTCCGTGCTGCTGTGACAGAGCTGCCAAAGTCCTCCAACCTTGTGTACTTTCACATCAGCATTTCACACAGGTAGGACACACCCAGCTGCAGTAGATGCAGGGCTCTCTAACACGAGCCTCCCAGCCTAGGACTAGAGCAGTACTGTCCTGCCGCTGACAGTCTAGAATCTGGTCAATATATGGTGTAACACCAGGTCCGCTGTCTCCTCAATGTTGAAGAAATACCCATGGTAATACATGTGGTAACCAAGCTGAGATTTTCTCGCTTAGTCAAACGCACACTGGTTTGGATTAAACACATAAATAAGTGTCATCGTAACTACAAAATGGTAGATTTTAAGTGATTATAAGTGATAGCCAAACAGATCAAGCAGATTTACCTAGTAAATAAGCAAAATGAAACTGAGCTTAATATACTAGATAGGTAGGGTATGAATTAGCAAATTCTTGCACCTGAGTGATAAACAGGCTGGCAGATTCTTAAGCGCACAAGCTGCCTTTGCTTGCTTGGCGTTTCCATACATAGGCTAGAAATCCCTAGAGCCTGGGGATCCATCACTTCCCCCAGTTCAGTCTTTGTTCCTTGGGTGTTTCCACTGTCTTGTAGGGAGAGTGAGTATCATCATGATGTCATTTCCCCTTTTATATCTTCTTCTCACATGCTGGAAAGCTCTTTCACTGTGACTGCGGATCAAGTACCGTTCCCATTGTGTAGATCTCATGGCAGAGAGGAAGTTCTATTGTATACAGTTCCTGGTGGTAATCCTTGTGCTTGTGTGCATTTTCCTCCAATAAGCAATAACATTGTTTGTCCTTTTTACGGTTTAGTACCTGAAAAGGCTGCTTGTGGGTGTTCTTCAACCTCAACAAACATGTTTCAGTAACATATACATAGCCAAACTTCATCACTTCAGCATACAATGATAGCACATAACAATCCAATGAGATAATTAGATGGTCTAGCAGATCAAGATTTTTTAGGACTGATACCTCAGAAAGCATACTTTGTGTCAAAAAATATCCTAATTATATGACAGTGGTGAATAAAGAGGGATGCGAGTGTCACAGAAAGCACTTGTCTAATTCACTTACAGTCATTCCTATTTTTCTGATGTTCCGTTGTTTCTGACCAACTTACCCAGTCCTATTCAGCCATTGCTAAGCAGAAATTATACTGATCTGCACACCACATCCACTTCCACTGAAATCATTGTTCCTGTTAATCTTCAACTTCTTTCTTCTTCAAGGGCTTGCTCATATCCATTCCAATGATAGGTGGCACACATTGCATGGCACCAATCACCCAGAAGTTCTTTTCCCTAGTGGCTAACCCATCCGAATCGACTGCGGTGCCCTTGGAAAAATGGCGCCCTATGGTGATGGGATATAATAGGCACCTGTCACTGCCCTCACTTCCTTCTTTACCATTGTGACAAAAACGTTCCTTCCCTCTACCTTGGTGGTTGCTGCGCCTTATTGGCATATTTGGTTACCTCCCAGTGATCTTCCCTCTAGTGGGAACCCCACAGATGTGGGTCAAACTCCTCCTGTGTCTGTATCAAGAGTTGGGAGGTTTTGGGGGAACCCCGGGCCCACCCTCTACTCTGGTTCCAGGCCCAGGCCCTGTGGAATTGCGAGCTGGTCTATAGCGTCTCCCTGTAACGGCTACATGACAGCGTACAAACTCCCTGGGGTACTTCCCCATTGACCTTCCTCCAAACACCTTCCTTTATCCTTACCACAGACCTTCCCTCCTGGTAGTCTGATAATGCTTTGTACGTCCTTAGCTCCCTCCAATAGCACACACACTCTGCACTCTCACTCTCAGCTCCTTGCCACCTTCACTTTGCTTCCCAGCTCCTCACACTCCCACCAAACACTGAAGTGAGCTCCCTTTAAATATATACCCAGAGTGCCACTGATTAATAGCCTGCCCATATGATTGGCTGCAGGATGTATGATCATCAGATCCTGTCTGCCTTAAATGATTATCTAGATAGGTTCCTGAATTACCTCTAGTGGCAGCCTCTCTGCTATGGTCACGCAGAAGAGACAGAAAAACTTAACTCGATATCAGTGACCAGTATATTTGCCCATCTACCAGACTTCTTACCCCACTGGCCGGTGTCTGTCACACCATCCATGATGGTCTCTGACTCATGATCAGTCTCTTTGCCTAGTCGGCAATACTCCTTAGCGGATTTTCTTTCTCTGATCACTGTAAACAGAATGTAAATAGTTTCAATTAGAATAGTTAGCAAAGTAGTTTAGATAGCTCAGGTACTTGTAAGCTCCTGCCTGTGGGGCTAGCCTGCCGGGACTCTAGGACATACCTCGCGTCCCAGGGTTCAAACGGTACTGCAGCATGTCACACGCCCATGCCTGTAAGTGACCCGCATGACAGCTGGCTGAAGTGCCTGGGAGAGGGCCACATTCAGGAATGGTGCCAGATTTGTTAAGAACTTTAACCCAAGACCAAGAAATGAGAGAGATACTAGACCTTGATTTTCCTTGTGAAGAGCACTTCACCCTTCTTCAGCAGCACCTGCCCCAACCCAGCACTATTACCTCCTCCATCAGGAGCACCCTGGTCTCCCTTTTAGAGAGGATCAGTTGGGTCCGAGTTACCAGCACATTTCTCTGGCCTACCAAGAAGTCGTGCCAGTTTGGATGGCACTAGCTTCCCATCACGCGCCGAAGAAAACAGACACGAAGGTTGATTCCCCAATTGAAAAAGGCGTACAGGGTGAGTTGAGATCCATGCAGGACATTTCGTCAGAATGGACTTATGACCAATTCAACTTCGTTGACACCGGCCAAAGGAAGGGATCCATTTTGCCGTCATCGGTGCCATATGGATTCCCCGCCCTATGGTGAGCCATTACAGGGACACATTCCTGGGCTTACCATTGATGCAGAGGTCTAATGAGGCTAGCGAGGAACTCCTGACTCTCCCAGCGCTGCCATCTTCCCTGAACTGTGATCCATGAGGGGCAACCTCAGCACCACAGGACCCCATACCAGGGAAGCAACTGCCAGTTCTGGGCAAGCCAGCAATGATGGTGAGACATCATCCTCTGTCTCACTCTCCTCTTGGGGCTCAACCCCATGATATTACTCGACCTCCTGGCACTGGTCATGGGCCAAGCACCAGTTGCAGACCAGGAGCAGATCACCACTGTGGCGCCACTCTCCACTGTGGCACCGCTACCTAGCACCAACGGGTACTTCACCTCCATGGTTACCCAGGACTGGGTCCTTGGGCTCCAAATCACTGGCAGATTAATTTACCTCATGGAGTAGCAGGCATCAGGTGGATATTAGGTGTCCTGTACCTCTGATTCAAGGGCTAGTCCAGCCAGCATGGCCTCCAGCCCAATGGCAGATGCCACTCCAGTGGCCTATGTGGATCCTTGGGAGGTGCTACCATTCCAAGGCTCCCGCACAGGGTGATCCCACTCGGCACTCTCAGAGGCAAGAGCGCCCCCAGCTTCCCCTTTGGAGAGGAGTCCAGTTCCGGGGGCAGAAGTTGAGGATGCCAAAGATACCCCCAAGAGGGAACCACCAGTAACAGAGGATTAGCAGTGCCCAGTGCTAGTCCAAGCCTCCTCATCCTCTTGTCCTGATAAGACAGAGGTGGGTCTGGCAATACTGCCCATGCAGGACAATTACAAGGCTCATCAGGAGCTCTTGGCATTGGGTGGCACAGAATCTGGGCATCCAAGTGGAAGAGATAGTGAAGTCAGCCCTGGCGGACATATTGATACCCTCAGGACTGGCAAGAGTGGCCCTACCATTGAATGAGGCCATCTTACAATCCATTAGGGCCTTGTGCCAAACCCTTGCATCCCTCCACCCCACGGTAAAGCAGGTGGAGAGGAAGTACTTTGTGTCCCTGAAAGAGTATGAGTATTTTTACACCCACCCCTGCCAGGATCCCTGGTCATGGCTGCTGTGAATGAGCGGGAAAGATGAGGGCGGCAAGGACCCTCACATAAGGTGAAAGAGGCTGGGAAACTGGACATGTTGGGGAGGAAAGTATACTCTGGGGGGGGGCGGTGTTCCAGTTGAGAAGGCACTTCTAAGGTATTACAACTTTAATTCCTGGTCTGCCATGCTAAAATTCATGGAACTCTTGCCATGAGAGACCAGATGCGAGTTTGTGACCCTAACAGAGGAAGGCAAGGCTGTAGCCAAGGCATCTCTCCAGGCGGCCTTAGAAGCTGCAAATACAGCAGCCCGTGCCATGGCCACAGCTGCAGTGATGAGATGGAGGTCTTCCCTCCAGTCTGCCCCATGAGGTCCAGCAAACAATACAGGATGTGCCATTTGAGGGAAATTTCCTCCTCTTGGACCTGATGGATGCCTGGCTTCATAGCCTAAAAGGTTCCAGGGGCACTCTAAAGTCATTGGGCTTTCACACTCTGGCACATAAACATTAAAGGCCACAACCTATGGGCTAGTTTTACTCACTGCAACACCAGCAAAGATAGGACTTTGGCCGATGAAGGAACGAGGGCTTTAGGAAGAGGCATATACCTCATCGACCTCTACGTCTGTGCCCGCAAAACATCCAATGGGTTCTAAACAGACATTTTGGGGGTACGGCCAAGGACAGCACACCAGATGAGAACCTGGATCTTGCTCCTATGTCTGTGGACCATTTGTCCCACCTTTACCGGGCCTGGATCAATATCGCTTTGGATTGCTGGGTGCTTCTCATGGTAGAAGTGGGATATACCCTACAGTTAATTTCATTCCCTCCTCCCCACCCGCCTTCCCAGTCCTTCTTCAGGGACCCTTCTCGCAAGAGACTTCTGGCCTAGGAGGTGCAGTTGCTCCTAAGGATGGGAGTTGTGGAGGAGGTTCCTATGGAGTTAAGAGCCAAAGGATTTTACTCATGCTACTTACTGATCCCAAAGGCCAAGAGGCCTCTCAGGCCAATCCTAGACCTGTGGAACCTCAACAAGGTCATGACAAAGCTGAAGTTCTGTGTGGTCTCCCTAGCCTCAATTATCCCTTCCCTAGATCCAGGGGCCGGTATGCCGCCCTTGACTTGAAGGGCACATACTTTCATATAGCCATTTTCCAAGGGCACAGGAAATACCTTTAGTTCATAGTAGGCCATGAACATTATCAGTTCATGGTGCTACCCTTAAGCCTGTCGGCAGCTCCACGAGTCTTTACAAAATGCATGGGAGTGGTGGTAACCTTCCTTAGGAGGCGAAGAGTGCAGATTTATCTGTACCTGGATGACTGGCTGATCAAGGGTCAGTCCAGAGACATGGTGGTGGGGCACATGAATCTTGTACAGTCCACTTTCTGGAGCTTGGGGCTCCTGATAAATGAACAAAAGTCAACTTTATCACCAATTCAGAGGATAGAATTCATAGCAGCGGTCCTCGACTCAAGCCACACCAGGGCCTCCCTTCCAGAAAGCCATTTCAAGGCCATTGAAGTGATCATAAATGGCCTGAGGAAATTCTCCATCACCACAGCACGGAGCTGCTTGAAGCTCCTGGGAAACGTGACCACCTATACCTATATGGTGCAGCATGCGCAGTGCAGACTGCACCCTTTCCAGTCCTGGGTGGTGTTGGTATATATTCCAGGACATCACCCACTGGACAAGGTGGTAACACTTCCACCAGTAGTGATTTTTGCTCTCCAGTGGTGGCTGGACCAAGACACAATGGGCACTGGCGTTCCCTTTGCAAGGCTGCCCCTTCGATGACACTGGTCACTGACACTTTGGACATGGGATGGGGAGCTCACTTGGGACCCATCAGAATGCAGGGACCATGGGCACCAGAGGAGTTAACCCTACATATTGATATCAGAGAACACAGAGTGGTGCATCTAGCCTGCCAAGAATTTCAATCCATCCTACAGGGCAAGTGCACTCAGCACTTACGGACA
>NC_133771.1:191110685-191111954 GCF_003597395.2 Chelonoidis abingdonii | reverse complement strand
TGAGACAATTCAATTAACGTAGAATACTAAGGGAAAAAATGACTTTTGTAGTGGTAATGTTGGTGGCCATTTCAAACAGTTGACAAGAAAGGTGTGAAGTAACAGTAGGGGGATTAGTATGGTAAATTAGGTTTTGTAATGTTAAGATGTCCTTCTTCTATAGGTTAGTGTATTTCATTCCCGCCTCCCCCCGATCTGGTAAGGCAACTCCCATCTTTTTGTGTACTATGTATAACATATAAATATACCTGCTACTGTTTTTTCACTCCATGCATCTGATGAAGAGAGTTCTAGCCCACAAAAGCTTATGCCCAAATACATTTTTAGTCTCTATAGTGCCACAAGGACTCCTCGTCACATCCCAGGGCAGCAGGGGAGAGAGATGTAGACCCTGCTAGGGGCCAGAGTGGTGGCCACTGGTGAAGATGAGAACGGTGACAGTGATGAGGAAGATAATGGTTCACGTTTCAGGTTGTTCTGCAAGGGATGGTGTCAGTATGGATATTCAGAGGTACTATCTGTATTATCTCTCTCTACCTTGCTGTGCGTCTGTCTTTGCTCAATGTATTTGTAAATATAAAAGAGTTGCTATAGTGTAAGTGTTGCACCTATGCACATCGGGGTGCCCAGTCATATAAGAACTTTAATAAGAATCTGACTGAGCCTGATCTTGGGACAAGAACCTGTCAACCCTCAAAGTGATAAGTTGGAATTTAATTCATAATCTTTAGACCAGGTTACACCCCAAAATAATAAATCCAGGGTCCCACTTCGCTTTTACCCACTGTGAATATAAGACGATGCACTGGCTTTTTGCACTCTTTTCCTCTCCCTTTCACTGGCTACGACGCCAAGCATCTTCACTTCCTCTCTCCTTAGATTTACTCCTGCACAGCCTTCAGATTCATCTTTCTAACTGGAGTTTCTCCTTCCTACTCTATTGTCTGAATTCGCTGCGGGAGGCAGAGCGAGCAGTGCAGTCTGCTGAATGGTTTTCTGTGTTCTTAGTGTACGTGACTGGCAGGTGTATCAACACTCTTCAATTATGTGCACAAATCTGGAGCCAAGCCAGTCTGCAAATCTGGTGTCAAGTCAGGAAAGACAATGGCACTGTTCCAGATTTACACCAGTGTAGGTGAGATCAGACTCTGACTTCTATTTTTATATCAGTGTAAAATCACTACTGGTAACATCTGTGGGTGACACAAAGATTGGTGAGGCAGTAAATAATGAGGTGAGGGCACCACCCCTCAGAGCCATCTGGGCATG
>NC_133771.1:191051580-191104399 GCF_003597395.2 Chelonoidis abingdonii | reverse complement strand
TAGCTCGGACTCATTCGAAAAACATGCGCTCTGAATACAGCCAAAAGCAAACAGAGACATCTGGGACCAGGAATTCAGGCAGGCCTACCGACGGGGGACATATCACTGGAGGCGAGTGACTCGAAAGGGCTTTATGGATCTCTCTCTTTTAGCTCGGACTCATTCGAAAAACATGCCTCTGAATACAGCCAAAAGCAAACAGAGACATCTGGGACCAGGAATTCAGGCAGGCCTACCGACGGGGGACATATCACTGGAGGCGAGTGACTCGAAAGGGCTTTATGGATCTCTCTCTTTGGGGGGGGGGTACTCTGATTTTCCTTCAGCAGACCCATATGGCTCCAGCCGCTAAGGCTAGCTGGCAGCTGGAGTGGGGGGAGGGGTGTACTTTAGCCACCTCAGCACCCATTTGGCTGAGGTGGGTACTGTTTTCCCCTGACCTACGGCCTAGGGTGCTGGGTGTCGTCAAGGTCGTGCTGGGTCGCCTGCTCCATGTCCAGGCCTCTGTGAAGGGGTTGATGTTGAATCTAGTCAACGGCTATACCCCAAACACAGGCCCGGAGTGAGTGCGTTTTTATCAGCAGGCGTCCACCTTCCTCAGCACCCTGGATCCTCGTTAGTGCCTGGTTCTGGGTGGGGATTTCAATACCATCCTTGAGGACTGGGAGCGCTCGGAGCGTGAGAGCAGGCAGGCTACTGCAGTCATCCTCAGGGAGATCACTGAGCATCACTCCCTTGTGGACATCTGGCATGGCCACAACCCAGACGATGATACCACCTTCACCTACGTCTGGTTGGAGGGTGATTGGACTGTGTTTCTTTATCATGTTTCCATCTGGCATGGGCCCACTCCTCCAATGTTTGGCTGGCCCCATTCTCGGATCACCACTTGGTCAAGGTGATGGCCTTTCTCAGCTCGAAGAGGCCTGCGTGGGCCTATTGGCACTCTAATAATAGCTTGCTCCAGGATGTGAGCTTCGTGGTGTCCTTCCGGGAGTTCTGGATGGCCTGGTGGGGGCAGCGATGTGCCTTTCCCTTGGCACAGTGGTGCTGGGATGGGGGGAAGGTGCGCACCCGGCTCTTCTGCTGAGACTGTACCTGGGATGCCAGCCGGCGGAGGGATGCGGTGATAGGGCAGTTGGAGAAGCAGGTCTTGAAGCTAGAGAGGCATCTGGCCCCCAGCACCAGGGATCCATCTGCGGAGCATACCGGGAGAAGCGGGAGGAGTTCCGGGCCCTGGAGGACCATCGTGTTAGTTCGATCCCACATAAGCTACAACATCTTTAAAAAAGGAAAATGGGTAGAGAAAGGCACTGGTATTGTTCTTCTAACAAACGAGTCTGAAAGTAAGTCCTCTGTTTAAATTAAAATAAATTATGCATGCTAGAATAAATAAATGATTTCCCCCCCACTGAAAAGGGGCCTATATCCTCTGGAGAAATTAGTTAAATGCTGGAGACTTAACCAGAATAGAATTGCAATTTCACCAAAAGACTTATTTAAAACCATAAAGATTTAGTGACTTGATGGTTCAGTGGGTTGTACACTTATTGTAAACTGGGGAAAGGACAGGAAATGAAACAAGATTAGGATGTAACTGCAGATTAATGGCTCTGCTGGTTTTACTTTTTAGCAGATCCAATTCTATTGTTTGACTTTCAGGAGAGGAGAAAATTGCTTAAAGGAATCTCTGGAATGCATATAGTGTAAGAAATTAACTTGTTGGACTAAATTGGTACTTGGTATATTTCTGATATGGGAAATGTAAGAAAGAGTGACTCCACAGCAGACCCCAGGATTTGGCCTGACCATTAGAAAGAAATATGTCTCTCAGCCTCCTCTCTCAACCTGCTGAGTCTGTGCTAATTGAAACAGGCCTGCCAGTTTGCAAGGTCTGTGCTAATTGTAAAAAAAAACATTCAAAGACAACGTTTGTCCTAAAAGTAATAAAATAACTATGTTACAAATGTTTTTTCTAAACTCAAGAACAAAATTTGTTGTTCCTCCATTTTTACATTCCCATCTTGCTTGTTTTCTTTTCATGTGTAACAAATGGCATAAATAAATTCATTGGAGTCTGTCATGCCCCAATGATTTAAAAATAGTTACATTAAGTAAAATAGGGTGTAATTGTAAATGTATGTTTGAATGCTTAAATAAGTAATAAAAGGTTGAAGTGCCAGCCTAATAAATAATAACTACACAGGAACATTCGGACGCAAAATGAAAATAACCAAATGACCCCATACGACAAACCGGAATCCACCCCCAAAGGCCCCAAGCACAAGGGAGCCAAAAACCTAAAGAACAAAATAACAACAGGCTGTCATTGTTGGGTCATTTCAATAATAAACTATCACTTCAAATGTAAAAACAGTGATTAATTATCACTTCAAACATAAAAGCAGCATAACAAAGCAAACACTATACATTTAAATGAAAATGAATCCCTATAAAGACAGATTCTGAAGACTGAGAACTTTGAGTCTGATTCTGCAGCCACCTTCCAGTAGCATCGGATGCGCATCTGACAAGACTTGGCTCCATCCTCGTTTCCAGGACACCTGACCAGTAGCTTGGCATGAGCAACTCTAAGGCTGGTAACTATAATAACAACCCTGTATCTCCTTCACACAAATATTTTGTATATTGTAACAATTCAGATACTTGTGTATATATAAATAAATGTGTAAATAAATATAAAATTAAATAAAATGTTATAGCTATAACTGACTGCTTACTATGATTCTTTTTGTATTCACAATAAACGTGGCATTTTGCCTTATCCCCTTTAATGAAATCCTGCTGGTTTTTATTTTATTGATATAACAAACTTGCACCTACAAAAGACTTGACCTGTGGGGCAGTGCTGAGTAACACTGGAAGAGCAAGTATGTTTTTTCCCAGGTACTAACTGCTTTCTCCATTATATGTGGTATCTTGCCTGTGGATAAGTACAGTCTAATCCCATCCTATCTCAAGTACTGAATGAACTAGCAAGAAAATGTCCTAAAACTGCAGGAGATAGGCCCACCCTATAATGCAGGTAAGGTCACTTTGATCACTGGTTTCAAAGATGAAAATAATACCCTAATAAAGGGACACTCAGCCTGACCCTTTTTAAATGGACTTACGCCCCAAAATTTCTAGTTTGCAATAGGAGTCATTCCTTGAGTAGCATCTTCTCCAATTTATAAAACGTTTAAAAAGTGTTCCTCTCTGTCTTTGTTAAGATCTTTGCTGATCTTCTTTTCTACATAGATGGGCGGAAGGCAAGCTACCTATCATCACGAATCATTAGAAGTTCAGATGGATGGAGAGACCTCAGGAGGTCATCTAGTGCCAGCCCCCTGCTCAAAGCAGACCAACACCAACTAAATTCCATCCAGCCAGGGCTTTGTCAAGCGGGCCTTTAATAAACCTCTAAGGTAAGGAGATTCCACACCTTTCTAGGTTAACCTTCCAGATTCTCCTCAAGATCAGCCTAAATCTCCTCCCACTATAAGTTGAGACAACATTACTCCTGCTGCTGTTCTGGCTGCCATTCTGGAGAACAGGTCTAGATCCATCCTCTGGAAACCCCTTTCGGGTAGTTGATAGCACTTATAAATCCCCTCTCATTGTCTTCCTTCTGCAGATTTAAATAATGCGCAGTTCCCTCGAGCCCTCCTCATGAATTTCATGTGCTTGCACAGCCCGTTAATCATTTTTCGCCATCTGCTTGGACTTCTTTCCAATTTTTCCCATCTCTCTTGTAGTGTGGGGCCCAAAACCGGACACAAGTATCTTAGGTGAGGCCTCACAATGCCGAAATGAGAGGAAATGATCCATTCCTCGATCTATGGCAATGCCCCTATATACAGCCCATAAATGCCGTTAGCTTCTTTGGTAACAGGGTTACATCGTATAACTCATATCAGCTTTCTCATCATTGTAATTCCTAGGTCTTTTCCACAGAATTGCTGCCGATAGCTCACCGGTCCTAGTCTGTAGCAGTGCATGGATTCTTCCATCCTAAGTGCATGACCGCACGTGTCCTTGTTGAACCTCATCAGGTTTCTTTTGGCCTCAATTCCTCTAATTTGTCATAGTCCCTCTGTATCCTGTCTCTACCCTCCAGCGTATCTACCACTCCTCCCAGCTTAGTGTCAACCTGCACACTAATGTGTTTGTTGGTACACACAATATGTTTACTAAATTGTTATGGAGTGGTTTTTGCCGTCGCCGCTGGAAGAGGGTGTTTTTCAGGAACACAACAGCATGATTGCTGCCTGGTTCTGAGGTTGGCGGCAAGATGATGAGCGTCTCAGGACTCCTGAGAGCATTAGAAGCTGATGGGATGACCCAGAAATAGTGACCCTGTTGCCCAGAACGTTTTGAGAGACTGCGAGGACGATGGCACCCTGAGCGCAATCGTCCCTACTCTAGAATCAGAGAGCCTGTTAAAGCCCGCTGTGACGTGGTGATCTCACTGGGGTCACCAACTTGAGAATACCAGAATTCAGGACAAACTGCTAGAAGATTAGGGCAGAAACACCCAAAACTGGTGGTTATTCTTCCATGAGATATACCAGACCAGGAACAAAAGTAAACTTCTGTCTCACCACCCTGGTTGACAAGAAATCAGAAATGGAGTATCCTTAGGTATCCCAGCCCTGGTTTCACCTCCCAGACACTAGACTTAATGAATGGTTATTTAAAACCAATTTAATCAACTAAAGTGTTCTTCTGATCCCAAAGGACCAGCCACATACTCAGGTCAATATATAACTCAGGTGTTACTCGATAATCATACTGTTGCCAATCCTTTAGTATCTAATATCTAAAGGTTTATT
Organism: Chelonoidis abingdonii; assembly: GCF_003597395.2. NCBI lineage: Eukaryota > Metazoa > Chordata > Testudines > Testudinidae > Chelonoidis > Chelonoidis abingdonii. Next base: position 191,099,564 of record NC_133771.1, on the reverse strand, counting down.
TATAAGAAAAGAGAGAGGTGGGAATTAAAATTGGTTAAAGGAATCAAATATATACAATAATTGCAAAGTTTGTGGATCATGCTTGAAGCATTGAGTCTTCCAAATGATTGGAAGGACCTCAGTTCCTTGATTAGAATGCTTCTGTAAATCCATAGTCCAGAGATTAGAGCAGGAAAGAGGCAAAATGAAGACGTTTCCAGGGCCTTTTATACTTTCTGACATAAGATGGCTCTGTTCTCAGTTCAGTCAGTGGAAAAGTACAGGCAGAAGATGGAGTCCAGTATCACCTGAGCTGGTCACATGCTCTTGCATGCTTCGATGAGTCATAGCAGGGGCCATTACCCATATTCTGACTGCAACATCCACAGTAAAGTCCATTAGGTGGGAATAAGCTTCTTCCATGACCCACTGTGTTTGTTGATGGGTCATCAACTTGAATTGACAATTCACAAAGTTCTGGCTAAACTGGATGTAAACTACCTTGCGAGTGTTACCCAGGAGCAAACACATTTGAAATACAGGTATACAGTCAATATTCATAACTTCTGATATGAAAATGATACATGCACACTAATAGATAATCATATTCAGCAAATCATAACTTTTCCATTGACACCTTACATGACATACCTTGCAACAATTTATTGCAATTGTATAACCATGGTAACAACAATATACATGGTCATATTTAAATCATATAATATCACAGCTGGGGATTATGGAGTTTGGTACTTTCTTCACTAGATCCTTTTATGGACCAGGGAGCAATGGGAACTGGAGCGAAGGTGTGACACAACAGCCCATTTGTGGTTCCCTCTCTGTCAGCATATCTTATCAGGCCTGACGTACTCACTACATCTCGCACACAGGTGTCATATTTCTTTAAAAGGTGACATGTACTATATTGTTTGAAATCTAATAATGCACTGGTCAATAATGTCACTGTGAAAAGTGTGTAACAAGTTGCTAAGAGAAATTTTGGATACTGTCTGATACTGTGTCCTGGAGAGTGTAAACAGACAAAGTAACAAAACAGGTTGTTTCTTTTTAAGGGGGAAAGAAAATATGGTGGTAGATGCCTTGCTCAGGAAAGAGGGCTCTGATGTGCTGTGTCATAAACAAATAGCTACGGGTTAATGTTTTTTTCACTTGTAAAGGGAACAAAGGGAACCAAACACCTGACCAGAGGACCAATCAGGAAACTGGATTTTTTCAAAACTCAGGGAGGGACTGTTGGGTCTGAGTCTTTTGTCTGTCTCTCAGCTATGGGAGGCTTCTTTCTATCTTCAAGCTTCTAATCTTCAGTTTCAAAGTTGTGAGTACAAAGGTAGCAAAACAATAGGCTTTTATATGTTTTGTTTTGTATTTATCATGCGGTGTAGTTTGCTGAATGTTGAAATTGGTTATCTATCTTTGAAATCTGTTATTTCATAGTTTTCATTTGAAGTAATCAGCTTCTGTTAATTGTCAACTGTGATGCAGAGGATAGTTCATTGGGTGTTTTTTTCGTTCTTTTTATTATATAGCGTTCTTTTAAAGAACTTTGTGAGTTTTTCTCTCTGGCTAGGCCAAGTGCAATCGAAGGGAAGGGATTCCTTTGTGTTAATTCTACGGAGGTAAATGAGCTCTTGCAGCACCTAGGGATTGTGGGAGTGGAAGAGAGATAGAATCATTTTCTTTGTTTCTTGTGATTTTGGGGTTTCATGTCTCTTTGTGAAATACTTGAGTGAATCATGGTTCTTGTGTATGTATGTAAAGAGGATTGCATCAGTAACTCTCAGGTTAGCCCAGAGAGGAAAGTCTGGGTGGGAGAGAGAGGGGGAAGGGAAGTGGGTTATTTCCCTTTGTGGTAAGACTCAAGGCTTCTGAGTCTTGGGGTTCCCCAGGGAAGGGTTTGGGGAGACCAGAGGGAGCCAAAACCCTAGAATTTTTGGATGGTGGCAGCGAGATCAAATCTGATCTGGTAATTAAGCTTAGAGGGGTTCATGCTAGCTTCTCAGGTTATGAACGCTAAGGTTCAAATCTGAGTAGGAAGCTAAGACATGCTGCCCCTGGGTCAGCCTGTGGTTAACCCTCTTGCAGCGATATTCTATGATTCTGTCTCAGAACAAAGAGTGAAAGTGACGTCATCGTGAAAGTGCATAAGACAGAAAGTGCAAATAATCAACAAACCAACAAAAGTGAATACACAAAGTGCTTTCAAAAAGAACAAAGTAAACTGAAAAAAGTCTTTTCTGGCTAACTTCTCTGTTATACCAATAATAGGTGTTACTTGGCATGGTATAAATAAAAAATTATCAGAAAATATGATTTTCAAGTGGATGCTGTTTTGATCTATTTTATAGAGAGAGGATATTAATCATTACACCAATTTATTCTATGAAAACTGCCATAAGCTCTTTAACTTCCACCAGAACATTAGCCAGAGATGGGTTGAACAGACCTTGACATAGTGTCACCTGAACAGCATCATTTTCTTAGTACTATACTCATTGTCAGGCTCATCCTAATGCTTCATTTGGGACTAAGGGTTTCCATTTGTCACTTTTGCTATTTTGATCTGGATGACTTAAAGGGATCTGAGGTATGTGGAATCTTTCACTTCCTCAAGATAAAAGGTGCAAAAAATTGCAAACTTAAGATAATGTATTATGGCTCATACACCATCTCTCATCTAATCTCCCAATGTTAGCTAAGGCTGATTCATCAAGGTTCTTAAGCATATGATTAACTTTAAAGATGTGACTAGTCCCGTTGCCAGAAAGTTAGACACTTAAAATAACATTTTCAAGGGCACTTAAGTGTCTTGGGAGTGTCCCATCTTCAAAACACACAGAGCGTATGTCTACACCAGGTATGGCGCTGTAGCTGTGCTGCTCTAGCACCACAGTTATGCTTCCCACACTGATGGAGGGTTTTTTATCTCTCTGCAGTGGTACCTAGGATGATGGAGAAATTCTTCTGTCCAGGTTGCTATGTCTCCAGTAGGGGTTAACTTGACCTAACTATGGCACTCAGGGCGCAACATTTTTCACAGCCCTGAGCAACACAGCTAGGTTGATTTAATTTTTAAGTGTAGACCAGGCCTTAGGCCTCTAAGTCCGATTGACTTTCAATGAAATCTTGGCTCTTAAGTGACTAAATCACTTTTGAAAATCAGATTTAGGTTCTTAGGTTACCAAGAGGCTTTTTGGCCTTTAGGATGCTAAAGTTTACCTTGTTCAACCAGAGTTCTAGACACAGTGCAAAACAAGAGATTACAGACACTCAACTATGCTTACAAGTAATTAAATGTGTAAAAACGCTGCGTGCCTACGACCACTGCTGCTTCCTCCCTGGGCTGGGTCCATCTTAGACTGGGGCACACTCAGCTTCCCCAGCTGCGATCCAAGCTGCGAGCTTGTCCCATAGCCGAGCCTGTGGGGCTGCAGCCGCTAGGGCCCTCCCTGCAGCAGGGCTGTGAGTAGAGGCAGCTCCAGCCTCCTGCATTGTGCGCCGGCCCCGACTCCCTCCTCCCCCTCCGCCAGTCTAGAAGCCTGTCCTCCCCGGCGGTGGCCGGCGCCAAGGCTGCGATCCCGGGCGCCGTGCAGCGCACACGGGTAAGGGGGTCCCAGCGCAACAGGGGGCAGCAGGGGCAGCAACGTCCCGCCGGGCAGGGGGCACCGCGGGCTGACTCCGACTTGAAGCAGTGAGCAGCTGCCTGGCACCGGGTCCGACTGCAGCCGGAGCGGACAGGGGGGAGGTGGAAGCCGACAGTCCCCCGCCCCTTGCGAGGTAGACTGCTGCCCCGGGAGCTTTCTGCAGTGCTCGCCCCCGGGGCACTCGGGAGACCTCCAGAGTGAGTTACTTTGTTTCGTGGCCAGCTGGGCTGGGGAGAGACTGCGGGCAGGGCTGAGCTGGTGTGCGCGGCAGCTGAGCTCATCACTGCCGGGCCCAGGCCTGGGCCCTGGGCCCTGGGCCAGCCGGCCTGCGTGGGCTTCCCATTGGACCCTCTCCCTTGGCCAGGGTGGGAATGAGGCGGTGGGGCTCGGGGGCGGAGCTCTAGGATCCTGGTAGTGGGAAAGGTCCCCTCCGCTGCTGGCTCGGACTAGTTGATTATGATTAGGCTTCTTGCGTTCGCTGAATATTTGCGGGCTAGTCAGGCAAATCGTTTGTTTCTGTTCACAAGATTGAAAATTGTAATTTGCAGCAAGTTGAACTTCATGCAAAGTGCAAACTCTCCCAGTAGCTGTTGAGAAGTGTAGTGTAGCTTGTATACTAACAGAAACTGCACTAACTACTACCTTCCTCCCTGGCTGGTGGAAAATGCCAGGGAATTTCTTTCTAAAGGCTGCTGTTCCCAAAGTCAGAGCTCAGGGGCGCCATTTCAGATTAGGGGGCGGGGGGAGGGGCAACTTTAATCCTGATTCTAGGGACTGCTTAGGGACCTGAAAACTCTAGATTTTTTTTTCCTCCCAGATAACTTGGAAATTAGCTGATAGCACTGTATCTAATTCCTATATAAAAAAGAGGATTTTATGAATATTAGACCCACTCAGCTCTAATACTAACATGTTCTCACATCTTGTGTCAAGTCACTTAAGTTACACTAGTTAGGTTTAAAATTTTTGTGTATATTCCTTATTACTAACTCTTGAATACAACAATTGTAGACAAACCTAGATTACTTTCTATTGCTTTTTTTGCAGTTCACCAAACTTGGAATAGATCATTTAACTTTGGAAACATCTTACTAGGGCAAGGCCCCCCATGAGTTTATACTGCACCTGCCTGGGGCTCTAGAGGGTCACATCACTACAAATAACAGCCTAGAAGCTAACCTTAAACAGGAGTGAAACTGACATTTTCAAGTCACTTTCACAGTACCGCCAATCCAAAATGTTCAAAATCATGAATCAGGCTCACCAAAAATCATGAGATTGGCTTTAAAATCATGAGATTATGTGAAAATAACAGATTTGGAATTCTTTTTATTTGCCTTCTGCTTTTTGAACCTTTAGTATGCACTGGGGTCGCATTTTGAAGCTTTCTCGACAGCCACGAGGACTAGAAACTTCATTTTTCTTTAAGAATGAAGACTGAAATCATCACATATCCACTTGACTCCAGGAGCTGGGGCTTTAAGGAAAACAATTATCATGAGACTCATGACAAAATCATGAGAGTTGGCAACACTGCTTTTATTTCTGTTTAAAGGCTAGTTACTTTCCAGAAGCCTCTTAAATATAACACTATAGTGATTGAGTTGCAATTCTCACAGGAGAATATTTAAAACCAAACACCAAGAAAATTTTATATTTTAAAGTTGAGGAAAAAACAGCTTCTGAGGTACATCAGAGCCACTGCAGGCAGGGAAGGAAAATAAACAGGCACAGGAGCTCTGGACAGCTCTTCCTTTAGAAAGAAAGTTGGAGGGTCAAATTTTCTAGTCCTTAATCAACTAAAATTTCTATTGCCATCAGTGCCTCCACTCAGGTGTAAACATCACAATGAACATCTGATAACGTGTGGTCAATAACTATACATGTCATACTTAAATATCTGAGCCTCTTTTACAGGCTAAACTTCCATATCCTTAATCACCAACCCTTCCTTACTTTAATCACCCTGTCTCTGTTTTTAAACACAGTACTGACTCCCTGCCTCAGGGGCACCTCTCCTCTGCAGCACTTACATTTCACACTAAGGACTTGTATACGCTGGCAATTTACAGTGCTGCAACTTCTTTGCTTGGGGGTGAAAAAAACACCCCTCTTAGCACAGCAAATTTCAGCTCTGTAAAGCACCAGTGTAGATGTGCTCCCAGCGCTGGTAGCTGTGCCCCTCGTGGAGGTGGGTTTTTTAGAGTGCTGGGAGTGCTTCCGCAGCTACACAAGCCAACGTGACCAGTGTAGACTAGCCCTAAAACTGTGCTGTAGTTAAGAGCTCCGCCTGGGAGCTTGCACACCTTCTTTATGAAACTCAAGGGGGGGCTTCTGCCCTCCCCTGACCCCCTAACTGGTGCCCTGAGCAGAACTTTCTGCCTGTCTCATCTTTACACTTGCCAAAGGATGTCATTCTTAAATCTCTCCTATTTTAAATGATGATGAACTTAATTATGGTCCAAAGTTTAAATTATGTTAACCAATTGCTTATCTGCCATATTGCCAGCTCTGGCATAAATGTTTCCAAATTCTTTATTTTTGTGCTGTTTTATAAGAACTACACCAGCGTGCCAAACTTGTGGGGAACAAACAAATATTGCAGTTTATGCGAGGTCAGCTTCTGGACTTCAAATAAAAAATTCCAGGGCCATATTTTCTGTAGAAATAACTCCACTGAAGTTAGTGGAGTTACACCAGCAGGGAATTTGCCTTCCACTGTTCAAGGAGGCTGCTTCCTGGAGAATATCATGAAAGCAGAGTAATGAAGGAGCCTAGACTTCCCACTAACATACTTGGAGAATGATTAATCAGATTCCTTGGTTTCTTTCTTGCGTGTTCAGTATTCAGTAAAAGTTCAACTTTTTTCAGCTTGCTTTGAAAGAAACAAGGTTTAGCACAGTAGTGTTTGTGCTACTGGCTGTAGTTAAAATTGTTAACATTTTCCATTATTAGCGAAATTTTCATGGTGGCTAAAATGTAGCCAGTAGTTCTGGCATGAGAGTTTATTTAGTATAGATTTAAAAATCTAATTGTTAAGAATTTTGTTCTACCACTTTTATTACAGAAAGGTAAAGAAAAAAGAACTGATTACATTCAGTGCCAAGCATCTTCAACTCCTGTGGAAGTCGATGAGGGTTTGGGTGCTGAGCACCTTGCAGAATCAGGTCCAGAGGGTTAGTTTTACTGATTTAAGGTGGAATACTCATTTTGCTTATGTATGTATGCTTAAGATGGGATATTCTTTTTGCTTATATAGTGTTCTGATATTTCTGGGAAATAAAAGACTTGTTTCCTAAACTTGTTGGGAAAAAATATTAGATACAATGTTTCAAATATGAATTCCTAAAATTAAGTTCCTAAGTCTATATTTGGACACCGAGTAAGTGGTCTCATTGTCCATTTGTTGGAAAACTGATGGTGGCTTGCTCTTCCAACAAACAGGTGATAGTAAGACCCTGACTGTCAAAGGCTGCTGGAGACTTAATTGCTACAAACAGCAGCTTCTTTCACTTTTTCTTTTAGCCATGTTAAACCTGCTAGTATCGAACCTTGGAGCTCTGCTTAAGCCTTGTCTACACCGCCACTTTACAGCGCTGAAACTTTCTTGCTCAGTGGTGTGAAACCTTTTCCCCCGCCTCCCCAAGCAATGCAAGTTTCAGTGCTATAAAGTGACAGTGCAGAAAGCTTCTCCCATCATGGGGGTTGTTTTTTTATGATTCCATGACTACACAGCCATGTTAAAGTGCTGCTGCAGCAGCGCATTAGAATCATAGAAGATTAGGGCTGGAAGGGACCTCAAAAGGTCATATAGTCCAACCCTCTGCTCAAAGCAGGACTAATCCCCAGACAGATTTTTACCCCAGTTCCCTAAATGGCCCCCTCAAGAATTGAACTTGCAAGCCTGGGTTTAGTAGGCCAATGCTCAAACCACTGAGCTATCCCTCCTCCCAAATGTTGGTAGTGAAGACATATACTACAACATAGGAAACTAAGGGTCAGAGCCTTCTTTCCCCATCTGGAGGCTGCGCATCTTATAAAATTATTACAATTTAAGGGAGGGAAAAAGTAAGTTTGTGGATAAGAATAAACTTTTGTTTGTCTGCAGCATTGAAAGTATGTGTACAGCAACAAAACATTTTGTGGCTTTTATGTAACAACATAAAATCAAACTACGTCTTTGAATATTTGCATGAGTACCCTGATGGAAATGAGCGCTTAGTATAAATAGCTGTGGTTGAGAGCATAAAAATAGTTTGGCCATCGTAGGGTATGGCCAGAAGTTACAGTGAAGCAATATTAGGATTATAAATCAAACCAACAGGAAATTCCAAGTTAAGGCAGACATTCTGCCCTTAAATAACATACACATATGAACTTTTTCCCCCTCAATAACATGAACACAGAATTTCTGTAATTCTGGATTTTTTGGCTTGTTGCAATCTTAATGGACTGAATTTTCAGGCAGGCCTGCCTAAATCTAAGCTTCTAAATCCATATTTAGACATTGAACTTGCAGCCCATATGAATATTAGTCTAGTGGTAGACTTACTTAATTAAGTTAAAGAGCAGAACTCCACAATGAACATCCCCTTGCTTCATATATTTGAGAAATGAGATTTTATTGCTCCAAATAATTCTTTCCTCTTCAATAGTATTTTCCAGTCAGGGATTTCAAAGCACTTCAAGCGTTATAAGAGCAACACTGTCAGGCACCTACAGTTTTTAAAGTTTTCTTGATAGGTATAAATATCACTTTCCCTATTGCCTTTAAGCCAGTCAGTGCAGCAAACATGTCGCTTAAAAACATACTCATCTGCACCCCAACTAAAACAGCAAAGTATACATCTGGATGTGAATCCAAATTAGGCTCTTCTGGGGACCAGTTTTGACAGTTACTGATAGTGCACTCATCACAAATTTGATCTGAGTGAAGGCTATGAAGAAGCCATTGTCAGTAAATGTAAAAATGTTGTGCTATACATTTATCTAATTAAACATGTAATAATGTAATTGTGCAGATTTCCTCTCATACTAGTACACCTTGTGATAACTGTTTTAAAGGCTTTAAGGAGGGCACTTGTGGTGTTCCTGTGTAGTTTAGGAGAGAGCACTGATCTGTTGAAAATATTAATTATAGCCCACCTACAGTGCTTTTCACACTGAAAAAGCTGTACAAGCATGAAGTAGTGTATTAGCCAGTAAAAAAAAAATATTAGCACTTTACATTTTCCTCCTGGCTGCTAAAATGTGGCATAGTTTGAAATGCCGGTTCAAAAACTGACTATTGTATAGCATGAGAAAGTAGCATATTACATTACTACAAGAACACTGTCCAGTTCAGAGCTTTATATTAAATAGTTTCCTTAACTTGGTTATTAATAACAGCTTGCTGTAGATTATTAAAGTTGGAAGCATTTTAAAAACATCCTTTTTGTCATTTATTCTGTTCGTAATGTTTTGCACATCACTCAGCTTGGACAGTACAAATACCAGCTGAGAGGCCAGTTTTATAGTTGTTGTCCTCCCCTCCTCCTCTCCCTCCACAATTATCAATTACTGGTTCTCATGCACTACACCGGTGCTTAAGTGTTTGGATCCTTAATATTCTTCTAGAACAGGGGTAGGCAAACTTTTTGGCCCAAGGGCCACATCTGGGTGTGGAAATTGTATGGAGGGCCTTGAATGTAGGGCTGGGGCAGGGGGTTGGGGTGCGGGAGGGAGTGTAAGGTGTGGGAGGGGGTGTGGAGTGTAGGAGAGGGCTCAGGGCAAGGGGTTGGGGTGCAGCGGTGGGCTCAAGGCAGGGGGTTAGGGGACTGAGGGCAGGGGGTTGAGGTGCGGGGTGCAGGAGGGATTTGGGGAGCGGGCTCCAGCCTGGTGCCGCTTACCTCAAGTAGCTCCAGAGTGACAGTGGCATGCAGTGGGGCTAAGGTAGGCTCCCTGCCTGCTCTGGCCTGGCGACATTCCCGGAAGTGGCCAGCAGGTCTGGCAGTGGCTCCTGGATGTGGGGTAGGGCAGGCAGTTCCCTGTTCCCGGCCAATGGGAGCTGCGGGAGGCAGTGCCTGCAGGCAAGGGTGGTGCACGGAGCCCTCTGCTCCCACAGGGGCCACAGGGACATGGTGCCGGCTGCTTCTGGGAGCAGTGTGGGGCCAGGGCAGGCAGGGAGCCTGCCTTAGCCCCATTGCGTTGGGGGCTGGCAATCTCGCGGGCTGGATTGAAAGTTCTGATGGGCCAGATGCGGCCCGTGAGCCATAGTTTGCCGTCCCCTCTTCTAGAAGAATGTTTAATTGTAAAGACAATGGAATGGCCAATACAGGACTTGATTAATAAAGAATTAAAGGAGGATAATAAAAATAATGACAGTCAACATAGGTTTATGGAAAATAGATCCCATCAAACTAAGCTGATATCTTTTTTTGGTGAGATTGCAAGTTTGGTAGATAAAGGTAATAGTGTTGATGTAATATACTTAGATTTCTGTAAGACATTTGAATTGGTAATGCATGACTCTTAATTGAAAAATTAGCTGTAAAATTAACATGGCACACATTACATGGATTAAAGGCTGGCTAATTGCTAGTTCTCAAAATGTAATTATAAATGGGGAATCATTATCTAATGGGTGTGTTTTTGGAGGGGTCCTGCAGAGATAGGTTCTTGGCCCTAGGCCAGTGGTTCTCAAACTTTTTTTTTCACGGACCACTTGAGAATTGCTGAGGGTCTCAGCGGACCACTTAAAGATCTTTCCAAATGTTGTTTGTACAATTAGCTAACCATTGTAAAGCGCTTTGGATAAAAGCTCTAAATAAAAAACACCCTTAATAATAATTAAATTTTTTTTATTCTATAAAGAAAAGCGCACAACTCATATTTTAATATCAGTAGTCTTACCTTTCTAATGCAGTCGATGTGTCCTCTCTCTCCCGCTGTGGCAGCCCCCGAGCTGGGGCTGGGAAGGAGGCAGGTATCTCCCCTGCCACAGAACTGAGGCTGGGAAGGGCCATCTCTCCCCGGCAGCTGCAGCCCTGGAGCTGGGGAAAGTCACCTCCTTCTCTGGCTGCTGCAACTCTGCAGTCCCAAATTCCCCACTGCCCCCTCCCACCTTCCCCCTATTCCCCCCAAAGCCACCACCTCACCTTACATGTGCGTCTTCTCCAGGGTCCAGACACCTAATTAGTGGAGTCACTAATTAGGTGGGTGGCCCTTCATTCTTCTGTGTGCGGCTGCCCAGGCATGCACCTTGGAGAGAACTATCCTCAGGCTATCTGAATGGAGCTCGCGGACCGCTGGTGGTCTGCAGACCACAGTTTGAGAACCTCTGCCCTAGGCTGTTTAACATTTTTATTCATGACCTGGAAGAAAACATAAAATCATCACCGATAAAGATGAGAAAAGATTAGGGGAGTAATAAGTATTGAAGAGGACAAGTAGTTGATACAAAGCATCCTGGATTGCTTAGTAAGCTGTGCATCAGCAAATAATATGCATTTTAATATGTCTAAATGTAAACATCTAGGAACGAGGAATGTAGGCCTTATTTAGAGGATGGGGCACTGTATCCTGGGAAGCAATGACTCTGAAAAAGATTTGGGGGTCACAGTGGATAAGCAGCTGTACATAAGCTCGCAGTGTGACTGGTGCCAAAAGAGCTATCTCGAGTAGCAATAGAGAGGTTATATTGCTTGTATACTGTGTCCTGGTACCCACATCTTAAGAAGGACGTTGGTAAATTGGAGAGGGTTCAGAGAAGAGTGATGAGAATGATTAAAAGATTAGAAAATATGCCTTATAGCAATGGACTAGGAGCTCAATCTATTTATCTTAACAAGGAGAAGGTTAAGGGGTGACTTGATTAGTCTGTAAGTACCTATATGGGGAACAAATATTTAATAATGGGCTTTTCAGTCTAACAGAGAAAGGTATAACATGATCCCATGACTGGAAGCTGAAGCTAGACAACTCAGACCGGAAATAGGGTGTACATTTTTAACAATAATTAACCTTTGGAATAACTTATCAAGGGTCATGGTGGATGCTGACAATTTTAAAGTCAAGATTGGATGTTTTTCTAAAAGATCTGGTCTAGGAATTAATTGGGGAAATTTTATGTCCTGTAATATTTATGATGTCAGAGTTGATGATCACAGTGGTCCCTTCTTGCCTTGAAATCTATGAAATAATCTGTTGAGGTTAAAAACAAAAACAAAGAAGCCCCACATGACTAATTTTTATTACTTGGTATTATAAAACTCTCCCCCACCCTCTCAAAGAAACAACTAATTTTGTGGGCTAAACTATCTGCTAGTGTCCTTTTTAACAATAAGTTGAACAGAGTGCTATATGGCGAAACTACATTTGCAGTGCTAACGTGTTTTCTAAACTACGTTTAAAATTACTTCATTAGGTTCAAAAGCATTACATTAGCTTAATGGCCTAAATAGAACAATATTATAAATAAAAAGAGCTTTTCTCTACAGGAAGCAGATTAAATCAGAAGCTGAAATAATTCTGAGTATTGTTGGCTGTTCTCATAATCTTCAGTTCCCTGTATCTGATTTTCACTTCTTTTAATGAAAGTCATCCCACAAATTACAAGCAAAATCCAATCTACACACAAAATAAATACTGTTTATAGAACCTGTTTAAGGTTGTACAGTTAAGCCTTCACAAGCTAAGGAATTCCAGGGTTAAGATTGCACAGGCAATTCATCTCCTTGTGTGTAATGTATTCTGATACAGTTTTAATTACATGATCATATACTAATTTTTCCACAATATATTGTCTCATTCAGTGCACAGGATGGATGGTGCTCACTGAATAAGTAGTTATTAATTATTTCTTTTTAGCCAAAATGTGACTTCAGGCCTTATTTACTGCTCACCATCTAAACCCTGCACTAAATACAGAATTATTAATTTCCTCATTGGCTTTTCTGTGGCACTTGTTGCCATAGTATCTGAGCACTTCACAAACATGAATGAATTTATGTTCACAACACCAGTAGGTGTTATAATGGAGAAATTATAATAACCATTTTACAGCTGGGGAACTGATGCACAGAGAGATTAAGGCCAAAACTGTCAAAAGTATCTACCATATTGTCTCCCCCCAATTCCTCCTCAGAGGTCATTAGCAGAGTTTGGACCTCTAGATCCCTAGCACGCTAATGGAGTAACAGATGGTCGTACAAGGCTGTTATCTCATTGTGGACCAGCCACCAGAGGCTGATAGGACACATTTTGCTAGTGGGATTCACAGCTCTTTGCTGGCACCAAAAGGAAGTTGAAAGTCAGGAATCCTGGGTTCCACTTCAGGTTTGGAAGGGAACTGTGCTCAAGTGGTTACCCTTCTTTCCCTGTCCCTTAGCATGCACCTACCTGTTTCTCCTTCCCTGCCACTATGCCACACAACTGCCTGTCTTTGACTCCCCCCGCCCTTCCAGCCTGTCTCTGTACCCCTCTGCACCTATCCCCACCAGAATTCAAGCCTTGTTACCTCAGGCATAGACTGTGTCTTCCCTGACTCAGCACCTGTCCCTGTCTCTCTGCAGCCCCGTGTCCCTCTCCCTGAAGATACAGTGCTTTGGTAGTGACAAGCTGCAAACCCCTCCAGGTGCTGTTATCAATCAGCACAACAGCATGTGGATCCCCACACCCAGCTAGGTTGCATGAATGCTCCCAGAGCCACTCAGAAATCACTCAGAGAAAGGCACAAGATAATTCCCTCCAGTTCCCAGCCTTACACCCCAGAGCTGTACTGTATTGCCCTGGTCAGAAGCCCAACCAGTGTAAGTTTATTACCTAGTCCACCCCACCCTCAATGTGGAGAGATCATGCCCTAGCCTTTGTAACCTGAGTTGAGATTTCCCAGGCACTTCAAGCAAAATAGATACCACAGAAAATGAAAGATAACCACATAATCTAAATCTTAAACTTTATTACACTAGGCAGTATTTAGATCGAGCAATTTTCTTACCCAATTGGATGTTACAATTCTTAATACACAGGTCTCAATACAACCAGTCTCCTCAGTTGAAATCTTTGTCTTCTCAGCATTCTTGTTGCTTTCATGATAAAGAGATTGCACTACAGGACTTGTATTAAGTGAATTGAAAAATACTATTTCTTTGGTTTACGGTGAAAATATTTGTAATACAAAATAAATATAAACGGAGCACAACAAATACAACTTTGTATTTTGTGTTATTGAAGTTGATATATTAGCAAATGTAGAAAACATCCAAAATATTTAAATAAATGGTATGCTATTATTGTTGAACAGGACAGTTAATCACGATTGATTTTTTTAATTGCTTGACAGCCCTAGTTAAGAATGTTTTAAGTTTGTAAAGTGTAGCACTCAAAAGTTAGGAAATGCCAGAATTCAAGTTGCCTGTGCAAGTTTACTGTGTCCCTTTATGATTATGTAATATGACAGTGTTTAATTACTTTTTTCCTCCATAGAACCCTTCCGTCCTGTTCCTCTGCACCTAGTCGTATGCATTTGAGTTTGACTGTTTCCTTTTCCTCCATGCTGCCTAGGCATCAGGCTCCCTGGCCTCAGTTCTGCTCAGCCTCTTGTTGGAGCATGTGAATTGTGGCTGGCACAGAACTCTGTGTGGGTAGATCAGGCTCAGTACAGATGGAATGTTCAGGGAATTTTTCTGCCAGCCACAATGAACTTCTGTCAGCTCCACTTACACATGCATCTGATGAAGTGGGTATTCACCCACGAAAGCTCATGCTCCAAAACGTCTGTTAGTCTATAAGGTGCCACAGGATTCTTTGCTGCTTTCTGAGATATGTAAATTTATATTTTCAGAGGCTTATAACTCAGCCAAATTTGGGTGAAATTTCAGAGACCGAAAAAGGGCATAGGTGAGAGAACCCAGCTTCCTTCACACGCACACATGTTGCTCTTCCAAATGGTAAGTTTCTGCCCCAAAGCGTGGAGGTGCTATAGCTTCTCAGCAAAACAGTTGTAAGAATTTTTTAATATGGGCAAAGCAATGCATTTTCCCTCTAGACTCCATCTTGGAAACAGACGAGCCATTTTTACTGAACTTTTCCAAAAAATTCATCATGAGGCAGATACCCAGCATGAAAATTTCAGCTCAAACAGTTATTTTGCCAAAGATAACAGAGCCTTGTAATGGAAAATGTTAGGCAACCTTACCTATTGGTATTTCTGTCAGCTCCACTTACAGTGTGTGTGGGTGTGTATATCAGATGTTCAAAGCTGTCTGCTAAGTTTGGGTGCCGAATTTGTGACATCAATTGGAGGTTTATGGGTGCTCAGTACTTTAAAAATCAAGCCTTAGGTGATTCAAGTCATGCATCCAGAAATTGAGGCGCCCAAAACTGGATGCTCATGAAAATGTAGGCATTATGAAATGTGACTGTTATAAGTTTTTTTCAAAAGTAATTCATTTATTTCTTATCACGTTTGTTCTTGTTTTGTGTTATTTCTTAACAGATGACTCAGAGGTGATACCTGTATAAGTGTTTCAAGTTTTTTTCTACAAGATGTGTTCTACATATCCAGCAAACTGGGTCACTTTTGATGATGAACCTCTCTTTCAGTCTCCTCAAAAATCAGTGGAAAAGCATAATACCTGTACAGCAAATGGTCTTAACCTCAATCTTGCTAATGTGCATGAATCTTCCAGTAGGTCATCTTCTACAAGCAGCACCCCACTTTCTTCTCCTATAGCTGACTTTTACTTAAATCCTGGATTTCCTAGTAACTCTCCACTTTCTACACCTACCAAAGAGTATCCAGGAAGTCCCTGTATCCCCAAATCAGGAATCCACATTCTTTATCCTATTCCTGAATTGTCATCAAACATTAATCTTCACCCACCACCTGGAACTTGTTCTTCCTTGGCTTTTCAGAAACTGAGCACTGCAGCTAATGATAATCCACCTAAGATTTTATTCTCTAAACAAGCAGCCCCGGGTGAAATAAATCCTACTTACCAAGAAAGCTGCAATAAATTAGAAGATCAGTTGGAATTGGAATGCTTCCAATATTTTCAGAATGACTGTGCTTTTTCAACGTTATTTTGGAAAGAAAGGTGTTCAACTAGCATGTCTCTCTATAATGTTGACGCGCAAAGAAAGGATAAAAAGCTTTGCAGAAGTATTTGCCATCCTAAAGAAAAAGACAGTTGCCATGATCAGAAAAGTCTCAATCAGAATTCCTTCAGTTATATCTGTGAAAGGCTTGAACATTTGCAAACTGATACTTTGGGAAGCCTGTCTGCCTCCAGCATACATCCATGGCATAATCTCTCTTCTTTCATTCCACACAGTCTCTTCAGGAGCCAGAAAAAAGATGGTTGGCCTTTCATGCTAAGAATTCCCGAGAAGAAAAATATGATGTCATCTCGGCAGTGGGGTCCTGTTTATCTTAAAGTCCTACCTGGGGGCATTTTACAAATGTACTACGAGAAGGGCCTTGAAAAACCTTTCAAAGAATTCCAGCTCCAACCATACTGTAAACTGTCAGAACCCAAGCTAGAGAACTGTAGTGTTTCAGGAAAAATTCATACCGTGAAGATTGAATATGTGTCTTATACAGAGAAAAGAAAATTCCACCCCAAAGCAGAAGTGGTCCATGAACCAGAGGTGGAGCAGATGCTAAAGTTAGGAACCACGGATTACAATGACTTCACTGACTTCCTTGCAACAGTTGAGGAAGAGTTAATGAAGCTTCCAGCCATCTGTAAGCAAAAGAGAAATTATGAGGAACAAGAAATTATACTAGAAATAGTGGATAAGTTTTGGGGAAAAATCACTAAAACAGAAGGAAAACTTGTAGAAAGTGCTGTCATCACACACATTTATTGTATGTGTTTTGTGAATGGCAATACTGAATGCTTTTTTACTTTAAATGATCTAGAGCTTCAGAAAAGAGATGAACGCTATTTTGACAAGGACCTGGAGAAGAAATGGATTGATATTCTTGACTACCATTTCCATAAGTGTGTCAAAACACATGAGTTTGAGCAATCTAGAATTATTAAGTTTACACCTCTGGATGCCTGTAAGTTAGAACTGATGCGCTTCAAAACACTGTATAATGGGCAAGACCTTCCATTTTCTTTAAAGGCTGCAGTAGTTGTTCAAGGAGCATACATTGAACTTCAGGCTTTTATAAACATGTCTTCTACTTCTCTGATTCCAGCACGTTTGCATTCCATGAAATACTGTGAAAATGTCATGATACGCTTTCCAGTTCCTGCACAGTGGATCAAAGCACTTTGGACAATGAATCTCCAAAGACAGAAGTCCCTAAAAGCAAAAATGAACAGAAAAGCATGCCTTGGTTCTTTACATGAAGTTGAATCTGATCCTGTAATTCAGGTCTCAATTGGAACAGCAAAATATGAAAGTGCCTATAGGGCTGTAGTGTGGAAGATAGACAGACTTCCGGATAAAAGCTCAAGTAAATATATTCTGCATTATCAAAATAGCATTTTTTGGGTACAGCTCTTCTACTGGAGGAGTCTGATTCTTCTCTCACGCTGCTCTTATACTTGTATAACTTCACTGACGTCAGGGGAAATACTCCTAATTTACACCAGTGTAAGGGCCCAGTACCAGTCCAATTCCTATTGTCTTCAGTGGGAGATGGACTGGGCCTTTTAATGAGAGAAGAATTTGGCCTTAAATGTTTTTTCTAATGAGCAATTTTATCTTGATGGCAGTAGCTTCTTCAATACTTGTACTACAGTAGTGGCTAGGGCCCATAACTGAGACCAGGGCCTCATTGTTCTAAACACTCTGTATATGCATAATAAAAAATGGTTCCTGCCCATGAATATCATACAATTTAAAGGGAAAAGACAGACAAAGATGGGATGGGAATCAAAAACAGAGCAGAGTCACTGAGCTGGTCAGTGGCAGAGCTGGGACTAGAACCCAGGAGTCTTAAGCTTATAGCATCTTCATGCCAAGAGATAGTGTCAGTGTAGTTAGAAAGTGCTGTGGTCAGTCTCCCTTGGAGTCCAGAGGTCTATTGAGTTTCAACTTTGACGTGTTCACTTTCCTTGTCAAAGCACAGCCATCTACTACCACGTTTGTGGACTAACTAATATTCTGAGTTTGTATTCACAGAAAAATATTACAGTGATATCACAGTGCCTAGGGTTATATTCCTTCTCTGTGGTGGTGATACATTAAATAAATGCCCACTTCAAAATAAATAAAGGGGGGGACAACTATGCTTTAATTTAAGGCTGTCAAGCAATTAAAAACATTAATATGGATATGCATTGTTTATGTGAGGCGTTTGGAATATTTTGTGCAAGGCAATGACAACTATTACATTCTCTTGTATGTAATACAATTTCCAGAAATTATGCCTTCTAGAAATATGGGTGCAAGAAGGTAGATTAACAAATTGATCAAAATAGCAAGATAATTTATATTTTACCACCAAGAAATTCAAATTACATCCCGAAAAAGCCCAGCAAAACTTTAACTGTTTAACTCCAGTCATTAGGAAAAGGCAGGTGTTAGTAATGGGAGATTCGATCATTAGAAACATAGATAGCTGGGTTTGTGATGACTGGGAGAACTGTATGACTTTCCTGCCTGGTTGCGGATCTCTTGAGGCATCCAGATACACTTATGTGTAGTGCTGGGGAGGAGCCAGTGGTCATGGTACATGTAGGTACCGATGACATAGGGAAGGGTAGGAGAGATGTCGTGGAGGCCAAATTTAGGCTGCTAGGAAAGAGACTGAAATCCAGGACCTCTATGGTAGCATTCTCAGAAATGCTTCCAGTTCCACGCACAAGGCCAGGCAGGCAGAGCTTCAGAGTCTCAATGTGTGGTTAAGACGATGGTGTAGAGAGGAGGGGTTTAGCTTTATTAGGAACTGGGGAAACTTTTGGGATGAGGGATCCTATACAGGAAGGATGGGCTCCACCTAAATCAAAGTGGATCCAGACTGCTGGCACTTACTTAACATTAAAAAGGTTGCAGAGCAGTTTTTAAACTAAGAGATGGGGCAAAGCCGATTGCTGCAGAGGAGCACGTGCATCGGACACAGACTTCTCTTAGAGGAGAGTCTATTGATAGAGATTCTCTGGGTTCTAGTCAGAAGGAGAAGATGGACCAGGATAAAGTATGGGACAGATCAGACGAGAAACATTGACATAAAGAATCTGACACATCAGAAAAGGGCAGACAAATAAATAGTGACAAGTTTTTTAAGTGCTTGTACACAAATGCTAGAAGTCTAAATAATAAGATGGGTGAACTAGAGTGCCTCGTGTTAAAGGAGGATATTGGTATAATAGGCATCACAGAACCCTGATGTAGTGTATACACTCAGTGAGAGACATTCATACTGTCATAGAATATAGAGAGAGAGAGAGAGATATATGCAGCAGGTTTAAAACAAATAAAAGGAAGTTCTTCACACGCCAACCTGTGGAACCCTTGCCTGAGGAAGTTGTGAAGGCTAGGACTAATACAGAGTTTAAAAGAACTAGTAAATTCACGTAGGTTAAGTCCATATTGGCTATTATCTAGGATGGTAAGGATGGTGTCCTAGCCTCTGTTTGTTTGTAGAGGATGAAGATGGATGGCAGAGAGAGATCACTTGATCATACCTGTTAGGTTCACTCCCTCTGGGCACCTGCATTGGCCACTGTCAGTAGTCAGGATACTGGGCTGGATGGACTTGGTCCGACCCAGTAGGCCGTTCTTACGTTCTCTTGTACTTAAGTGCAGCTTTCATTTATTCTTAAGTACAAGTCACCACTTCAATCACATTCTCCCTTTAGACCCTCCATCACTCAAAAGTTTAAATTCTAAATTATTTTTAAAAAAGCAAATAAACTTTTTAAATAGTTCTTTCCCATTTTAAACTTTTATATCCTATATCTGTAGTCCTTTATAAGCGTGCCCATGGCTTAAAATAATTTAGGATGTTAATTTTCCAGTTGATATTATGTGTGTGTAAGAAAGATAGAGAGAGAGATCTTGAATGAAATAGTTCTATTTCACAAATAACACAAATAACAAATACACAAGAAACAAAAAGAAGGGAGCAAAGAATCCTGTGGCACTATAGACTTACAGATATTTGGAGCATGAGCTTTCGTGGGTGAATACCACTTCGTCAGATGCATGTAGTGAAATTTCCAGGGGCAGGTGTTATATGCAAGCAAGCTATAATAACGAGGTTAGTTCAATCAGGGAGGATGGGCCTGTTCTAGCAGTTGAGGTGTGAAAACCTAGGGAGGAGAAACTGGTTTGTGGTTGGCAGGCCATTCACAGTCTTGTTTAATCCTGAGCTGATGGTCAATTTGCAGATGAACTGAAGCTCAGCAGTTCTCTGAAGTCGGTCCTGAAGTTTTGGCTGCACGTTGCCACCTAATGGTCTGCTATAGTGTGGCCAGGGAGGTTGAAGTGTTCTCCTACAGGTTTTTGTATATTGCCATTCCTAATATCTGATTTGTGTCCATTTATCCTTTTCTGTAGAGACTGTCCAGTTGGCCGATGTACATAGCAGAGGGGCATGCTGGCATATGATGACGTATATTACATTGGTGGACATGCAAGTGAATGAATGGTGATGGTGTGGCTGATCTGGTTAGGTCCTGTGATGTGTCACTGGTGTAGATATGTGGGCAGAGTGTGCATCGAGGTTTGTTGCATGGATTAGTTCTGAGCTAGAGTATATGGTGTGGTGTGCAGTTACTGGTGAGAATATGTTTCAGGTTGGTAGTTTCTGTGGCGAGGACTGCCTGCCACCAAGGCTGTGAAAGTGGGAATCATTGTCCAGGATGGGTTGTAGACCCTGATGACGCATTGGAGGGGTTTAGCTGGGGATCGTATGTGATGCCAGTGGAGTCCTGTGGTTTCTTTCTGGGTTTGTCTTGCAGTAGGAGGCTTCTGGGTACATGTCTGGCTCTGTTGATCTGTTCCTATTTCTCGTGTGGGTATGTAGTTTTGAGAATGCTTGGTGGAGATTTTGTAGGTGTTGGTCCTGTCTGAGGGTAGAGCAATGCGTTGTATCTCAGTGCTTGGCTGTAGACAATGGATCGTGTGATGTGCCAGGATGAAGCTGAGGCATAAGGTAGCATAGCGGCCAGTAGGTTTCGGTATAGGGTGGTGAATGTGACATCACTTATTTGCTCCGTGTGTCTAGAAGTGGGACCCCCGTGTAGATTGTCCAGGCTGAGTTGATGGTGGAGGAAGCTGTTGAATTCGTGTGGTGGAATTTTTTCAGAGAAGTCTCCTTCCCATGGGTCCAGATGATGAAGATGTCATCAATGTAGCATAGGTAGAGAAGAGGCATGAGTGGACGAGAGCTGAGGAAGCATTGTTCCAGGTTGGCCATAAAAATATTGACATATTGTGGGGCCATGCGGGTGCCCATAGCGGTGCCACTGATCTGGAGATATATATTGTCATCAAATTTGAAATAGTTGTGTGTGAGGATAAAAAGAAGGGAAATATTAAATTTCAATTGCCTCAACCTGTATGTGGAATACATATGCACCTGCCTACTGTTTGAAATATCATCTCTAAATGTACTTTTTCTGTTTAGGATAGCTCTTTTCTTTCAAAGTGCTACCCATTGAAAATGGAGTAGAATAGAATGAATGAAAATGTGTTCCATTTCTTAATAAAGGTGCTGATGACATTAGGAAAACAATGTGCAAATAGATTTTTAGTAAATATGTCCTCCCATACCCAATCCCCTCTCCCAAGTGAAAAAACGTTAAATGTGAACAGAATTCTGGTTACTGTATGGATAAGGTGCACAGGATTTAGTCCTATGGCCGTAAAGTCTCTGTGAGAACGTGTGGTATCACAGTGTTACCAGCAGATAAGAATCAGATTAGTATATTGTTTTTAAAAGTATGTTAACTAATGACATTGCATTAAATACTCTTGCGCATTTGGTAGAATTAGAGGCATTATACTTTATAGACTGCAGTCACTAAAGGGTGAGATCTCACACACTTGAGTAGCTCTGGCGTTTCATCTGTTACAGGGCACTGATACCCACTGTAGAAAGAC
This sequence comes from Chelonoidis abingdonii, assembly GCF_003597395.2. Classification (NCBI taxonomy): domain Eukaryota; kingdom Metazoa; phylum Chordata; order Testudines; family Testudinidae; genus Chelonoidis; species Chelonoidis abingdonii. The sequence continues at coordinate 191,077,875 of NC_133771.1, read as the reverse complement.
TGACCCACAAACTCAGGTACAGGGAGGATATCGGGTTCATTCCAGCCTAGCTCACCACTCCGTTTGAGTAGGGAAAGGGTATAAGAGTGTCTGGCTAGAAAGACATGACACATGGTGCTTTTGAGAAGGCTGGGCTTCATGCCCAAAGGTCACAGGACTGGAGTGAATATCTCCTGAGCAATTTTTCAGCTTAACTTATTTTTCTTTGTTTTATAAACACTCCTGAGAAAAAGACTCAGCAGATAGACAGAAACTGCTTGGTGTGATGAATCTATTCACCAACTTAGAATGGTCTATCAGTGTTTGGATGAGAAAAGGACAGTTGGCCCAGAATGTTGCTTGTACCTACCACACAGAAGATTCTAGTAAGGTATACAGGGTTGAGAAGCAATTTTCTACTAGAAGTGCCTAACTTTTGGCTCTGATCTGTGACTCATGGTTTATGGTTCCTTCCTGGCATCCCCTTTCAGTTCCTCTGCTTTTGACTATCTGCCAGAGTAACTGGGTTTCATGACAGATACTCCCCTCTCTGCCTTTCCAGCCTTCAGGGAGCCTCCCTGTGTTCAGTGAGAGAGACCGAGGAAATTGAGGGATGGAACTGGGGCTAGAGAATGTCGAGCAGTTGGCAAGGGGAAAGGGAAGGAGTTGCAACGTCAGCAAATGCTATGGGTGATGAGGAAGCAGCCGAGGTCAGGCTGTGAGAAAGTACTGGAGATGGAAAGAAACATGAGGGAGGGATAGAAATTATTGTTAATTATTTGTATTACTGTACCACCTAAGTTCCCTAGTCATGGACCAGGACTCTGCTGTGGTAGGTGCAGTACAAACACAGAGCAAAAAATGAGCCTGTCCCAAGGAACTTAAAATCAAAGTATAAAACAAGAGACAACAGATGAATAAAGACTGACATGAGAGAACAAGGAGACAACATTGGCCACTATGATAGGTAGGGCCATACCAAATTTATGGCTGTGAAAAACATGTCACGGAATGTAGCTATTAGAGGGCAGGACTGGGGGTGCCCCAGCCGGGGGGTACCATTCACTGGGCTCCAGCTGCTAGTTTGCCATCAAAATTGGTCAAATATGTGTTATTTTCTAAAAATTATTTTAAGATGTTCTCCTTGCTAGAGACATTATGGGTGGAGTTTTTAATTCATTGGGAATTTTACCATTGACTTCAGCGAGTGCAGAGTTAGGCCAGTCCTGAGTGCTTTTGAAAATCCTATTTTATATGCCACATTTCATGCTGGATTGTGTTCACACCAAACTAAACATCCTGAAAATATGGACCTGTAGTGGAAGTTCTGACTAAGATTTAATTATAGTGCCATAAATATAGATAATGATCTTGTCTCAGTAAAAGATTCAGGATAAGAGTTGGTTAACAACAAGGTCTTGAGTAAGACTTCAAGATTTCTGAAATACTTTTAAAATGTTACATTGAAGTATATCTATACTCCACATGACAGTCTAAGGTTGTAAGAACTGATTAATAAAAGTAATAGATATTCAGAACTAACAAGAGAGAAACCCTGTTTCCTGATGACAGTGATTACCTTTACAAAGTAAAGGTCACTTTATTTACCCTCCTCCTATTTTATTAAGATAGGTAAATCAGTTTTTGTTTACCCTGTCACAATGCATTGATGCTGTGGGTAATTGCTTTGTCTACTTTCTTTCAAAAGTCCATTTTTGCCTTATGAATTGCTGATGAAGTTGTGAATGTAGTGCACTGTGCGTTGATGACATCCACATGACAAATAATGCTAAGCATATAATCTTTTTCGTTACCTTCACATCAATTTAGTTTTATCCTCCCTGTTTAGCAGTTGCCACTGAGAAATGTAAATTCATAAAGAATAGGCGCTTTTATGCTGCAGGTTGACATGTCATTCACTGTAATGGATTAAATCTAAACCTACAGTCCCCTTCACAAAGTATGGTCAGTCCTTTTTGTAACAGTGCTTTCCTGCCTGAAGCCAAACTGTGGTTAAAGTACACAGTTCCTCTCTATACTGATATACTACACAGGCTGTTCATCCTGAAGTGCTTGTGTGCCAAGGGATGGAAAAATGAACTCCCCTGCTTCTCCTAAGTTATTTAAAAAAACTGAATGTATAGGATCCAAGGCCATATTAAGGCAATTTGGGGGCATATTGCAACACATACCCCCTCCCCACTATGGCTCTACACCCATGCAGCAGCTGGGGGGCCCATGCAATTGTAAAGAGTCAGGGATGGTGGCATGAGATTCCCCCGCCTTTTGGATTTTTAGAGCTCCCCCACATCTTAGAGAGACCAGGGTAGCAGTAGGTCCCCACACATTTATCTCTGCAGTTGAGGTGCACGTGCTTGGATGGGTGGCGTTCTGTACTGTTCTCTTGTTCTACTGCCACACACATTATATTCTGTTAAGGGAGTGCTGGCAAGCTGCCCAGAGCAGTGGGTCTTACGCCATGTCTACACAATAGACGCTACAGAAGCACAGTGACAGCACCCAGTGGTGGCTCTAGGTATTTTGCCGCCCCAAGCACGGCAGGCAGGCTGCCTCCAGTGGCTTGCCTGCGGAGGGTCCGCTGGTCCCGTGGCTTCAGAGGTCCACCGAAGCTGCGGGACCAGCGGACCCTCCGCAGGCAAGCCGCTGAAGGCAGCCTGCCTGCCACCCTCACTGCGACCGGCAGAGTGCCCCCAGCCGCTTGCTGCCCCAAGCACGCACTTGGCGTGCTGGGGCCTGGAGCTGCCCCTGACAACGCCATAACTATGTTGCTGTACACTCTTAGCATAGATGTAGACTACAGCAATGGAAGGTGTTTTTCTGCCACTGTAGGAACTCCATGTCCTCCAGCAACAGTAGTTAGTTTGACTGGGAGCATTCAACGTAGCTGTGTCTACAGTGAGCAGTAGGTTGGCACAGCTATGGCGCTCAGGGATATGGATTTTTCACACCCCTGAGCGCCATAGCTATGTTGATCTAAATTTTAAGTGTAGACCAGACCTCAGAGTTTAACACCCCATTGAGATACATGGGGTAATTTGTCCATTGGAAGGCTATTTTTTCAGACTGTTGGCAGACAGCACAGTATGATTATACTTGGGGCATGTTTTCAAGCTTTTCTTAACACCCATGCGAGATAGAAACTGAATTATTTTAAAAATGAAAGCTAAGATTCTAATGTAATCACTTAAATCCAGGAGCCATGGCCCTAGACACAGGTTTATGGTGTCCATCCGTTAATCCAGCCCTCAATGTATCTGGTGACTTTTGTGAAAATTGATTTGAAAGAACTATGATGACAGCTATAGAAATATGTTGAAACAGGCAGAAAATGATAACGGATGTAATCTTATGCCTAGAAACCAAGTGATTAGGCGCTTTATAAACAGCTAGACAGATGATAGAGTAATCTTGCATTATGTAACAACTACAGTTTATTAAAAAATAGCATTACTATACCCAGTTAACAAATTAACCATGTTAATTGGAGAAAGAGAAAATAATGGAGAGAAAATGGAGAGAAAATAATGAACTGTGATTTTTCCTTTCAAAGGCCCATATCAGCCACACAGTCTGTCTTACAAACTAGAACTTGGATCAGACCAGGAAATACCTTCTGACTGGTATCCATTTGCAACTGTACAGTTTGACGTGCTTGATGTGTGTGCCTCGGGGACTGAAGTAAAATCACTGGGCATAGAGTGTGATGTTCAGCCCCAGAAACATTTGAACAAGAAAACTTGCTACAACTGCCAGGTAGTCTTCACTTTGCTTTCTGCAGTCTTTTTGTTCTGATACACCATTTACAAAGTATGTGTAGGGCTCTACCGAATTCACCGCCATGAAAAACATGTCATGGACTGTGAAATCAGACCTCCCCCATGAAATGTAGTTTTTTGGAGGGGAAGGACAGGGTGGGCACCCCAGTCAGGGGCTTCTACCATTCACCAGGCTCCAGCTGCCAGTCTGTCAGGCTGGGGAGGGACAGGACTTCCTCTTCCCCTGCATGACCACTCTTGGGGGGAGATCAGACCCATCTCTGGTTATCTCCCCCAGCTGCAGGAAGCTCTGCAGCTTCCCAGCTGTGGCAGCAGCACAGAAGTGAGGGTATCAATGCCATGCCCAGCCTACAATAGCTTTGCGACCCGCTTCATGCCTCCATTTTAGTTTGGGACCCTCACAAAAAACTGAAATGTCAGATGTAAACATCTAAAAACATGAAACTGACCAATTTTAAAACCCTCTGGCCATGAAATTGACCAAAATGGATGGTGAATTTGGTAAGGCCCTAAGTATGTGTGACTTACATTTTAAGCATATGATCTTGCATGCATTTATTTGTTGGTTTAATGGCTTTGAACCCAGTAATTATTTAATAAAAGAATATCCTTGACCTGAACACATGATTTTTAGAAATGGGGCCCAAACCAGACCTGCTAAACCAACTTCCCTTTTCCCCACCACACAAATTTTGGGTGTGGTGATTTGAAATTCATTGGCTCTCAAGTCCTGTATTTCCGGCTTCCACCTGTAGGGCTTGATTCTGCACCCACTGAAGTCCATGTCAAAAATCCCACTGACTTCAGTAGTGCGCGATCAGACTTCTAATACCTAATCATTTGCTAATGTTGTACATGTATATTTTCTAACCGCAGGTTGAAATTGAAAAGAAGTGGATCAGGCTTGATGGAGAAGACCCAGATAAGGCTAGCAACTGCCTAATGCAGTAAAAGGAGACGAGGCACTGTAATACATGGTTATGTGTTCTTGAAATATGAAAACAATGAAGGAAAATGTTAGTGGGAATTAATTTCCATAGTAAATATTTTTTATTGTAAGAAGTGCAATGATCTAATGTATAATAAATACAGTAGTAGAAAATCCACTGTTCACAATTTTTGTAATGCTTCTGGGTCTGATACTGCAAATTGTTAGTCATTTAATTAGCCTTAATTCAAATGAGCAGCCCAGTATGGGATTACTGGCGTGAGTAAGCACTGATTGTACAGTTATAGGTTTGCAGGACTGAGCCCTTAGTGTACAGACTGCAATATATTTCTCTGCAAAGTATCTATTACATGTGAATGATCTCATGCTCCATGTTGAGAACTAATATCACTATTCGAAAAAAATTGTCTGTTGGCCCTATCAATATTTACCAATAAAAACATCCAAAATACTTATGGCACAAATCAGCACCTGGGTCGGGTGCAGCAGGATTAATTACATATTTGAGTGCAGTTTGTAAATATGCAGTTCGTAAATCTCCATGTTTGTGAACAGCACAAGAATACGCTTATTTCTCAGTAAGAGTTTCCACATAACGTAGAGTGAGAGAATTCCTCAGGAATAAAACTGCTAATTGTCTCCCTTCAGGGATTGTAAATGTTGCTGTCACTGTTTCCTCTGAGATTGTTGAATGCAAAATCTCAGGCAATCTTGATTGAAATTCCTATGCCAAGGTGAGGCTAAATTATTTCAGTGCCTCGGTGAACAGGGCCTGACCCTCAGCTGACATAAATCAGCATAGCTCCATTAAGTTCAATGCAGCTTTGCCAATTTACACGAGTTGAGAATCTGGCCTTAAGAGTTATAAAGGTGGCTAATCACTACTTGTTGTTTTTTGTTGTTTTGGATGTCTTTCAAGACTCAAATTCCAGATATTGGTTTGAAACTAGAGCCTGTACGGGATCACTGCCTTGAACTGTAAGGCAGAGGGGAATGCAAACGTACAGGGAAAGTTAGAATTATCCTTACATTGCCATCTAAAAAGGAATTTGATACAGAGGAAAATTGATGGTATATTTATATACCAGGCTTTAGGGATTTATATCCTTTAGGAATTTTGTGTTTTTTAACCAGAATTTTTTTTGTCTGGCTTTATTTTGTTATGATCAAAGTTCTGATTTTTTTTAAGCCTTAATTGTTTAAAAATGTGCACTGAAGTTATCTGGGTTCATATGTGGTTTGGCTAAGTGCTTGGGGCAGACGGGAATACACATTAGGACCACTGGTATAATTGTACATGATGATCAGTGTCTACTCAACAGTGGCTCAGGACTGGAAGCACAAGTCATTACTGATGATGTTGACAGAATTGTGTGGGGAAGCTAGCACAGCATGTCTGCCTTTTGCTTGGCTCCAGCTAATGCTATGGGCACTTAAACTCATTCAACTACATTGGTCACTTAAAATGTCAACATTTACTAACATTACCAAAGAGCAATTACTGTTGCTCCTTTGCCAAGTGGAAGCAGAATTTTGCAATCTTGCAGGTCAGTTTTACATTTGGAGCAGAAATCACTGATGCAGAGTAGGGTATTTTCTTAGTATAATTCAGCTGCAACACAACGCAATCCAAGATTGCCTGGCCAGAGCCATTCCACCACCCATGGGCAAGGTTACCGTAACCTCCGCCATCCCTGGAACTGGCAGCCAACTGCGACCAGACATCATCACCACCTATGAAGACCAGGAAAAGATCATCATGGTGGAAGTCACAATGCCATTCGAGAACAGGACTCCAGCCTTCCATGATGCCCGAGCTCGAAATTTAGAGAAATGTGCCCCTTTGGCTGAAACCTTGAGAGCTAAGAGTTACCAGGTCCAGACAAATGCACTGATTGTCGGAGCCTTAGGTCCAAACTCCAGTAACAAGCGAGTGCTGAAAGAATGCTGAATCAGTCAACGCTACGCTTGGCTGATGTGGCAACTCATGGTGTTGGATGCCGTCAGGTGGTCAAGGGACACCTACATAGAACACATCACTGGACATCAGCAATACCAGGAGGAATGAACTAGACTGCCTATGAGAAGAGCAGTCAGGAAAGAAACAAATACTTTCCTCATGGATTGTATTTTCTAAATGGACAACCAACATAATTCTCAATTACTGAGTGACAGTCTCCACTCATTGACATATTTTGCTTTCCACAACCAAATCTCTGTACAACTTTTCATGAGTGATGTACCCGAGTATTTGGATTCTAATATCTAAACTGTATTGTTAAATCTATTCACCTAAATTTGGGTTGTTGCTGATTATGTATTCTATGTATCATATGACTTTAAAAACAAACTTTATATTTGTGGATAATCTAAGCACTATACCCAGATGTACAGACGCGCTTTTCCTAACCTATGTATTATATAATTTTTTTTAACATTAGTTTTAATTAAGATTTTAAATTTCTTTATTTACAACAGGTACACAAGTTCTGTTTTCTCAGACAGGTGGTAACAAACTGGATTTCTTCTCACAGCATTGCTATGTGTGATGATCACTTGACATACAGTGGTTATGGGCTCAGTCAAACTCCCATTGAAGTCAATGGAAATCTTTGACAAAATGGGAGTTGGGTCTGGGTCTCTAACAATAAGGAGAAACAAAAATTAGTAGTTATGGACAAAGAAATGCACAGCAGGAAATTCTTGGTGCTTGTAAATAAACATCCTGCAATGCTTGTGTGGTTCATCCAGGAAAGAGAACAAGAGAGGAAACTGATTGTTACTGGATATCCATGTAGAAACCCTGTAATGATTGTGGATAGTTCTCTAGCTGGCATTTCTATTGCCCTTCTCTAGAGAGGAATTTGATAATGCATTCCATTAATTGTAGTGCCAAGCTGCTGTTTTTTGCATATTTCTAGATTATGCAACATTAAGTGTACAAAGCTGACAAACATTTGGGAAAAAAAGTATGCTTTCAAGTGTTCCTTTTAGTTAAGCCTACTTGACATGACATAATACTCAATTACAGTACCAGTTTCCATATATCTTTTTAACTGTATTTGTCTTTGCTGACCAACAGTTCTAACTAATTACTGACATTAGTAATATTCAGCTATCACTTTGATCATTTATAAATAACTTTGAATCAATATTATGCTTAATTCAAAATATCATTTTGTTCTGTCAGTATAAGTACAAAACAAATCAAGCTGATAATCTTGTAACAAAACATTGTACACGGCATATTGATATTTTTAAATTAAAGTTGTATTTCAAACTATCATTTGTTTTGTTCTCCTTCATTGAATATATTATCAAGGTGATTTTATATTTAATAGAATTAAAATCAACAGTTTTCTTTACAACTATGTATAGCACTTCACCATTAAGAGATTTCACTCTGTATCAATGAGTATAGGGACATTCCACCTAGATTTTAAATACTGCTGGGTAAACTGGATCATTGGGTAGCTGGACTTTTAGCACGATATGCTAAAAATAAGACTACCATGACTCCTTCTAGCCAACATTTTCTCCAAATTTTCTGAGATACTTGAATGTAACCTAATGAACACACAATTCCTAAAATTTTGACCAGTTATATGGACAACACGGAATGAATACTGCCTACCAGTACTACCATGTGGAAATGTGTGAATATTCAGAGATTTGAAGGCACAGACTTCAAAGAATTGAATTAACAAAACAAACACCAGGGGCTAATTTTACTCCTGGCACAGAGAGGTCATCAGTGTTACTAATGTAACTGAATAGCACTCCCAAGGTGAATTTAGCTCTGTCACGGACTCACAGATCGTGCCCACTCTTGGCCCTGTGTGGTCTGTGGGGGGTGCCCCTTTCAGTGAGACAGCCCTTCTAGGGGATCCACTCTCTCTCGGGGTCAGGCCCCAACGCCTCCTGGAGCCGCACCTCTCTGAGCCTTAGCACATCTGTCTGCCGCGGGCCCCCTCCAGAAGTCCACGCACTCTGGACTCCCTGGGCCTCTTCATCCCCAAAGGGGCTGATGCAACCCTGTTCTCTAGACCAGCGTGACTCTCAGCCAGCATAAAACAGGAGGGTTTATTGAGAGTTGAATACAGCACAGGAAAGTTTCAGGGCCTCAGGCCTGGCTTCTCACAATAACAGCACATCCTAGTCTCCCTGCATCCAGGTGGGCTCTGCCTACTTCCCCTCGCCAGCCCCCGAGCCCCCCTGCTTCCCAGCTGGGCCTCTGATATCCCCAGCCTTCTCTCCAGGTAAACAGGGTCGTAAACAGGAAGGCCTGGGTCTCCTCTCCTCGCAGCTCTCCTCTGGCTGGAACCGGCTGGTCAGGTCACCGGGGTCCTCTCTCTGCAGCCCATTGTCCTCCCACTGGCCAGAACCGGTTGTGTCTCCTGAGCTGGGGTCCCAAGTCCCTCTCCCGAGTCCTCTCTGGTCCTCGTTGTAACAACAAATCTCCCTGCGCCCCTCACGCTTCGGTAAAACGCAAGTAACACTCAGCGTACATTTAAGTCACCCCGCTGTGCATGCAAACCCTGGAAACACAGAAAACCCCAGAAAACCCCCCACTTCTCACAGAGCTCGCTAGAGAAGAAAGCTTCTGAGATATATAATTAAATAATTCAGTCACTAAAACCAGGGATTAATTTTCCTAAGAAATGGTTATCAGTTCTATACCTGCAAATTCAGGAGACCCAGTTAGGACAGTTCTTCCTCACTACCTACCGGAAACTATACCTGTAGAATTTTCCTGAAGATGAAACTATTTGTATATTCATCACAGTTGTTCTCATAGAGAATAGAAATACTCAGGGTGGAAAGGGAGCATCAGAGAGGTCATCTTATGTCCAATCCCCTGCTCAAAGCAGGACCAATCCCACACTAAATCATTCCCAGCCAGTGCTTGGTCAAGGCCTGACCTTAAAAACCTACTAAGGAAGGACCATCCACTCAACCTCCTAGGTAACCCATTCCAAGTGCTTTATCGCACTCTCACTAGTTGTGAAAAAGTTTTTCCAATAGCCAACCTCAACCTCCCCCACTGCAACTTGAGACCATTACTCCTTGGTCTGTCACCTGGTACCACTGAGAACAGTCTAGATCCATCCTCTTTGGAACCCCTTTTCAGGTAGTTGAAAGCAGCTATCAAATCCTTCCTCATTCTCCTCTTCTGCAGACTAAAGAATCTCAGTTCCCTCAGCCTTTCCTCGTAAGTCATGTGCTCAAGCCACCTAATGATTTTTGTTGCCCTCCACTGGACTTTTTCCAATTTTTCCATGTGTTTCTTGTAGTGTGGGGCCCAAAATGCCATTAGCCTTCTTGGCAACAAGGGCACACTGTTGACTCATATCCAGCTTCTCGTCCACTGTAGCTCTGCTGGGTATGCTCCAACAGGGAGTCAAGTATAAAAGCTTGCAGAGCTGCTCAGTCAGGGCTGGTGGCGGAGGAAGGAGGACGCCCAGTATAGTCTCCAACCCAGGAGCAGTTGCGACTCTTACCGAAGACAGCTGAGAAGCCAGAGACCAGGACCAGAGGTCGGCAGCTATTGGAACCCCAGGGAGCGCTGGGGGCTGAAAAACCTGGAGACCCTGATGCCACAGGGACTGCTACATTTGGAAAATTGATAGGAAGTGACCCAAGAAAGGGAAGGGAGTGGTTTCTCTCTCAACACTTTGAGGGCAGCATGTTGCAGTTGGCTTCCCCACTGACCTGTGTCAGATCACGCTGTCACTGACAGGGCCCTGGGTTCGAGCCCAGTAAAGGCAGGTGGGCCCGGGCTCCCCTACCGGGGGTCTATAACCCTCCGCCCCCTTTTTGGTGATGACATAGTTCACCAACCCCTCTTTTACCTCAAGGAGATAGATAAACTCCAGCCGCTAGGCCACACTATCCTATGAGGGGAAGAGAGTTTAGAGAGATTCTGGCCATTGGGCCATGCTGCTTTAAGAGTGCACTATAGGGACTCTGGCCACTGGGCCCCGCTATCCCACCAGGGGAAGAGGATTTAGAAGGACTCCAGCCACAGCGCCATTCAGCCCTGACTACCAGGGAGGTAGTAGAACTGACATAGATGCAGTGAGGTGAGGTTAACCTTGCCGCCCCCTTGAATCGAAGGGGTTGATGAGGTACAAAACCTGCCAAAAGTGGTGGAGAATGTGGGCAACGACCAGGGCCTGCTAGAAGGACCCACATGTACAAGATGGAGACTGACAAGCTCCTAAAATGGCTGCTGGAAAACCAGCAGCAACAGGCTGCACAACAGCAACAATAGCAGATGCAGCTGTTACAGCAACTGGCTGTATAGCAGCAACTGCAGGCAGCAAAGCAACAAAAATCCCAGCAGCAGCTGGTTTGAGAATTAGCCACCCGGCAGCAAGTGAGTCAAGATCGACTCTTCCAACAGGTGGCGACATTGTTGAAGACAGCAGCCAGTCCTCCCCCCAACTCAGGCAGAGGAGGGCCACGGGAGGGCTGTGGGGGACTACCGGTGCAGCTGATGAAGATGGGGCCTGGGAACAACCTCGAGGCCTTCTTAGTAACTTTTGAATGGGTAGCTATGGCCACTTAGTGTCCCCTCAAACATCGGGCCACTATTCTCGCCCCATATTTAATGGGCCCTGTGCAGGCCGCTTACCGCAATCTTGACCCACAGGAGGCGCTGCAATATGAGAAGGTTAAGGCCGCCATCCTGGACCATATGGGCATCAGTCTGGAGACGTACTGGCAGAGACTGCGTCGAGAGAAATATCTGCCAGGAGCCAGGCCGCAGGCAGTAGCCCAGAAGGTCTGCGACCTCTGTTGGAGGTGGCTAGAGCTGGATCGCTGTAGTAGTTGCCAGGTGGCCGAGGCTGTGATGTTGGAGCAGTTCCTCCAGATCCTGTCCACCAGGGGAAGGAGTGGGTGCAGCAACACTGGCCAAAGACCCTCGCAGAGGCTACGTGCCTTGCCGAAAATTACATGGCAGCAAAGCCGGAAGAGCGAGTGGGTCTTAAGACAAGGACTTCAGGAGGGGGAGATCAACCTCCCAGAAGGGATGGTGCATAAGACCAGTGGGGGAGGTCCCCATTTGTCAGCCCAACAGTTGGGGTTGCCAACAAACCCCGGGGCCCCTCGGGGGTGTGCCTATCCCGGGACCAAAAGGACCCATCTGGGGAGTCAAGCCTCCTGCAAGTCACCTTACCCATGGAGGGGGATCAGAATAGGTGCTGCCAGTGCGGACAAAGGGGGCACTTCAGGAGAGAGTGCCCCTACATGGACTGTAATTATGGGCAGGGCCTGACGGCAGACAGAGGAGCCCAGAAGGATGGGCCGGCGAAGATGGTGATCCCGGTGCGAGTGGAAGGAACCCCAACCTTAGCACTGGTGGACTTGGGGTGCAGCCAAACTGTCATTCGCACAGGATTGGTAGAGGACTCCCTTCCCACAGGGGCCCCAATACAGTTACAATGTATACACAGAGACATGAAGCCTTACCCCACAGTCTGGGTGCAACTGGAGGTTGCCCAACAGAAGTTGTGTTGCTTAGTGGGGGTGGCACCTAGATTAGCGTACCCTGTGGTGTTGGGCTGCGACTGGCGGGATTTCGCCGGTCTTATATGAGGGTGGAGTGGACAGCTTGAGAAGAAGAAGAGAGCTTGCTATGGGAGGCAGTTTGTTGGGCCAACCTGGGCCATATAACCCCTTGGAGGGGACATTGAGAGGGCCCAAAGTAGCCAAGAAGAGCCAGGCCTCGACCGATGGTCTGACAGTGGAAGAGATGAGGTGGCTGGATGTTGATGGAGATTTTTTGGAGGAACAGAGAGGGGACTCCAGCCTTAGTCGAGCCTAGGAACAAGCGGTCAGCTGGGACGGAGAGGCCCATCCTCAGCAATGTCGGCCCCAAGGCCCCCATTTTGAGATCCACAAAGACTTACTTTACCAAGTGACCCAGGAGCCAGAGACCCGAGCCCTGGTGCACCAATTGTTCGTTCCCCGAAGGTTCTGAAGAGGGCTACTCCGCCTAGCCCACATGGTCCCCTGGGCAGGTCATTTGGGATGAGAAAAGAACTTCCTAAGAATAGCCCAATGTTTTTTCTGACCAGGCATACACCAAGAGGTCCGGGATTACTGTGCCTCTTGCCCAGAATGCCAGAGGACCAGCCTGAAGGGGGTACCCAGGGCCCCCTTGGTGCCTTTACCAGTGATTGGCACTCTTTTCAAACGGATTGGCCTCGACCTGGTGGGGCCCGTGGATAAAAGTAGCTCGGGACATAGATACATCCTGGTCGTAGTAGACTATGCAACTAGATATCCTGAGGCAGTACCCTTACGAACAACTACTGCCTCCGTTATCGCCAATGAGCTATTACAGATATTTTCCTGGGTGGCATTGCCATGAGAGATATTGACAGACCAGGGGACTAATGTAACCTCCAAGGTGATGGCAGAGCTCTGCAGACTACTGAACCTCCGGGCTCTTACGACCTCCATCTACCATCTCCAGATGGATGGATTGGTAGAACACTTTAATGGGACCCTGAAGGCGCTGCTGCAGAAATTCGTGGGGGATGAGCCCCACCAGTGGGACAAGTGCCTGCCAGCACTCCTCTTTGCTGTATGCGAGGTGCTACAAGCTTCCACCAGGTTCTCCCCACTCTAGCTCCTCTATGGGAGGCAACCCTGGAGGATTTTGGACCTCTTGAAAAAAACCTGGGAGAAGCAAGAGACCCGAGTCAAAAGTTCGGTCCACTATATCCTCCATTTGAGGGAACAGCTTCAGGAACTGGGCACCCGAGACAGGGATAACCTGTTACAACACAACGCAACCAGGAGATCCAGTACAATCAAGGGACAAAGATAAGGAACTTCGAACTGGGAGACTGAGTTCTTCTGTTACTGCCCCTCTCCAAGTGTAAATTATTAGCCCAGTGGCAGGGGCCACTCGAAGTGGTTTGGTGGGTGGGGCCCATTGATTACAAGATCCGACTGTCTGGACGTTGAAGGGACACCCAAGTATACCACGTAAACCTGCTGAAGGTGTGGAAGGCCTGCAAGGGTTTTATGATTGCCTTATACCCCCCAGAACCCAAACTTGGGCCCTTAGCCAGGTCCAGCCCAGGAGCAGTTGCGACCCTTACCGGAGAGAGCTGAGGAGCCAGGACTGGGACCGGAGGACAGCAGCTGTTGGAACCCCAGGGAGCACTGCATGCTGAAGAACCTGGACACCCTGATGCCACAGGGACTGCTATGTTTGGAGAACTGGTAGGAAGTAACCCAGGGAAGGGAAGGGAAGGGAAGGGAGTGGTTTCTCCCACCATTCTGAGAGCAGCGTGTTGCTGTAGGATTCCCCGTTAACCCATGGCAGATCACACTGTCACTGACAGGGCCCTGGGTTGGAGCTCAGTAAAGGCGGGTGGGCCTGGGCTTCACTATCGTTGGTCTTTACCCCCCCGCCACACACACATCCTTTTTGGTGATGACATAGTTCATCGGCCCCTCTTTTACCTCAAGGAGATAGATGAACCCCAGCTGCTGGGCTGCATTATCCTACAAGGGGAAGAGAGTTTAGAGAGACTCTGGCCATTGGGCCATGCTGCTTTAGGAGCGCACTATAGGGACTCTGTCCACTAGGCCACGCTATCCCACCAGAGGAAGAGATTTAGAAGGACTCTGGTCATTGGGCCATACAGCCCTGACTAGCAGGGAGGTAGTAGAACCAACGTAGATGCAGGGAGGTGGGGTTAACCTCGCCCTTAAATCGAAGGGGTTGACGAGGTACAAAACCCACCACAGGCTCCCCAAAATATTCCTGCTTATGGTCCTCAGTGGATTAGCACCAGCACTGTCTGGGGCAGTTTATTCAGCATGACCCTCTCATGAAAAAGCTGCTATTACTATTCATCTTTTATATGCATTATAGTAGAGCCTGGGGCCACAATGTTCCAAGAGCTGTACAAGATCACAATTGATGTTTACGCAATGTGGGCTACTTATAAATCTCTGTGAGCTATGTGATAAATTAGGTGTGTGGAAAAGTGTGCTGTGAAATTGCTGGAATACAAATAAACAGGTTAAGCTATTTATTTTTGGAGCACTTTTATTTTCTGATACAAGCTGTGCCATTATTCTACTTCAGCGGCACTAGCAATGTGTAATTTATTGCAATAATAAACATGACATGTTGTTGTCAAGGCTGATTCCCCATGATGGCACTTTGAGTGCAGAAGGTAGGGGCCCGCAAGGATTCTAAAAATTAATACTGGCCACTCCAGGCTTGTATGAAACTCCCAAGGTTACAGCTTCTCTCTGACTTTGTATAGGTAGATGCAGCCAACACCCAAGTGAAAAAAAAAAAACCTTTGAACCCAAGAAGGCGCACTTGGGAATTCCTCCCGGTGGGGTATCCTCAAGCCCTTTCACCACCAGCCCCTCTGGGGAACAGCTGAGAGAGAAAACAAAGGAAATCAGGTGTTGCCACCAGCTAATAAAACAACATGCACAAAAGTCTTAGAACACAAAAATCCTAATCCTGTTCTTAAAAAAGGTAAATTTTATTAAAAACAAAAAGAAAGAAAATACATCTGGAATTTAGGCTATTGCCAGATTTCAGAAAAGCAAATATAATAATTAAGCATCAAGAATGGTTTTCTTGAGGTCCACCTTAATGGGTACAAGCAAAACAAGAGCATCTGGGGGTTAGAACAGAGAAGTCCACAAGCCATAAAGTAATAAAAACGATAACCATATCCGGTCTTCCTAGACATTTCGTGATCTACTTACCTATCTGGGGTTTCTAGGTATGATTTAATGATTTTTCATACGTGGTGCAAGGTCTTACAGCATAGTCCAGCTCTGTCCCTGCTCTTGGGGAGAACAACCACAGACAGACAAAAGAGAACTCTCGTTTCAATTTTTAAAAGTTCTAGCCTTCCCATAGGCTCTTTTGGCCAGAGCCCACTCACTTCCTTTTACCTATGCATGCAGTCAGACTTTTTAACCCATTACAGGTAAATCAAGTAGAGAACAGCTTGATCCCAAGAGAGATTTTAAAGTTGGCTGGCTGGCTGTCCATAAAAGGAAGTTACCCCTTCCCCCCCTTTCATTTATCACACACCCCCCTAAATCACAGATGGGTGCTGGAGAGCCTGGTTCAGGCCTGGTCCACACTGGTTGGGATTTCTTCCTGGAGGTTTAGGAAACAGAATTAGTAAGATACATGAACCTCTAATTTTACTATTAATTACAGGAAGAACTAAACAGTATTTTTCACATTTCAAGGACTACAGTCACTTAGAATACAAGACATTTTTACCCAGCTGATTCTGGAAAACCTTTCCAGGAGGGTGCATCAGCCACTTTATTTGAGGCTCCTGCAATGCGGAGTTTTTCAAAATCAAAGTCTTGCAGCAGTAAACTCCACCAAAGAAGTTTTTGTTAGTCTCTTTGACTGTGTGAAGCCACTTCAGTGCAGCATGGTCAGTCTGCAGGTGGAAACGCCATCCCCAAATATATGGACATAGCTTCTCCAGAGAATACACAACGGTATAACATTCTTTTTCTGAGACTGACCTGTGGCTTTCCCTCTCAGAAAGTTTTTTGCTGAGAAACATGACGGGATGAAAGTGTTGATCTGGTCCTTCATGCATTAAAAGTGCTCCTACACCACACTAGGACGCATCTATGGTTATGACGAAAGGTTGCTCGAAGTCTGGGGCCCTTAGTACAGGGGCACACGTAAGGACTGCCTTAAGCTGGTTAAAGGCTTTTAGACACTTTTCAGTCCACTGCACTGCATTTGGCTGTGTATTCCTGGTTAGGTCTGTCAGTCGGGTGGCAATTTGGCTATAGTCTGGTACAAAACATTGGTAATACCTGGCCAAGCCCAAGAAGGATTGGATTTGCTTTTTGACTTGGGTCAGGCCAATTTTGGATAGCATTTACTTTTGCCTGTAGGGGGTTGATAGTTCCTTGACCCACCTGGTGTCCAAGGTACATTACCCTGTTTAGGCTTATTTCACATTTTTTGGCCTTAACGGTTACTCCCACCTCCCTTATGTGCTGGAAGGCAGCTTGGAGGTGTTACAGAATCATAGAAGATTAGGGTTGGAAGAGACATCAGGAGGTCATCTAGTCCAACCTCCTGCTCAAAGCAGGACCAACACCAACTATATCATCCCAGTCAGGGCTTTGTCAAAACCGGGCCTTTAAAAATGCTCTAAAGGATGGGTTCTACACTCCCTCAGGTAACCCATTCTAGTGCTTCACCACCCCCAGTGAATAGTTTTCCCCTACTATCTAAAATAGACCTCTCGCACTACAATTTGAGACCTTTGCTCCTTGCTCTGTCACTGCCATCACTGAGAACAGCCTAGCCCATCCTCTTCGGATACCTGCCCTTTCAGGTAGATTGAAGGAATGCTATCACTCCCCCCTCACTCTTCTCTTCTAAAGGTACTTAAACAATTCCCAGGGGGCCCTTATTCCCTCGTAAAAAAGTCAATGTTCCCATAGCTCCTGATCATTTTTGTTGGCCCACCGCTGGACTCTCTCCCAATGGTCCACATTCTTTTGTAATGGGGAAGCCCAAACTGGACACAATACTCCAGATGTGGCCTCACCAGTGCTGAATAGAGGGGAATAATCACTTCCCTCAATCTGCTGGCACTGCTCCTACTAATGCAGCCCAATATGCCATTAGCCTTCTTGGCAACAAGGGCACACTGCTGACTCATATCCAGCTTCTCATCCACTGTAATCCCCAGGTTCTTTCCTGCAGAACTGCTGCTTAGCAAGTCAGTTCCCAGCCTGCAGATGTGCATGGGATTCTTCCATCCTAAGTGCAGGACTCTGCACTTGTCCTTATTGAACCTCATCAGCTTTCTTTGGCCCAGTCCTCCAATTCGTCTAAGTCACTCTGGACCATATCCCTACCCTCCAGCATATCTATCTCTCCCCTCAGCTTAGTGTCATCCGTGAATTTGCTGAGGGTGCAATCATCCAGATAATTAATAAAGATTTGAACAAAACTGGCCCCAGGACCAACTCCTCGGGCACTCCTCTTGAGATCAGCTGCCAACTAGACATTGAGCCATTGATCACTACCCATTCAGCCCAACAATCTAGCCAGCTTTCTATCCACTTTGACAAAGCTCCAACCTTGTTTCAGTGGGTCCCATGCTTTCAGGCAGATTTACGCCAGCCTCAGATGCTCACTGTGACCTTCCAGATAGCCCTTCTCTCTCTAGAGGCAAGTGTCACAGCCTACTGAGCCATTTTCATCATAAGCCAGCAAGGGAGGTGGGAAGAAGCAACTCTCCCTTGCACAGTCTCTGTTATCTCACCATCTCTGTGATTAATCATGGAGGGTGGGGAGCCTGGGTCCGCCCTCTACTCTGGGCTCAAGCCTAGGGACCCTAATAGTAGCAGCTATTGGTCGCTGACATTTTGAAACAGGACTAGTACAATTCCCTGGGTCACTTCCCCACAGCAGCCCACAATTCCTCAATATCTTCTTCACCCTTACCTCAGGGCCTCCTTTCTTGTGCCTTATAGGCTTTGAACTGCCCAGTTTCTCCAGCAGCACAGCTTCCTCCTACAGCTCCTGACACGCATGCCTCACTGACTAACTGGGAGGCTTTTAACTAGTTCCAGCCAACCCTTAATTGGCTTCAGGTGTCCCAATCAACCTAGCTATCTCCACTGCTTTCTAGAAGGCTCTTATTTGGCCCCAGGTGTCTGGATTAACCTGGAGCAACTGCCATTTGGTTACCATGGTATCAGGGATTTGTTTAGCCTGGGGCTAACATACCTGTTCATCACTACTTTCCTATAGCCATCTGGCCTTGCCCCATCACATCACTTTATAATCCATTCATCCAATCCATACTTTTTCAACTTGCTGGCAAGAATAGGGTGGGAGACCATATCAAAAGCATTTCTAAAGTCAAGATATATCATGTCCACTGCTTTCCCCACATCCACAGAGCCAGTTATCTCATCATAGAAGGCAGTCAGGTTGGTCAGGCATGACTTCTTCTTGGTGAATTCATGTTGACTGTTCCTGATCACTTTCCTTTCCTCCAAGTGCTTCAGAATTGATTCCTTGAGGACCTGCTCCATGATTTTTCCAGGGACTGAGGTGAGGCTGACTGGCCTGTAGTTCTCCGGATCTTCCTTCTTCCGTTTTTTAAAGGTGGGCACTATATTTGCCTTTTCCCAATCATCCAGGACCTCCCCCGATCTCCATGAGTTTTCAAAGATAATGGCGAATGGCTCTGCAATCACGTCAGCCAATTCCCTCAGCACCCTTGTATGCATTAGATCTGGAACCATGGACTTGTTCCAGTTGTCCAGGGTTAGGTAACCTATGGCATGCGTGCCGAATGTGGCACATGGGTTAGTTTGATTTAATCTGTGTCTGCCTGAGTTGCCCTGGTACCTCATGGGATTTGCAGTTCAAGTGCCTCAAGCCCTTCATTCTCCTCTGTGGGTCAGGCTTCCAGGCTGCACTGCATCTCCTGTAATGTGCCACGGTCTCTCCTCTGGTTGAACTGTCATATTGCATCATGGGAGCCCAGCCCTTAGAAGAGAATGAGAGTGTGAGGCACTGTAGCAGATCAAGCTGATGCAGTTCAACGTTAAATCAAGCTGAAGCCAAACATTTTGACTGTTTCAAATAAAAAATGTTCAGAGCTTTCCACTCCATGAATAAAATTGATATTTTGACTTCCCATCCCAATTTGAGATAGAAACAGATGTCCAAATACCAGAATTTCTTGGGGAATAGCAATTCTGATTCTCAGACACTCTACTAACTATAACCATGGCCCTTATACCACACTGATGGGGAAAGGGAGGATCAGTGTAGCTCAAAAACTCCTGTCCCACCTCAAGTCCTATCCTGGCAAACCAAACCCACACCAACTCTGCTGCAGAGGAGCCCTTCAAAATTTGCCCCTTAGTGACTCCCCAAAAACACTCCCTCTTTTTCTAGAATGCATTAAATATTATTTTTTCACTAGCAAATTTCTATACGTGGAAGAAACATTTAGTATGCACATAGCTCACTCCCTTTCATATTCCAAGTTACTGTAAGAAAACTTGTAGTACTGCCAACTCTAATCATTAAAAGATCATGAGCCAGGTCCCCAAAAATAATGAGATTCGCTTAAAAAAATCATATGTTTAAAAAAAATACATGTTTTGTTAGGTTGTTTTTATATGCTTTCTGGTTTTTGAGTGTTTAGGTTGCACCTGGGTCATGTTTTCAAGTTTTTCTCCACAACCATGAAGGCTAGAAATGTACTTAAAAAAAATGAAAGATGAGATTTACTCACAATCACATAATTCTAGGAGCTGGGGCTTCAAGAAAAAAAAATATAATGAGACTCATGATAAAAGTTTGAGAGTCAGCAATACTGAACTAGCTATAATACAACCTCACTAAATTTTAATTTTGCTCATCTGCAGCTACTATAAATATCCACTTTAAAAGAAAAAAAGTCAGCTCTCAGGCCTGGGCACTTCTCAGCAAAGATTCAATGGCAGCAGCTATCATGAGAATTTATATTGCCACAATTCCATTGCTTAGGCAAAATATACTCCAGTACATTTACACCTATCCTGGTAAAAAGTATTATAAATAACACTAATCTACAGTTTTTGAGAAGTTGTCTGCTTCAGAGATAAAATGTGCTATTTATTATGTATTTTGATGTGCTGAATTCAAATATGACAATTAAAACAACTGATTGGCTACTGTTTCTAAGATATTTAAGTTTTTACATTTTATGTCTATGTATATTGTGTAGATAGTAGAGTTTTAATCATAAATTGTAAACCTAGGTCTTTTCATGTGTTTATGGTTGCTTTACATGATAATATTTCACCTGTCCTGTTTATGTAACACTTTAAAAATCAGCAAAAGGGTTATATAAATAAAATTTATTATGAAACAAAAGGCAAAAAACTATTATGTACATAGTTTAGTCCTATTCAGTGTCTACTCGGCGCTTCTTGGCTTGTCTCTTGTATTCTTTAAATGGAGCATCTCTTGTCACTGTCCAGCAATAGTCTGCAAGCATTGATGGGCTCCATTTGCCCTGATAGCGTTTCTCCATTGTTGCAATGTCCTGGTGAAATCGCTCGCCGTGCTCGTCGCTCACTGCTCCGCAGTTCGGTGGAAAAAAATCTAGATGAGAGTGCAAAAAATGTATCTTTAGTGACATGTTGCAACCAAGGCTTTTGTATGCCTTGAGGAGGTTTTCCACCAACAACCTATAGTTGTCTGCCTTGTTGTTTCCGAGAAAATTTATTGCCACTAACTGGAAGGCTTTCCATGCCGTCTTTTCCTTGCCACGCAGTGCATGGTCAAATGCATCATCTCGAAGAAGTTCACGAATCTGAGGACCAACAAAGACACCTTCCTTTATCTTAGCTTCACTTAACCTTGGAAATTTTCCACGGAGGTACTCAAAAGCTGCTTGTGTTTTGTCAATGGCCTTGACAAAGTTCTTCATCAGACCCAGCTTGATGTGTAAGGGTGGTAACAAAATCTTCCTTGATTCAACAAGTGGTGGATGCTGAACACTTTTCCTCCCAGGCTCCAATGACTGTCGGAGTGGCCAATCTTTCTTGATGTAGTGGGAATCTCTTGCACGACTATCCCATTCGCAGAGAAAACAGCAGTACTTTGTGTATCCAGTCTGCAGACCAAGCAAGAGAGCAACAACCTTCAAATCGCCACAGATCTGCCACTGATGTTGGTCATAGTTTATGCATCTCAAAAGTTGTTTCATGTTGTCATAGGTTTCCTTCATATGGACTGCATGACCAACTGGAATTGATGGCAGAACATTGCCATTATGCAGCAAAACAGCTTTAAGACTCGTCTTCGATGAATCAATGAACAGTCTCCACTCATCTGGATCGTGAACGATGTTGAGGGCTGCCATCACACCATCGATGTTGTTGCAGGCTACAAGATCACCTTCCATGAAGAAGAATGGGACAAGATCCTTTTGACGGTCACGGAACATGGAAACCCTAACATCACCTGCCAGGAGATTCCACTGCTGTAGTCTGGAGCCCAACAGCTAGACTAGAGCCAATCAACAATTTTAAGCATCATTTTCGTTCTCAGTGACCCAGAATTAGTAAAGTTTGACTACATTTATTTCAGAAGCATTTTGGCTGTAGAGCAGTGTAATTGAAACCAAATTACATTTGTCAAAATAAATGAACAAAGTACATTTCATAATGATGTATTTAATGGATTTTTATAGCTTCTTTATTTACAAACTGTGGTAATGCATAATGGGTTTCCTATTCAGCAGTGTGAATTTATGAGTGCCTGCTTTATTATGTTTAGTAAATGACTCCACAGTGAGTATACTTCTCATCATTCCTCCTGCTTCATTTTTGCACTGCTGAAATATGCAAAAAGACTGGCAATCTATAATACTGCATATATATAGCAGCTATCTTCTACAAAGTGCTTTATAAACATTAATTAACTGTTGATCCACACTGTTCACCACCAATTAGTCCACTGGGAATTCACTTATATGATGTCAGATGCAACCTCAGGATGTGTTGGCACAGAGCCATTTTAAGGCATATGACAGTGATATGCGATGTGACCGCATGGTGCCATCACAGCATGCCAGTGTATGCCAGTGTGATGCCATCACAATGCATCAGGGTGTGACAATGTGTCAACGTGATGTCATCATACAAACGTGTGCTGATGTAACTGCATTGTGTCTTCACAGTGTCTCATAGTTGAGGCTTCTGATTTTAGGTTTTAACCAATGAATAAAACACCCCAGAAACCTCCCCCACAAAGAAATTGGTGTTTATCGAATAAACACTGTGAGAACATTGGAAATGGTTACTTAGTTCATGCTGAGTTCACTCCATTTGAAGTGCAGTTTAATATAGGCAATGTCCCTGCAACCCAGTTTGCATCTAAGGGCTTGTCTACATGGAGCGGTAACTTAAACTAAGAGGGGGTGATTTCTAAAGTGCACTAACATATTGTTCTTTGATTGAGCCATGTAAACCTTGTTGGTTCACACTAAAGATTTACTAATGTGCTTTAACATATTACTGTTTGAAACAGTACTATGTGAATATACAGATTTTTGATCACCTACATAGAACTCAAAAATTGCTAATAATAAACTCCGAAAAATGAAATGATTAACACTCAAAACCAGAAGCCATAATCATGGTGTGACAATGTGCCAGTGTGATGTCATCAAAAGAGGTTTGCTGATGTCATCAGTGTGTCAGTATGATGCTGACACAGAGTGTCATTGTGTCAGTATGATGCTGTTAAGGGGTGAGAATACCCAGCACTGGACTGGAAGGGGTTAACCCACATTATGGGTAGAGAAAGTCACACCCCTCAGACCATACTGGGTATGTACCAAGTGCTATGCTAGTATAAAAGGGAGCAGCTCAGCTCACTCTGGGCTGACTGTTGGAGAGGAAGGACCTTTGGTGGAGCCTCCAGCCCTTGCATGCATGAGCTGGAAATCCTGAGAGCTGGACTAGAGATCTGTGGCCAACAGAGCCCTAGGGAATTACCTGCACTGATAAGCCCAGAGACCCTGACAGCCCATGAACTGCAGCTTCAGGAGGCATGGCAGGAAGTGACCCAGGGAGGATGAGTGAGTGATATTTCCCACCTGTGTAAGGTCAGTGTGTTTTGGTGGGATTCCCCGCTGACCTAGTGGTGGACCACTTTGCCACTGCTACGGCCCTGAGTGGTCCCAGCCCTCACTACCTTGGGTATTGGCCACTAGGCTGCACTGCCCTGTATCTGAGGGTTGCTACATTGACTCTGGCCACTATGCTATGCTGTCCTGAGGCAAGGGACACTGTATTGACTCTGGCTGCTAGGCCATACTGCCCTGCTCTCAAGGGCTGCTGTATTGACTCTGGCCATTAGGCCATGCAGCCCTGGACCCAAGAGCTGCTGCTTTCGCTCTGACCGTTGGACCTCAGTGTGGTGAGGTTCAATACAGTTGGACAGTTAGATAGTAACCACAGTGTCCACATACTAACTATCCACCTTGGCAGGGGACAAGTGGTAGAGAATGTGAGCAACGACCGGACCCTGTTGAAAGGCCCCAGCGGGAAGAGCGTACCAAGAGGGCAGCCTTTCTTTGCCTGCCCATCCGCCTCCTCACCCGAGATGGAGAAAATATTGAAATGGTTCTTGGAGAGCCAGCAACAACAGGCCACCCAACAGCAGGCCCAGCTGTTGCAGCAAATCATGACCCAGCAGCAACAGCTGATGAGGGAGTTGACAGTGCAACATCAAGCACAGCAGGAGTATTTGATCCAACAACTAGCCACCATGATGCACCCAACAGAGAAGCCAAACCCTTCTCCATGGACAAGACTCAGGGCCCTCCCTGCTGGTCTTTCTCTGCGTTTGGCAAAAATGGGACCTGTTGATGATCTGGAGGCATTCCTGGTAACATTCGAACAGGTGGCCACCGCCACCCAGTGTCCCTCAGGGAATTGGGCTTAGAACCCCAGGACTTCCTGAAGTACAAAACAGGAAAAGCCCCCATCTTGGACCAGACAGGGATCAACCATGACACCTACCACTGCCAGTTTTGCGAAGAGAGGTATTCCCCGAGGGCCAGGCCCGGAGCAGTAGCATGTCTACGAGACAGCACCTGGTGGTGGTTAGAACCTGAGAAACATTCAGGGACCCAGGTGGTAGAAACTGTGGTCCTGGAACAGTTCACTCAGATCCTCCTAGGCAGGGGAAAGGAAAGGGTGCAGTGGCACTAACTGTGGAGTCTGGCAGAGTCCATCAAATTCATGGAGTACCTGGCTGCTGATGAGGCAGAGGCCTGGCCTCGGAGGCCCATGAGGAGGAGGGATAGTATGGGTAGGGGGGAACTGATGCAAAATAGCTAAAGGAACCCCAACACCTGCCTCGCCCAACATTTCCTGTAATTTTTTTCATCCATGTGTGGAATGAATTTTGTTATGTACAGCACCAATATCGAGGTAATGTGCAGATGTGTGCCACCAGTACAAACAAAAACCCTAGACATAATATATATTTTTAAACAGTTCATAGGTATAGAAGAAAGCATATTAAAACAAGGGATAACTAACAAGGTGCACTGCTTAAGAAGTTTATTTAATATGAAATCAAATAAAAAGAAAATTAACATGGCCCTTGGAGTACGTGTATTTTATCATCCTTTCTAACATCTCAAGCTAACAAACACACCAAAATGTGGCATACTGAAAACAGCTATATAAATAAAACAAAGGCATGGCCATTAAGTAAAAGCATAAAAAATATGCACCAAAGGCCCAATTTAATTAATCTACTCTACCACAGACCACTTAATCTTCAGGGAAAGCTGCTCTCAAAAAATGAAGCATCTGTCGAAACACTAGCATGCTATGCACTTTTGAAGTTCACAAAACTATCCCTCTTGCATGCATATTATCTGCCCACATAGCTCAGCTTTAAGATGCTAAACAAATCTATGAAATCTAGAAATAGTCATGCTCTCATTGCAAATATTAATTATAATATTTCTGATACTGGAAAGGAGAGTAAAAGGCATTCACTCAGGCTTATAAAATTTCTCTGGGATGTCAACTCTTAATTTGATTAACACTACACACACATAGAACAGTAAAAATAAGTAATAAAGAAACGCAGACAGCAAACAAAACCACAAACAAGTGACAACACCAAAAATATGAAGGAAAGTAAAACATCAAGTGGTTGGTTATGGGTATTTTAAATGAGTGGTTAGGTTAGGAGGACCCATGCTGTGCAAGTGAAACAGAGCCCTGTAGAAACAGACAAAGTTCTCCTGGTTTCACATTGTGTGTGTGTGTGTGTGTGTGTCCTCAACTCAAAAACTCAGAGTAGAAGCCCCAGAGCACATTTAACACATGGCTTCAGAGTTTGCAGACAGGGCCAGCCCACAACATTTTGGCACCTGAGATGGGGAGCTCAAATGACACCCCTATGGCCGCTCACTTGGGTCAACACTTTGAAAGATCTCAATTCTGCCTTCTTCCTGTTCTACTCCTCTCATGGCACTGCTCTACTATCTACCCCAATAAAGGAGAACTAACAACTTACAATGCCTTGTTCAAAAATTTTAAGTAACACTTAACTTTCAAATGCCTGAACAGCAAATGCAGCAAAGAATCCTGTGGCACCTTATAGACAAACAGACGTTTTGGAGCATGAGCTTTCGTGGGTGAATACCCACTTCGTCAGATGCATTATGCTCCAAAACGTCTGTTGGTCTATAAGGTGCCACAGGATTCTTTGCTGCTTTTACAGATCCAGACTAAGACGACTACCCCTCTGATACTGAACAGCAAATATAACTTTTCTTGTCTGCATAGTAAACACTGGCATTTTTATCTGTTTGAATAATCAAAGTAGTTCTTTCTGTGCCTTCTTGGTTGCAAAGATTTGAACTGCTTCCTGAAGGTCCACAGTCTGGGCCAGCTCATGCTCTATTGAGCTGGTTCAAGGACGACCAGACTGTCTTGGGTCATTGTGGAGCGTAGATGTGTTTT
>NC_133771.1:191041856-191050695 GCF_003597395.2 Chelonoidis abingdonii | reverse complement strand
CATGCACTGCTACAGGCTGGGGAGCGAGTGTCTAAGCAGCAGTTCTGCAGAAAAGGACCTGGAGATTACAGTGGATGAGAAACTGGATATGAGTCAGCAGTGTGCCCTTGTTACCAAAAAGGCTAATGGCATATTGGGCTGTATTAGTAGGATTATTGCTAGCAGATAGAGGGGAATAATCACTTCTCTTGTTTCGGCACTGGTGAGGCCACATCTGGAGTATTGCATCCAGTTTTGGGCCCCTCTGCTACAGAAAGGGTGTGGACAAATTAGAAAGAGTCCAGCAGAGGGCAACAAAAATGATCAGGGGGCTGGGGCACATGACTTACAAGGAGAGGCTGAGGGAACTGGGATTGTTTAGTCTGCAGATGAGAAGAGTGATTTGATAGTAGCCTTCAACTACCTGACCAAAGAAGATGGAGCTCAGCTGTTCTCAGTGGTGGGAGATGACAGAACAAGGAGCAATGGTCTCAAGTTGCAGTGGGGGAAGTCAAGTTTGGATATTAGGAAACACTATTTCACTAAGAGGGTGGGGAAGCACTGGAATGAGTTATCTAGGGAGGTAGTAGACTCTCCATCCTTAGAGGTTTTTAAGGCCTGGCTTGACAAAACCCTGGCTGGGATGATTTAGTTGGTGTTGGTCCTGCTTTGAGCAAGGGGGGTGGACTAGATGACTTCCTGAGTTCTCTTCCAACCCAAATCTTCTATGAGTCTATGATGTGCTAGCAAGGTGTGATTACAGTGTATCTGGGTGTGCCAATGTCTCAGTGCAATGCCATCGCACAGGGGTGTGCTGTTGTGACAGCAGGATTGTTTTGCAGTGCATCACAGCACAATGGTGACTACAAGAGATAATAGTTGGTCTCATAGCAATTTACCTTTGGCAAGCCCTGAACAGAGGCTTCTTCGACCCCGCCTAGGGTGCTGGAGCCATGTGGTGCCTAGCCCTGCTGGTAGAGTGTCCTGTTACCAGTCGCCACACAGGGCGACCCCGAGAGCTCGGCTCCAGGGCCATGGCCGCCGCTGGACAGCACAGCGCTCTTCACCGCCTGGCCCCGAGTCCTGGCTCCGTGGGGCGGCAACATAGCCAGGCCCGGCCACCTCCGGGTCCGTTGCCATGGGAACAGCAGGGGGCGGCAGCGAGGAGCTGCGCAGGACGTTACACGCTGAGCCGTGCTAGCCCAGCGCTTTTCTGGCCGGGAGGGGAGGCGCCTCTTGCCGGCGCAGCCATGGCTCACGCAAACCCCGTGGTAAGGGCGGGGACCAGGGCGGTCTCCCGTGAGGGGCAGGAGGGAAACGGGGAGAGAGGAGAAAAAGGAGCTGCCTGGCCGGGCCGGGCCGCGCCGCGCCGCCCGCCGTGTAATATATTAGGGTTTCACAGGAACGTCCCGGCTGCCTTTTCCCTCTGCCCTGTGACAGGCCGTCACCCCGGGCTGTGATGCTGAGTGAGCGGGGTCCCACTTGGTGCACAGACGAAAGTGGGAAACGTTCAGTGTTTGGTTTGTGCCGCCCAGGCTATGCTGAGACGCTGCAAGCTCCTGCCCTACAGCAGCTAGACGGAAAAGGAACGATGCAGCCGGCGGAGACAGCAATCCTCGAGCTCTAGTGTAGACCACGCGTTTGCGACCTGAATTACCAAGATAGGGGCATCAGATACTATTTTTCCTCCCGTGTGATAGCATTAAAGACTTTCCGTTATTAACAAAACACCGACGTGGTTTGTGCAATCAAGCACAAGTCTGTCAGACTCGGTTTTGATTTAGTGATTGCCTCAATTTGTTGTTCTTGTTGCCGAAATAGAAATGGACGTTTAAAATAAAATCTGGAGACTAGAGTTTTGTTTGAAAGCCCTGGAAGCCTTCGCTATTAAAAAAATGTTCTGTGTGTGACTGAGTAAAAGCATTAATCCTGTGATGTTGACAGTTATTATATAGTTTCCGAGTAAATCTGACCTAGTTTGGATAAATATCTCTTATTTTCCTGAAATTAGTTAGCTAGTGCTAGGGAGAAATCTGAATCCTTCACTCAAACTTAATTTTCTTATGCCCTGTTTTTGAGCTTCCTTTGTGAGCCTCCCACAGGAACATCCTTCTTGAGTGTTTGGAAAGCATCTAGCACATAGTGGATGCTATCAGAAATAACTGTTGCTTAAGATATAAATACTCCCACTGAAGTCACAGAGATTTAAAGTTTTTAGGATTGGGGCCTTAATCATTTCTATCCTCCTTTTTATTTTGTTACATTCACCCCCACTTCATCACTTCCCCCAACACTTAATGTTTTTTTTAGGAAGGCTAAAAACTCATTTCAAAACATGACAATTATTGATCTATTTGACCTTATGGTGTGACAGCTGTATCTGTGAGATAAGAGTAGAGCATACTAATATACATGCTCGATGATAATTGTGATCATGTTGTAAGTATAGTATTTAGTGTTGGAATTGTGAGGTTATCATTTAGTATCCTGTTTGAAACATATCAAAATAAGACTTTTTTAACTTTTTGTAACACTTTGCATAATAAAATATAACTTGGTCAGTGTCCTTTGAGAATTAAATCATTTGAAAGCAAAAGTGTTTGTTTTACAATAATTTAATCTCAAGATGTCTACTGAATTGGCAGGGGAAGGCCATTTGAGGTTCTTGACTATAATTGTGCAAGAGCTATTTTTATTTTTTTCTACAGCTGATATGTTGAAATGTGTCTTGGAATTTTTCCAAGATCTTTAATGTCGTCTGCCTCTACTGCCACCCACCCTCCTCCCACATGCCTATGTATGTTGTTGTGAGACAGTTATACACTTGGGCTGATTCTTTTTCTGCTAAAAGTAATTAGTTACTTCACAACAGCTTCTTCAGATATGTTTCACTTGAAAATCATTTTATTTCAAGTATCCTAATTTTACAGTAATGAGATAGTAGGTTTATTTTTAACATTAAGATTTTTTTTTTTTAGAGCAAACTATGAAGATTTAGAATCCTAACACTTCAAAGGTTGGCTAAAGGTTCAGGTTCTAGCCTATTGTCAGCACATGGCGTACTTCATAGTAATCACTGTTCTGATTAAAACAGCTTTTAGCAATTGAGGGCCCTAACCTTGCTATCTGATCCATGTAGGTGAACCCTTCAGCCTGCACAAAGCCCTGTTCTCAGTCTACAGTTGGGAATCTGGCTGTAGGACTGTGACCTAAAAGAGAAATATTAGGCTGAGCAGAGGGGCAAAAAATCTTCTCCAGGTCTGATTCTGATATAAAATGCATTGATTTTAGCGTAATTACTTTCAGATTACATGGGGTTTTTCTTCCTATTTTTATTGTGACTTTTGAAAAAGTCACATTAGTTTTTTTTTTCTAATCTGGAACTATGTATTGATAACTGTATTGTTATAACATGAGTTAGCAGCAAAATAGCTGTTAACAATCATAACCAAGAAGCAACAGTCTCCACTCTGTATTTGGCTCACAACTGAAGCTGCTCATGTCCTAGAAACTAGCCAAACTATAAAGTGTTTTTTTTTATTTATTTTTATTTTCTTCATTATATTGTTAGTTTCTTCCTAGAGCTTCTTTGTGCAGCTTTAGCCAGTGCTACTTTAATGGCTTTACACAACAAATGCTAGCCTGAAACAGAACATGCTAGTTTGAGAATATGCTGGAATTGTTTTCCTAATGATTTTAGGATTCTTGCTGGATGTTATAGCTAAAAGTAACTATAAACTAAAAAAAGAAATCTAAAATTTAGGCCAAAATCCTAATATTCCCTTTGATATTTTATTGTTAGTTTTTCATTCTACAGTGCCATAAGTGATTTGGTAGAGGAAAAATGTTTTCATCTATCTAGTTATCCCAGCAGTTGCATTGGCCAGAATCTTCAGCCACAAATAGTACTGTCCCCTAGATCTGTTCATTTTATAATAAGGCTCACAAAGCCAGCTTATAAATCCTGCCTCTAGTTAGAGAGTCTGTACTTCACTTGGAGCTGTAGCAAATGTCAGCCTGTGTTTTAAATTCTCTGAATTGTGTTTTATTCAGCCTAAACTCTACAGATCTATTATTGAAGATGTGATTGAAGGTGTCTGGGAACTCTTTGCAGAAGAAGGTGTGGAGGAACAGGTCTTGAAAGACTTGAAGCAGGTTTGCTGGATAATGAAAAATCAAAGGAAAAATCTTTTTCTTGAGATATCTTCTTCTACCTGTCCTTTATTTTTCTAAGGCCCCACAGGATACAGGTACCTTCCATCAAAATCAAAGGGAGATACATATATCCTGAGAAACATGAATTGGAGTCCAAATCTGGTGTTTATTCTTAACATTCTGCGGTTGAATGGTTTCTTAGATTCAACCATTCAGTTTTCAGGATTATCCTGAGTAGTTAAAGTGCCTGAAAACTTTTAAGTATATTAGTGGATGAAAACTGATTTTGGCAACTTAATAATCTTCTTATTAACCTCTTTTTCACAGGCTTGGGAAGCTAAGGTGACTCAGTCTAAAGCGACAGAAGGCTTCTTCAAACATAGCCACTATTCACCCCAGTTCACCTTGCAGTTGCCACACAACTTACATCGCACACTACAGACATCAACAGGTTGGATATTATTTGTGAGATGCCAATAGTTGCAATTTAACACTAGTTCAGTGTTTCAGTAGCCTCTTCATTTAAATTGTGTGTGATGGGCCAAATTCTGTTCTCTTTTACTTTGGTGTAGATCTAGAATGAAAGAGAGAGACTATGAAACTGAAAGCAGAATTTGGCCCACTAAGGGATAAATCCTGTTCAGGCACACTAATGTATATCTAGATATTTGATTTCAATAGAGCTACTTCAGATTTGCACTGATGCACATGAGATCAGAACTGTAGCCCTCTGTTCTCTAGGCCAGAAATATAACACATCTTAAAATTTGCAGGGTTGTATTTTTAATAAGAAATGTAGACTAATTCTAATTCAGTTTTTGTTTTTTAATAGATTAACAGTATTGACTAATTCAGACTAAAAAGAGGTACTTTGTAGGGCTGTCAAGCGATTAAAAAAATTAATCACGTGAATAAACAATAATAGAATACCATTAATTTAAATATTTTTGGATATTTTCTAAATTTTCAAATATATTGATTTCAATTACAACACAATACAAAGTGTACAGAGCTCACTTTTTATATTTATTTTTATTACAAATATTTGTGCTGTTAAAAAACAGAAATAGTATTTTTCAGTTCACCTAATACAAGTACTGTAGTGCAATATCTTTATCATGAAAGTTGAACTTAAAAATGTAGACTTATGTACAAAAAAACTGTTTAAAATTTTACATTGCATTCAAAAATAAGAGCCTGCAAGTCCACTCAGTCCTTCTTCTTGTTAAGCCAATTGCTCGGACAAACAAGCTTGTTTACATTTGCAGGAGATAATACTGTCTGGTTATTGTTTATAATGTCACCTGACAGCCAGAACAGGCTTCTCATGCCACTGTTGTAGCTGAAATCACAAGTTATTTACATGCCAGATGCACTAAAGATTTATATGTCCCTTCATGCTTCAACCACTATTCCAGGGGACATGCTTCCATGCTGATGACATGTTCTGCTCGATAAGAATCCAAAGCAGTGTGGACCATCACATGTTCATTTTCATTTTCTTAGTCAGATACCACCAGCAGAAAGTTGATTTTTCTTTTTTGGTGGTTAGCGTTCTGTATTTTCCACATTGGAGTGTTGCTTTTTTAAGACTTCTGAAAGAATGCTCTAGCCTCTCAGATTTTGGAAGGCACTTCAGATTCTTAAACCTTGGGTCGAGTGCTGTAGCTATCTTCAGAAATCTCACATTTGTATCTTCTTTGCATTTTGTGAAATCTGCAGTGAAAGTGTTCTTAAAATGAACATGTGCTGGGTCATCATCTGAGACTGCTATAACATGAACTATATGGCAGAATGCATAAAACAGAGAAGGGGACACACAGTTCTGCCCCTAGCAGTTCAGTAACAAATTTAATTAACATATTATTTTTTTAATGAGCGTCATCAGCGTGAAAGCATGTCTCCTGGAGTGGTGGTTGAAGCATGAAGGGAATACGAATGTTGAGCATATCTGGCAAGTAAATACCTTGCAATGCCATTTACAAAAGTGCCATGCAGGTGCCTGTTCTCACTTTCAGGTGACATTGTAAACAAGAAGTGTGCAGCATTATCTCCTGCAAACGTAAATAAATTTGTTTGTCTGAGCAATTGGCTGAACAAGAAGTAGGACTGAGTGGACTTGTAGGCTCTGAAGTTTTACTTTTTTTTTTTAGTGCAGTTACATAACAAAAATCTACATTTGTAAGTTGCACTTTCATGATAGAGATTGCATTACAGTACTTGTATGAGGTAAATATACTATTTCTTTTGTTTATCTTTTTACAGTGCAAATATCTGTAATAAAAATATATACTTTGATTTCAGTTACAACACAGAATACAATATGTATAAAAATGTAGGAAAAATCCAAAATATTTAATTTCAATTGATATTCTATTGTTTAACAGTGCAATTAAAACTACAATTAATCGCGATTAATTTTTTGAGTTAATCACATGAGTTAACTGCAGTTAATCAACAGCCCTAGTACTTTGTTTTAGGGACAGATCTTAATCCTTTAAGTCCCTTTGCACCGCTCTGGTGCTTCCAAGAGTACTTAAAGCTGCCTAGATCAGCAATTGAGGGTCCTTCTACTGTGAGAGAGCATTGACAGCAGAGACAGGGATCCAGTGGAAAAAATAGTATGTGAATGAGTAAGTCAAGATTGTATCATAATGTATATGCACAAGTGACCAATTAAAGGTTGAATGGGCAACTTTGATTCTGGTATTTCCTAATTTTTTTTTGAGTGCTTGATTGCGTAACCTTAATGTTCTATTAATGTAGTAGTATTTTTAGATGTAGGAATAAATGTACAGGGACATAGTATTCCTGGGCATTGAGTCCTGTCCCCAATGGGTTGCAGGCAACTTCATCATACGATCCCATTTATAAATGTATCAATTTATATATGCTATGTACAGAGGCATTATTTATTTAACCTGGTCCAAAGATTCTAGATTCACTCACTATTGGAAGCATTGTCTTCTAACTTTTCCTGAAGAGGTGTTAAATACCTAGGGTATAACAGACTCTATTACAGGTAACACAACTGTAAAAATGTATGGACTTTGTTTATGCTTTAAGTAGAATTTTCAAAAGTGGTCAGCACTGGTCTAATTCTGTTCCTCTTGTAGTCAATGTATAATGGGAGCAGATAAACCAGTGCTGGGTGCTCTTAAAAATCCCATCCTGCTTCTGCAGCTAGCACTATTGGGGCTGCACCAGTGGCAGAAAATTGCTTACAAATTTTCCTAGTGTTGACAATGCAGTACACTTGGTATATGTTTGTTCAGGCCTGGTCTACACTACGCGTTTATACCAATTTTAGCAGCTTAAACCGATTTAACACTGCACCCGTCCACACAACGATGTCCTTTATATCAATATAAAGGGCTCTTTAAACCGGTTTCTGTACTCCTCCCTGACGAGAGTAGCAGCACTGAAATCGGTATTACCATATCAGATTAGGGTTAGTGTGGCCGCAAATCGACGGTATTGGCCTCTGGGCGGTATCCCACAGTTCACCACTGTGGATGGACCGCTCTGGAAAGCAATCTGAACCGGCATGCAGCTGGCCAGCGTAGACAGAAAAAGCCCCGCGTAACTTTTGAATTGCATTCCTGTTTGCCCAGCATGGGCTCTGATCAGCAACGGCTGCCGTGCAAAGTCCCAAATCACAAAAGACTCCAGCATGGACCGTACAGGAGAATACTGCGATCTGATTGCTGTAGGGGAAGACAAATCTGTTTCACTCAGAGCTCGGTTACAGCAAGACAAAATGCAAAGCTTGAAAAAAATCTCCAGGCGTGTGAACACGAGTTCCACAGCACCGTGCTGTGTGACACAAGCGTAATGAAAGCAAGAAATCAAAGGGACGCTCATCGGAGGAAGGGAAGGGGGACTGAAGGACTCCAGCCTATCCACATACCCGCACGCCTCCGAAAAGGCATTTGCATTCTGTGGCTGAACTCGCATGCCTAGTAGGGTCAAACACATGGTCTGGGTTGGTTCAGGGTATATATGTCGAATTTACTCCCCTCCTGCCCCCGTGAAAGAAAAGGGGGAAAAATCGTTTTCTTGACTTTGTGCAATCATGTCACCGTTGTCCTAATGCAGCTGCTGTAGAACATGGGCTGGGAGCAATGAACAGCAGCAATCTCTCGCCTCCTTCCCCGGTGCAACGGCACATGCATAGACTCGGTATGCTGGTCCCGTCATCAGCCCTGAGTGCTCCTGGCTGCGCCTCAGGTGAGGTCGCACGGGCGGCGCCTGGGTAAAAAATAGGAATGACTCCCGTTATTCCCACAGATGGACAGGCACGGCTGATCATCCTCAGATCATTAATGCAAACTGCGGGCTGAACTCCAATTAGCCCCCCCCTCCCTTGCATGTCTAAGAAGAAGATTCGGTACTGCTGGACTATATATGCGCTGGAGGCTGCCTCCCTCATTTATCTCATTAAAAAGTCAGGGTTTCGTAATCCTGCATTTCTTTATTACTGTAATCACACAAGTGGGGGACCCTGCAATGTAGCCCAGAAGGTTGGGGAGAGGAAGCATGGTGGCTTGATGCAGGGACATCACCCCTAGAAGTGGCATGCAAGCTCATCATTCTGTGGGATTGACACGGAGCAGCTATGGCTCTCTTTTCTCTGAACACTGGTGTCACCCCTCTAGCTACAACTTGCCCATATTCTGAGGCAGGGACTGAGTCTATGTAGAAT
>NC_133771.1:191007164-191041300 GCF_003597395.2 Chelonoidis abingdonii | reverse complement strand
ACCGAATTATTGTGCTTTGTGTGGCCGCGTGCCCTTGACTTTATACAGTCTGTTTTACAAAACCGGTTAATGTAAAATTAGAATAATCCTGTAGAGTAGGCGTACCCTCAGTCAGGTTAAACTAGTGGTGTAATAAATAGAAATGCCAAACTTAATTTCTACAATGCGACTTCAGAAAAATCTTTTAATTTAACTCTTCAGTTTGTTTAACTCAGCAAGGTCTTGTGAATAACAGTACTTACAAATATTCTAGATTTATAAATTTCCAAAGTATTACAAAGACTTGCTGAAATATTAAATAATGGCAAATGTATTCAGCAATGTTCAGGATTGTTCGCTTAAAACATATTTATCACTCTAAGACCAGATAGTAAGTAATTTGTCTTGTCCTCAGTGTAGTTTGTGTTGACAGAAGCTACAATGTATATGAAATTGAATGCTAATACTTTGGTGTGCCTATATCAGTGTATCTTTGTTTTTGTGTAATACTTATTGTTTCTGTGTAGCTTCTTTAGTCATCCCTGCTGGCAGA
This sequence comes from Chelonoidis abingdonii, assembly GCF_003597395.2. NCBI lineage: Eukaryota > Metazoa > Chordata > Testudines > Testudinidae > Chelonoidis > Chelonoidis abingdonii. Next base: position 191,040,768 of record NC_133771.1, on the reverse strand, counting down.
GGTATTCAACAGTTCACAACAGCAGACCTGGTATGTAATTTTAATGCTATTTTATTTCTAACTTTACAATATTTAACTCTCTAAATGAAAAAGTTAAGGTTCTTTGCATTTGTTAAAGGACTTAGTGGGAGGCAGAAGTATCTAGATGCTCTAGACCACAGGCCACAGGGATGTGGTGCTGGCCACTTCCAGAAGCGACGCAGGGCCAGGGCAGGCAGGGAGCCAGCCTTAGCCCCGCTGCGTGTTGCTGCCATCCCAGAGCCACTCAAGATAAGCTGCGCCGGGCCGAAACCTGCACCCTAACCCTCTGCTTTGAATCCCCTGACGCACCCTGCACCTCTCCTGCACCCCAGCCCCCTGCCCTGAGCCCTCTCCTACACACTGCCTCCCCACACTTCCTCCTGCACCCTAACCCTCTGCCCCAGCCCTACATTCATGGCCCTGCATGCAATTTCACCACCCAGATGTGGCCCTCAGGCCAAAAAGTTTGCTCACCCCTGCTCTTGACAGCACATGGGTAATTTTCAGTGCCTAATAGTACTTCTGATAATTTTGTCTGTGCCCTACATGATGTACAGTAGACAAGAGGGAGGAGTCTTTGCTGGGTGTGTGCATTCAACATCTGCAGAATCTAAGTGGGGGAGGAGGGATAGCTTAGTGGTTTGAGTATTGGCCTGCTAAACCCAGGGTTGTGAGTTCAATCCTTGAGGGGGCAAAAATCTGTCTGGGGATTGGTCCTGGTCTGAACAGGGGGTTGGACTAGATGACCTCCTGAGGTCCCTTCCAACCCTGATATTCTATGATTTAAAAATAAAAAAAGAAAACATAAAAGTTAGTCCTTATAATTGTGATTAAAACCTTTCAAATCTAGCTGTCTCCAGAGACCCCTTCAGAGCAACCACCATTGACAATGGAGTAAGGGGGGGATGGGTGTTCCTGGCTGCTCTGCTATTAGAGCAAATGTTGAAAATGAGTGAAGGGATGGCTGCCATTTTTAGAAGTTAGGTGTATTGGTGGAGTGACACCCTGTGAAACAGGGAGCCCTGGAAACAGGCTTAGCTGCCTTAGTAGAGGGCTTTGTGGATGTGCATTGTGGTGGGGGGACGTGAATTATTTGGGCGGTGGTAGGGCTGCTTCGTAGTCACATACTGTTAATATTGAAATGCAGGAGGCTCTTCAAACATTGGATATTATGGGGGAAAAGTAGTATACTGGTGCTTGAGGTGCAGAGTGAGGGGCTGCAAGGAGGAGTTTTCCCTAGAGAAGAAATAGGAGCTGGAAAGGGAAGGGGCACATTGGGCAGAGAGCACATAAATGGGGAGGTACTCAAGACAAGTCTAATTTTCTTAAGCACTTCATTACAAAACACTGCTCACCTTGCTGTAGTTTAAGGGTCAAAACCATTTTTCAGTAGGGATGATCATGGGGAAAGACTATAACTTAGATTTCTTGAGCTGCATTTTGCTAAGTATGACTGTTAGGGCTCAAAGGATAGAGCACGAAACGCAACTTAATTTCCCTAGTAAATCTGCTGTGTGTCTAGGATGCTTCACGAACCAGTGCAACTTTGACTCTCCCTTCGGGTATCGCTTATCCTATCCATGTACCTGCTGGAGTAACGCTACAGACTGCATCTGGTAAGATTCAGAAAAGCTGAACTCAGACACCAGTTAGAGTACATAGAGTTTTTTGACCTGAATTTATGGGCTAGTTTATTGTGGCTCGCCAATGATCTGACCAGAAGATATTTAGGTTCTTGTCCCAATTCAGGCTATAGGGTTAGAGAATGCAGAGTATGACGTTGTGAGAGGACCCTCAGGTTGTGTGGCAAGGACGCTTATACTAAGAACAATACCAAATTGTTAAAATCTTTATTAAAATGAATGAAAGAATAATAAACAATATAAAGCAGAGTCACAAAGAAGTAATACAGTTCTATGACCCCTGGTGGTAACATCTCTATTCTAAAAGACTACTTAAACTAGCATTCTTACATCCTTCCCTGAAGACCTGGTAGTGGGAGACAGAGGACCAGCCTTGTCTTTGTCATGCCCGATGAATTTGATGGTCCAGGCTTCCCAAGTTGGTAGGGATTAGGTTCAAGTGTTGAATAGCTAAGCTATATTGCAAACTTGAGCTGATAGCTTGATAAAAGATAGGAAAGAGCGATCCTCCTGCTTGGTGGTTTTCCCTCTTATAGGGTCCTGGCACTGCCTTAATCAAGGCCCAACCATACCAAAATCTTATTTCCTCACCTAGATAAATCGTTGGGTACACTTACTCTATAGAGTATCATATTATGACATATATTCATATATATTAATATTGATTATGTCATCCCCGAAACCATTGCTCTTGGCCTAACTTATGACTTCTATGTTCTGTGGTGTAGCCTGCGGTTACTGGTCTGTTCCAGACCGGTGATAAACATATTCAGTTCCTTGTTCAGTTCTCCAAAGTCAAAAGGGGTAACCAGTAGGCCATTTATCTATGCCAAAGGTTACAAAAGCTCATATTGACTTGCCTATATCCTGTATGATTAGCTAGAGTCTGTAGGTTCCTTGCGTTACAGCCAACTATGATGAATAACTATTATAAATAATATAATACGGAATTCAGCATAAGCAAAACCCAAGAAAATAATATAATCAATCAAACCAATGAAGAAAACATTATGCAATATAGCAAGCTAGCAAACTGACCTCATGGGCTACAACTATGAACAGATCTCGAAAGATGATCACAAGTGCATGGGGTGTAAACTGGATGCCAAAGTAAAGTATTGGTGGAGAAAACAAATTATCCTCTTGTCTCTCTTTCTGAAGCTGTAGCTGCTTATAAAGTGACTGCTATTGACGAGTTACAGTGTCTGTTGAATCTGCAGCATGTAATAGAGCACCTCTGCAATGTTATTTAACATCATTCCCAGATGACGCCATTCTCTGTTACACTGCTCCTGCTGTAGGTTCTCCTGTGTCAGCCCAGATGTGGGCATGTCCTCCTCCTGACTGAAGGAGAGAGTCTATCCAGTCTCCAATAGGTGCAGGCAGATTCTGCCTTGTCAGGGTGGATTTTCCTTAACTGCTTGATTTAATCAATTCCTTCCATCCGCAGTCCCCATCCTTTTCTTTCTGACAGGGTTACATAGTATAGCCTAGAAGGCTGTGTGGAGAAATTAACCCTCTCCTTGAGCACTTGGAAGAAAAGGCAGCCCTCAGTGGTGTAACCATGGGTGTAGTTTGGGGTGAGGGGGTAGAAAAGGGGCATTGTCCCCCCTAAACTGCAACTCTTGGGTAGGTGTGGAATTTGCCCCCCACCTCCACCCCAGGCAGCCTGATTGGCCTGACTGGAGCTGTCTCCCCAAATATAAATCAAACCAAACCAATGGGCGTAACCACTTTTCTTTTAAACTGTTATTCAGAATAGAACAGCAATGTAAAATGACACCATCTTCCTCCATCAGATCTACCTATGTGTATTGAGTCCTATCTACTGACTTTAATGATACCCATACATTTTACCACTTCAGCCCTTTGGAAAACTTAATAGCCCACCAGTAAGGGAAAATATATTGGTAGTTCAGCCTCTAAGCCCAGGTGCTGAGATTTTTACCAGAGTACTCTCCAAACACTGTTGGAAGTGGTGCTGGTTCTGTCTCCTGCCTCAAGCTGTGTCTAAATTTAAAATGCTAGTGGCACAGCTGCACTGCTTTTGCACTTTAGCATAGACACTGCTTATGTTAATGGCAGGGCTTCTGCCCTCAGTGTAGTAATCCACCTCCCTGAGAGGCGGTAGCTAGGTTGATGGAAGAATCAGGCAGCACAGACAACGGTGAAGAGGTTTATTCATGGCACTGGGAAGACTGATAAACAGCTTTAAAAGTATGATGTTACAGTGACCAGTTATATACATTTTCTTATTAATCTATTTGCGTTTATTTTGTACTTACAGAGACAAACATTGTTACAGAGAGAGAGGGAGAGAGAACACTTAACATAATGACAGGAACAGAACATACGCATAGAAACCATTCTGATTACATTAATTATTTGTGACTATCCTTAAGGCAAAGGGGTGGGGATCAGGGTGAGTGTCCACAGATATCTGGAGAGCTGTGGAGGGTGTGTACTGTTTTCTTAGTGAGAGGCTGAGTTACTGGGCAGTCATCTAACCATTGAAGTTATCAAGTGTTTACAGCAGCCATTGTCGTGGGCCTTTGGAGGCCTGCTTGTTAGTTATGTGGGTTTCTGTCTCAGCTGCTAACTGAATTTTTAACTCTTGTCTAACAACACAAACCTTGGTGCACATAACAAAGTTTATTCTGCACGTGGATGGAAAAAATTAGAGGAAACATTGGCCCCTGCCCTTGTGCTGCTTCAAAATAGGAGTGTTTTATCTCCAACTCCAAAGCCTTTTGACGGCTGGTTTGTATGGTTACTTCATACTATTTTAAGGCCAATGTAGACAATATAACTGAATGAAGTTGGGAGTAGGCAGTTCTGGCATCTGAATTCTAACACTGATAACAGTAAGTCAGCATCAGCTTAACTTCCAACAGGTAGCTTTAATAATCCATTATTAATACTTCTCTCTATAGGGCACCTCTATAAGGTAAATATGCCTGTTATGGTTACACAGGCCCCAGGAGGTACAAGTATTCTGCAACATCCTATTCAGCAAATATTTCAGCAGCTTGGGCAGCCTTCAGTACTGCAGGCCAGTATTGCCACTGTTGCACAGGTGAATGCGTCTTCTGTTCAGGCAACTGCTGAAAGACTACAAACCCAGGAAGCCCCACTCCAGCAGCCCACGGTGCTACAACAAAGGGAAGTGGAAGCAAAACACTCAGAAAACTCTGCAAATGCTACTCTATTACAGCAACCTACTAGGAGTCAGCAGCAAGTTACAACTAATACAATTTTGAATCATCAGGCAAACTCAACAGAAAAATTCCAATACGCCAACCTTCAAACAGCTGTGTTTACTTCAAAGTCCTCTGAAATGGATTCTACCACTGAACCAATGGCAAGTGGTTCATTCAGCATAACTCAGAGTGTGCAAGACCAATTATCCACAGAGCTTCAAGATTCAGTGCAGCAACAGGTGTCTGATGATATCATTGAGATTATTCTGGGTAATAGCTTGGATGCTAGTACCCTTCTAAAAGAGCAGGAAAGCATTTCTGTCACTGAAGAGGTAGGACCTTCATTGTTTTAAAAATTTGTAATGAACTTTAACTTGGTGAAAATATCTGATGAAAGTAGATATTTATCTAAAGAATTAGTATATTAAAGGGAAACTATAAAACAAATCTATTTGTTACTAACAGCACCTCTGCATTTTAAAAATGGAAAACTTCAAGAATTTAACTTATAAGTAAATCGCATACATTACACTTCACTTCATTTGGACAACACGAATGACCTATTCATTTTTACTTTCTGATTTTCAAGAATTAACATTGCTGAAATATGTAGGTTAAATGGGAATGTTCATACCAATGACCTCTTTAAAAACTGCCATATCATTGTGATCTTGAAATCATAGGTCAGATTCAAGCCATGGTGGGCAAATTGCCTTTTGAATACAATTTGGCTAGCAAATGAGGAGGAGTTCCTGTCAGACTATGTACTCGCATTCAGAATCCACAAATTATATTGTGATATGAGTGAAAACTTAAAAGAAAAGTGTTTTTAATTGAGGGAAATACAATCATTCAACTAATGGTATGCAAATAATTTGTATTAGATCGCTGATTTCATTAAAGAGCCTCTTTTATAATTTATGGAATGTCCACAAGCAGATTGTGGTTTTCTTGAATTTATTTGTTTGAACTGTCTAAATTGTGTACTCCATGAATTTATTACAAATATTTTAAATTCAAGCTGCTTAGCTGTGATTTTTATCTTGTAACCATGTGGTCTTGGTTCTATTCCTTGATCAGATGAAGGCAGAGGCTTCTCTGGTTAGAAATGCATTTGGCAACAACTGTTGCCTGGAAAACCCCAATCACTAAAATATTCAGAGTGCACAAATGTGGTCAAGGTAAATTCATTTTAAAACTTGAACAAAGACTAATGGAACACATTCTGCATTATTCAGTCAGCTCTATATGGAACCTGGTTTTGAAACAAACTGATATGGTCTGGAAGATTTAGAAGAATGGTTTAAAAAAAAAAAAAGAATCCCAGGAGTGCAGAATAATGCAATAATATTTCAGTGTGGTATCTCAGAAGTGTGTGGGTTTTTAATCTTTATTAGTGTTGAATTCTGTGGGACATCCTAAATGATTCTAAATGATTGAAGGCTCAGATCCCTCCTTATTAAGTTCTTAGAATCATTTAGTACTAATAATTATAAGACAGAGGGGGGCAAACTACATCCCGTGGGCCACATCTGGCCTGCAGGACCCTTCCCTCTGGCCCCCAAGCTGCTGCCAGGGAGCGGGATCAGGACCAGTCACAGTTCCCCCCCAGCGCCTGGCCAAGTAGCACAGCTATAGCACCACCAGACTTATGCTCCAGGGTGGTGTGGTCAGGGGGCGAGGAGCAGGGGGAGTTCCGGGAGAGTTGCAGGGTGGCGGTCAAAGGGCCTGGGCCCTGCTGCTGCTGGGGACAGGGGCAGAGCAAGCCAAGGCCCCCTTCCACTCCCAGCATGCTTGGCCCCTGTCCCCAGCTGCCAAGGCCAGGCAGGGAGCAAGCCCTGCCTGACTGCCAGGGAGAGCAGCCAAACAAGCAGGGGAAACGCACAGGGAAAGGACGGGGCAGGGAGGGTGGATAGGGGGTTGGGGGCCCCAGGGGGATGGTAAGGGAGTGGGGATTAGGGGAGATTGGATTGGATAGGGGCAGGGGTCCTGGGGGTGGTCAGGAGCTGGGGAGCAGGAGGGATTGGATAGGGGATGGATGGTCATCCCAGCGTGATGGTCAGGGAGCAGAGAACAGGGGTGTTTGGATAGGATGCAGGAGTCCTGGGGGGCAGTCAGAGGAGGGGAGCTGAAAAGGAGGCGGGGGCCAGGCCACACCTCGCTGTTTGGGGAGCCATAGCCTCCCCTACCTGGCCCTCCATACAATTTCTGTACCCAATGTGGCCCTAGGGCCAAAAAGTTTGCCCACCCCCGTTATAAGACCTATGCAGCTGCATTTTCAAAAACGACTAATGTCTCAGTTTTTGGGTGACCAACTTGTCAGTATTTAAGGGTCCTGATCTTTCAGAAAATGCAGGCTCCTATTAAGGAGTTTCATGTTAGGCTATGAAAATCACTAGTCATTTCTTAAAATCTTGGCCTTGGAATCCAGTTCTGGTCTCAGTGAAGGCTTCATTATTGTGGGAGTCCGCAACCTGAATGGACATAAGGCCCATTTGTAAGGTTATGATGACATGAGCAGATAACTCCAAGCTTTGGTTTCATGGCTCATGTCAGCAGAACCCTTCCATAAACAACCCATATAATTATTACACAGAAAAACAAAAACTGGTATAAGAACATTATTAAGGGTCCAAAGCCAGAATGAAGGTGGTTCTTCAAGTGCTTGCTTATATTGATTCCAGTTAGGTGTGCGTGTGCCATGTGCATGATCATCGGAGAATTTTTACCCTAGCAACACCCGGTGGGTTGGCTGTGGAGCCCCCTGCAGTGTCACCTTAATGGCGCTGGATATATATATACCCCAGCCAAACCAGCTCCCCCTCACTTCCTTCTTACCACCCATGACGGTCATTGGAACTGTGGAGTGTGGCATAGCTGTCCTCCACTATCCCTAGCTTTTGCTTCCTGGTTATAGATAGTTCTAGTTATATAGTGCAGTAGTTGTTATAGTGTTACGGTTGTAATTAGATTTAGCGGGTTGGAAAGGGTCCTCCTGCTTCCTGCATGCCACCTGGGCTCATGCCCAAGGCTCCGGATTTTAAACCGTGTTCAGCCTGCTCAAAGCCTATGCCAACAGGAGACCCCCACGACTTTTGTTTGAAGATTCTCGGGGAGTCTCACCAGGCTGACAAGTGTAGGATCTGTAAGGCGTTCAGACCTCGAACCAAAAGGGAGCGAGACTTTAGGCTCAAGCAGCTCCTTATGGAGGAGGCCCTTAGCCTGGATTCCCCATCGACGCGCCAAGTGCCGGCACTGAGCACGTCAGTGCATAGTCTCGGCAGCAGCTTCAGGTACTGCACCATGGGTGGACTCGGATAGAGGCCTGTGGCCCCAGACCTCTCGAGCACCATGTCCAGTGCAAGTGACTTGGCTCCATTTCCTGTCTCCAGGCCAGAAGAGAGAGCACAAGCTGGAGGTGACTGTCTTTCAGCAACAGGAGCCGGCACCTCCTTTTGCCAATCTCGGAGTTGCAACTGAGGGTACAAGTGCCGATATCGGAACTGTTGACTCTGGCACCGAGGGAGGAGCCATTGAGTCCAACACACACTGGCTCCCCGACCTGAACCATGGTTGAGCCCTGGCTTCTGTTGATGCTGGCGACATTTGCAACAACGAGAGACCTCATCGCCCACTCAGAGCTGACACCAGCGCAGACTACAGCACCACCTCCGACTCGTGCGGTACAGTCTAGGGGTAAGCCAGCCCTAATACATCTGTCATCTCATAGCATGGAAACACAGCACCGCTCCTAATCCTGGAGCAGGTCTCGCTCCCAACGCTGTTCCTTCTCACGGCGCTGGTCATACTTGTGGCACCAATCCACCTCACGGCACGGTTCTGGGCCACGGTACCGTTCGGAGTCCCGATGTCGCTCCCAGCACCGATCAGAGCACCAATCTTCTTCCTGGAGCCAATCCCGGCACCGCTCCCGCAGGCGGCGGCAGCGCGATCCAGATCTGGATCCTGGTACCGGCTCAGTCATTGACACCGATCTCGATCCCGATACCGCTCCCCAGCGCCTCGCTGGCACTGCTCTCCAGCGACCTGGTACTGGTCTGCACCACGCCCCGGAGAGTCGATACAGACATGCTCTGCACCACCTTGGCCCTTGCGCTCCGCCTCACGGTCATCACAGTCCGAGGGCTCCTCGTGCTCAGCCTACCCCACTCCAAGCCAGGGCAAGAGTAATGTGGGTCAATGGCAAGACAAAGGCCAAGACCCTAATCAGGAACCTGCACAATGGTCCTTCTGGACCCCATGTGTGTACCACCAAGCCCAAGGGGTTCAATCAGGGGCCTCCCGTTCAGAACTTCAGGTACCAGAAGCCACCATAAGTCATCCTCCTCTGTGGGGTATGGAAGCGTCTGCACCGACCCCAGCACAGGCCCCAGACCCCGGTATAGCGGATCCTGGCCAACTGGACCCCTCGCAACACAATCTGCCACAGGATCCCCTGGCCCCTGTGGCATCTTCCTCATCCTCTCCAGATGAGGCAGTGGCGGGAACAACAACCTCAGGTCCTCCCCTGATAGACCTTTGTGCCCACCAAGACCTTTTAGGTAGGGTGGCATGTAATATGAACCTCCAAGCGGAGGAGGTAGTGGAGTTGGAGGACCCAGTGCTGAACATACTTTCAGTGGAGGCCCCGTCCCGAGTAGCATTGCCTATCATCCGCACCATCCAGACCGACGCCAAGACAATCTGGAAGACCTCTTCCTCTATTCCACTGACGGCTAGAGGAGTGGAGAGAAAATACTTTGTCCCCTCCAAGGAGTACGAGTACCTTTTATACTCATCCTCAGCCATGTTCACTAATGGTGTCCTCAGTGTGCGAAAGGAAACAGCATGGTCAACAAGCTCCAGTGCCCAAATCAAGACGCCAGGCATCTTGATTTGTTTGGGTGCAAGATTTATTCAGCGAGGGGGTATTCAGCTCAGGGTCGCAAACCAACAAGTGCTCCTGAGCCATTAAGACTATAATTCGTGGAGCTCCACGGTGAAATTTAAGGAGTTAATTCCACTGGAGTCCAGGGATGAGTTTGGGGCCTTAGTCGAAGAGGGCAAAAAGGTGGCTAGGACTTCCTTACAGGCCTCCTTAAATGTGGCAGACTCTGTGTCTAGGACCCTGTCATCAGGCATAGCCATGCGACACATCTCCTGGCTGCAGGTATCTGGCCTACCTCCAGAGCTACAACAGACCCTGCAGGACCTGCCATTTGATGAGCAGGGCCTGTTCTCAGACAAAATGGACTCTAGACTACACAGCCTGAAAAATGCCAGGGCTATCATGCGCTCCCTGGGAACGCACACCACGGTTACCCAGCGCAAGCCCTTTAAGTCACAGCCTCAATGGTTCTACCTCACCACCTTGTCCAAGGCAGGACTTTTATAGAAGATGCGGACTCGGTGGTAGAAAGAAATCCACCGGCCTCCAACCTGGTCAGAACCAAGGCCCTCCCAAACCCCCATCGACGGGACCAGGCAAAACTTTGGAAGGTGCGCCCGAGGACAGTGTACCAATCACCATCCAGGATCCTTTCCCTCCATTTCAAGATAGTCTCTCCCATTTCCACCATGCCTGGTCCCATATAACTTCAGACCCATGGGTTCTTTGCATGATGGAAAAGGGATATTCTCCCCAGTTTTCTTTCTCCTCTGCCTCCTATTCTCCCTCCCTGTCCCTCTTCAGGGACCCCTCTAAGGCATTGCTCATGATGCAGGAGGTCCAAACGCTTCTGTCTATGGGAGCAATCGAGGAGGTTCCAAGGGAGCTAAGGGGCACGGGTTTTTACTCCTGCTACTTCCTAATTCCCAAGGCTAAGGGTGGGCTTCGGCCCATTCTAGACCTGCATGGACTCAACAATTCATGGTAAAATTGAGGTTCCGCATGGTTTCACTGGGGACCATTATTCCTTCCCTGGATCCTGGAGACTGGTACGCCACCCTCAGCGTGAAGGATGCATACTTCCACATAGCCATTTACCCAGGGCACAGATGCTTCCTTCGCTTTGTTATCAGTCACAAACACTACCAATTTGCTGTCCTTCCCTTCGACCTGTCCACAGCTCCCAGGGTGTTCACCAAGTGTATGGCTGTCGTGGCAGCCTACCTTCATCGACAACGGATCCAAATGTTTCCGTATCTTGGTGACTGGCTCATTCGGGACCACACCAGGGACCAAGTACAATCCCACGTTTGACTCACCCTAAGCACCTTCCACCATCTGGGCCTCCTGCTCAACAATGAAAAGCCGACTTTAGAACCAACCCAGGGTTTATTGTGGCAGTCTTAGACTCCAGACTCACTCGAGCCCTCCTACCGGACGCACGTTTTCAGTCAATGGCGAACATCATCCGCAGCCTTCAAGACTGTCCGACTTCCACGGTAAAGACGTGCCTCAGCCTTCTGGGGCACATGGCTTCGTGCACTTATGTAACCAGGCATGCCAGACTTTGGTTTCGCCTGCTTCAGGCCTGGTTATTAACAGTATATCGACCAGGTTGAGACAGCCTGAGTATGGTGGTCACTGTTCCAAAATTGGTTTTGACCTCCCTTCATTGGTGGTTGGACACCACATCAGTGTGCGAAGGGGTACCATTTTGTACCTAGTCACAGGCGCATCATCTCTGGGATGGGGCACCCACCTCAGGGAACTCCAAATGCTGGGCCTTTGGACTGCATCCGAAGTAACTCTGCACATCCGCGTACGAAAGCTGATGGCAGTACACCTAGCATGTCAGGCATTTCGTGGGCACCTACATGGCCTTGGTGTGGCAGTCCTCACAGACAACACCATGGTCATGTTCTACATCAACAAGCAAGGGGGAGCCCAGTCGTGCCCCCTTTGCCAGGAGGCCATTCGTCTGTGGGAGTTGTGTGTAGTCCACTCGATACATCTGGTGGCATCATTTCTCTCGCTGGCAGACAGCTTCAGCAGGTCCTTCCAGCCTCACAAGTGGTCGATTTGCTCAGATGTCATCCACTCCATCTTCCTGAGGTGGTGGTTTCCCCAGATCAACCTATTCACCTCGCGCAACAGTCGGAAGTGCCAAATGTTCTGTTCTCTCCAGGGATGTTTTCCAGGTTCCCTACTGGACACTTTCCTACTTCCGTGGAAAGACCAGCTGTTCTACACATTCCCTCCATTCCGCTAGTCCGCAGGGTCCTGCTCAAGTTACGCAGGGACAAGGCACGTGTGATTCCGGTCGCCCCAGCATGGCCTAGGCAACACTGGTATACTACGCTCCTGGAGTTATCAGTAGAGCCTCCGATCAAACTCCTGCTGTGGCCGAACTTGATCTCGCAAGACCACGGGTGCCTTTGTCATTCCGACCTGCAATCGCTCCACCTTACAGCTTGGATGCTGCATGGCTAACTCAGTCAGAGTTACTGTTGGTGCAGCAGGTCTGTTAAGCAGCAGGAAACCCTCCACTTGGGCCACGTACCTGGCAAAATGGAGACGATTCTCCTGTTGGTGCGAGCAGCGCGCCACACCCCCTTTGCAGGCGTTGATACCTCTCATCCTAAACTATCTCCTATCCCTAAAGCAGCAGAGCCTGGTGATATCATCTGTCAGGGTGCACCTGCCAGCCATCTCAGCTTTCCATCCAGGAGAATATGCTTCCTCTGTCTTCTCCAATCCGATGGTCATTAGATTTCTGAAGGGTTTAGATTGCCTCTACCCAAAAGTGCGACAACCAGTTCTGGCTTGGGACGTTAACCTGGTCCTTTCCAGGCTCAAGGGGCCCCCGTTTGAGCCAATGGCCACCTGTTCACTTCTCTACCTATCTTGGAAGACAGCCTTCCTTGTAGCCATCACTTCAGCGAGACCCATATCTGAGATCAGAGCCCTCACATCAGAGCCGCCATATACAGTTTTCCACAAAGACAAGGTGCAGCTTCGTCCACACCCTGCCTTTCTGCCCAGGACGGTATCAGCTTATCATGTGAACCAGAACATTTTCCTCCCAGTCTCTTATCTGAAGCCACACGCTGTGTGGCAGGATCAATGTATGCACTCCCTTGACATTCATAGGGCTCTCATCTTCTATATTGAGCATACGAAGCCATTCAGGAAAACAACCTAACTTTTCGTTGTAGTGGCCAACCAGATGAAAGGCCTACCAGTCTCCTCGCAACACATCTCCTCATGGATCACGGCCTGTATCTGTGCTTGCTATGACTTGGCCGGTGTCCAGACCCCACGCCTCACCACCCACTCCACGAACAGTACCAGGTTTACAATGGCTCCAGTGGTGCCAGAGCGCCAGGCCCACACTTGGAAGGGGCCCACAAAGGGTTAATACAGCCTGGGCCACAGCCCAGCAATGTGAAGAGTCAGCAATTTCCCAGCAGCCTGGGGAGCACAGTGCGCAGGTGCAGCAGCGACTGGAGGTTGCAGGGTGTGCTGGGAGTTGTAGTTTGCATGCCACTGTGTTCCGCAGGGGCCCTAGGACCTGCGCTGCCAGCTACACTACTAGTCCCAGAATGCGCTCACCATCCTACCAGCCATCCCAGCTGAAGTTGTCTGAGCGGACCAAAAAGAAATCCCAAGCCAGGAAATGGTCTGGTGCAGGCCGAGGGTTCCTGGTGCTAATCCCACTGTGCTCCCCGTCCCCTCAAGTCTCCCCCATTCTCCTGGGGCAGTGGGGAGCTGAGGGCAGCCCCCCAGCGACTGTGATGCCTGGGGGCTCCTAGGCACTGTCTTGACCCTGCACTTCAGGGTGGGAGGTGGTTGTCTGGGGTGCCTGGGAGCAGGGGTGGGCAGTGACAGCGGGACTTGTCAATGCTGGCTGCTGCACCCCCTGCTAGTGGCAATACCTAGAAACTGTCTCCCTGCACTCTGGGGAGGGGAGGGGGCACAGCCTGGTTTTGGGGGTAAGGGGCAGTTGTGGGGCAAGTCCGGGTGCGATGGGGGAGCTGGTGGTGACTCCGTGTGGGGGGATGTAGGAGAAGCAGGATGTTAAGGTGGGGGTTGGTGTGGCAGGGGGCGGGGGAGAGAGTCTGGGTTGAAGGTGTGTGGTGTGTGTGTGTGTGTGTGTGTGTGTATAGAAGGGGGGTAGTAGAAGAGAGGGAGGTGGCAGCCCTGGGATGAAAGTGTGCAGGGAGTGGGCAGTAGCAGGAAGACTGAGGAGAGCCTTTGTTAGGGGGTTTGTTGTGTGGGATGGGGACAGTAGGAGGGATGAGGGGAGAGCCCAGGTGTGAAGATTGGGGTAGGAACTTGAGGCTGGATTGTGGTAGCCTTTGTGGTAAAGTGGTATGTGTTTCAGTGGCCCTTTCACCCTGCAAAAGATGGGCACCAGCAGTTTTCCTCTCCACACTCTGTCCCAAAGTTTTGTAAACATTATTGTACCAAAGCAGAAAATGCAACTTTCAAAAAATATATTTAGGAAACCTAACTTTGGGTGGAGGAGGTGGTAGTGGGGAGATGCAGATGCGACACCGCTGACTGCTGCATCCGGGTTTAATATGGCTCATAAGTATGCTAATTAAGCACTTGTGTTCAGGGCCCTAAGCAGGCCCTGAGTGTCTAAATTAAAAAAGACAAAACTAACAAACAACTGCCCTCCCACACAAACCAAATTCAGTGGTGTCTGAGTACAATGATGTTAGCCCAGTTTGTTCTCTCTGGGCTGAGTGGAGGTCTCAGTTTGGCTTCAAATATCTTATTTTGTTTTTGAATAAATGTTTTCATTCTCATCCCGGCAATACCACATTTACTATGGCATCAGTGGTGCTGTCACGCTAGGACCATATCTGGAAGGGGCTCATCACAACCACATGGGGGCCCACCAATATGTTTGGCTCCAGGCCCACAAAAAGTTAATCCGGCCCTGTCCACGAGGGCTCAAACCTCATCGGCCGCTTTCCTGGCCCAGGTTCCAATACAGGAAATCTGTAGAGCTGCCATTTGGTCATTGGTACATACCTTTGCCACTCACTACGCATTAGTTCAGTAGTCTAGAGACGATGCCGCATTTAAGTCAGCGGTTCTGCACTCAGCGATGTCTCACTCCGACCCCACCACCTAGGTAAGGCTTGGGAGTCACCTAACTGAAATCGATATGAGCAAGCACTTGAAGAAGAAAAGACGGTTACTCACCTTTGTAACTGTTGTTCTTCAAGATGTGTTGCTCATATCCATTCCAAACCCACCCTCCTTCCTCTCTGTCGGAGTAGCCAGCAAGAAGGAACCGAGGGGGCACTGGGTTGGTTGGGGTATATATCCAGCACCATTAAGGCACCACTCCAGGGGGCTCCACAGCTGACCCACCTGGTGTTGCAAGGGTAAACATTCTCCGATTGTGCACGCAGCGCATGCCCACCTAATTGGAATGGATATGAGCAACACATCTCGAACAACAGTTACAAAAGTGAGTAACCTTCTTTTGTGTATTCAAACCCTTTGTGCATATGTATTATGAGTGTATGTGACCATGTAATTAAAAACTACTTTTTCTAGAGGACCCCTGCCTTATTCAGGGCACAGGATGGACAGTACTCCCTGAATGAGCAGCTGGACAATATTTTGTTTGTGCTCAGGTCACATTTTCAAGCTTTTCTCCACATCCATGAGTGATAAAAACATGGACGTTTTGTTTTGCTTTTCAAGTGAAAAGTGAAATTCTCATGTATTATGTAAAAAACCCACTTTTTAAGTAAAGCACCAAATTTTGTGAGATTCGTACTAAGATTGCAAGAGAGAGCAAACCTGAGTCCTGGGCTTTTGTTTTGGTAGACTTTTTCAATACATATGTTTTATAGATTGAATGACTATGCAGACTATATTAAATACCCCTTTCTATTGTTAAGATGTGGGAACTACTGAGTTACATATATGACTTTTCGTTGTTCTGTCTCAGTGCTTTTGAGGTCCTGATCCAAAACCCACTGAAGTCAATAGCAGCCTTTCCAGTCACTTAACTGGCATTAGATCAAGCCCTCATTCAATTGTAGTCAGTTTCTACCTACCACTGCAGAATTTGGCCCACTGTGGTATAAACTGAGGACAAGAATGATTTAGTTGGGGTTGGTCCTGCTTCGAGCAGGGGGTTGGACTAGATGACCTCTTGAGGTCTCTTCTAACCCTCATCTTCTATGATTCTATGACTTGTCTACACTTACAGTGCTGCAGCTGCACCCCTGTAGCACTTTCGCGAAGATGCTACTATGCTGACAGGAGACCTTCCCCTATCGGCGTAGTTAATCCACCTCCCTGAAAGGCAGTAACTCTGTTTACACTGAGGAGTAGGTCAGTAATAACTGCGTCACTTGGGTATGGATTTTTCACGTCCCTGAGCAATGTAGTTATATTGACATAAGTTGGTAGTGTAGGCCATTGGTTCTCAACCAGAGGTCTATGTACCTCTGGGGGTACATAGAAGTCTTCCAGGGAATATGTTAATTCCTCTAGATATTTGTCTAGTTTTACAACAGGCTATATAAAAAGCACTAGCGAAATCAGTACAAACTAAAATTTCATACAGATGATGACTTGTTTATACTGCTCTATATACTATACACTGAAATGGAAGTACAATATTTATATTCTAATTGATTTATTTTATAATTATATGGTAAAAATGAGAAAGTAAGCAATTTTTCAGTAATAGTGAACTGTTAAACTTTTTTGTATTTTTTACGTCTGCTTTTGTAAGCAAGTAGTTTTTAAGTGAGCTGAAACTTGTGGGTACGCAAGACAAATCAGACTCCTGAAAGGGGTACAATAGTCTGGAAAGCTTGAGAGGCACAGATGTAGACCAAACCTAAGGCCACGTCTACAGTATAGACCTATATTGATATATATCCACGGCCCTGAGTGACCCAGTTATACTGGCCTCTAACCCTCTGTGTAGAGAGAACTATATTGATGGGAGAAGCTACTGTCTCTCAGGGAGGTGGGTTAACTACGCTGATGGGAGAAGCTCTCGTGTTGGCATAGTAGCATCTTTACTAATGCATTACAGCAATACAGCTGCAGCACTGTAGCTCTGTATGTGAAGACAAGCTCTAAGGTATTTGTTCCTGAAAGTCATCAATGTTTTTTGATGCAATGGATGCTTTGGTATCAAGGAATTGCCTATACAGAGATACATATCTGTTGTCGCTAGATGGTATTTTCTAATGGAAAACTGGTCTTGTCAGAAAATTTTCAGTTACACCTCTACCCCGATATAACGTGGTCCTTGGGAGACCAAAAAATCTCACCGAGTTATAGGTGAGACCGCGTTATATCAAACTTGCTTTGCCTCCATCTTGTTCCCTCACCACCTCCTCCAGAGATCCTCATCCCTAATCAAGCTCAGGACCCCACCCCTTACCGAACCCCAGTCCCCTGACTGCTCTGACCCCTATTCATACACACCCTGCCTTCTGACAGGCACTCACTGGCGGGAAGCGGAGCAGTCTGGCCCCAGTCCGCTCCACCAGCTCCCAGCCGCAGTGCTCCGCTTCCCGCCATTGGTGAGTGTGGGGAGGTTGGGGAAAGGATGGCTGCCCACATTCATCTGTGGAGGAAAGCGGAGTGACGTGGCCCTAGCCCGCTCCATTTTCCTTGCCCTGGCCCAGCTGTGTTGCTGGGGGGCAGCTGGAGAAAGGTCCTTCACTCACCTGCAGCGGGAAGTGGAGCACCACGGCTGGGAACTGGTGAAGTGGAGCTGGCTGGGACTGGGCTGCTCCGCTTCCCGCCACCGGTGAGTGCGGGGAGGTTGAGGAAAGGACGCCCTCCGCACTCACTGGCAGCAGGAAGCACAGAGACGTGGCCCTAGCCTGCTCCACTCTGCCACCTCCCAGCTGCGGTGCTCCGCTTCCTGTCGCAGGTGAGTGCGGGGAGGTTGGGGAAAGGATGCCACTCATACTCACCTGCAGCAGGAAGCAGAGTGCTGTGGCTGGGGAGCTGGCGGAGTGGAGAGGACTGGGGCTGGGCTGCTCCGATTCCACCACTGCTGGTGAGTGCAGGGAGGATCCCTTCTCCCAAGCCCCCTCCCCCGAGCCATTCAGCTGGGGTCGGGTGAGGGAAGCAGAATGGGCTGCTCCTGGCCTCCCGCTAATCCTCCGGGCCACCCTGGGACTGCGAACCCCCGAAAAGTGCCCTCCCACAGCTCCTGCCCCCCACATCCTGGGAGGGAGAGCCCCTGACCACCCCCGAGACCTCTGCCTCTTATCGAACCCCTCGGCCCCGGCCTGGCCGGGCACCCTTAACATGCTGCTCAGAGCAGCGTGTTAGAGCTTTACCACATTGTAAGTGAACCCGTATTATATTGGGTTGCATTATATCGAGGTAGAGGTGTAGTTGAAATTGAAATGGTCCACGGAGTGTTTTGTTTTTAACAAAACTTTATTTAGAAGAAAACTGAAACAAAGCATTTTAATGTTTTTAATTCAAAATGACTTTCATTAACAAAACTTTAAAAAAAATTATGATATTAAAATACAGTAAACCCTAATTTTAAAATAATATAAAATATGAAAAAATCAAATCAAAACAATGAGATTTTAACTAAATGAAACATTTCAGTTTACCTGACCAGATTATTTTTGGAAATTATATTTTGCAAGAGTGTTTGTTTGTTTGTTTTTTGAATTTTTGGCATTGTTACTTTTTATTCTGAATCAGAATTATTTTTTTTCCAAATATCAGAATTCCCCTTGGATCAGAAATTCTGATTTTTTTAACAGTTCTAATATCTATTGATTTTTTTTTTTAATGGGAAATTTGCTTTGAGTATTAGAGACCATATTTAAAAACGATGTCTGGAAAAATGGATTTCATATTATTGAACAAGTATTTGAAATGGGGTTCATTTCAGGAAAATCTATATATGACCATATTTTCATAAGTGCTCAGCACTCATAATTGGAGCTCAACTTTTTTTAAAAAAAAAAAAAAGAGCTCCACTCCCATTTAAACACCTAAATAAGGTGACAAGTTTTTCAAACTTTTAGTACCCAACAGATTTCATAGAGAAGAATGGAAGCTGTTGGGTGTTGAGTTCTTGTAAAAAATCAGACCTCTTGTCAAGCTCTCATTGAACCTTCTTATTCCTGTCAGATGGAACCTGCTGTACTGATGGAATCTGACACACGGACAGAAAAGGATATCTGCAGTGACATTGAAGGGATCATTCAGCTAGATGGAATTGATGATGTTTTTCCTAAGGAGGAAATAGAAAGTACAAGAGATGTGGAAGACAATGAATTTATTGGTATTATTGATGCAGAGGATCTGAAAGTGTTGGAGGAGGAGGAAGATGAAGAAGGTGATAGTATTTCAAATGCTGAATCCAGCGGTAGTAGTGATACTGAAGAGCCCCAAATAGACATAATTGAGGAGGTAATTACTCTGACTTGCTTTAGAATGTTTAAACTAATGTGCCTATCTGCATGTCTGGTTGCTTAGATCCAGAATATCCACTAGTAGATTGAGGCAGAATACATGGTTAAAATGTGTTTTCAGAGCAGAATGTAATAGCTATGGGGTGGTTTGAGAGCTTCTTGAGCAGACCATAAAAAATAGGAGGAGTTGCTGTGAATCTGTTGCTTATTGGATGAATTAACAAGCTTTTAATTACAAAACTTGAGGCTAGGAGTGAAATTCTGGCCTCACTGAAATCAAAGGGACTCTTGCTATTTGTTTAAGGAGGGTCAGGATTTCATCCTGAGCCTCTATCCTGGGAAGCAGTGACTCTGGGAAATATTTTGGGGTCATGGTGGATAATCATCTGAACATAAATTCCCAGTGCAACGCTGTGGCCGAAAGGGCTAATGTGGTCCTTGGATGTATAAATGGGAGAATATAGAGTTTTGGCACTAGTTTGGCTGCTACGCTACTCTGATATCCATAATTAAAGTAGTATATTGATAAATTGGAGGGGTTTCAGCTAAGAGCCTCGAGAATTATTGAAGAATTGGAAAACATATCTTTATAGTAATAGATTCCTGGAGCTCAATCTGTTTAGCTTAACCAAAAAAAGTTTTAGGGATGAATCCATTTTCTGGTCTGCTCAAGAAGCTCTCAAATCCACCCCATAGCTATTACATTCTGCTCTGAAAACACATTTTAACTATGTCTTCTGCCTCAATCTACTAGTGGATATTCTGGATCTAAGCAACCTGATCAAGTATCAGTCTGTAAGTACTTACGTGGGAAACAAAATTTGATAGTAGCCTGTCGGTTTAGTAGATGAGGCTATAACAAGATCCAGTGGCTGGAGATTAAATCTAGACAAATTCTGACTGGAAATAACAGTGAGGGTAATTAATCAGTGGAATAATTTAACAAGGGCTGTGGTGGATTTTCCATCACAAAATCTTTAAATCAAGACTGGATGTCTTTTTTTTAAAAAAAGATATACTCAAATTCAAATAGGAATTAATTCAGCACCATTCTATGGCCTGCGTTACACAGGACGTTGCACTTGATTAGGGGTTCTCAAACTTGGTGTCGGGACCCCTGAGGGAGTTATGAGGTTATTACATGGGGTGTCACAATCTATCAGCCTCCACCCCAAACCCAGCATTTATAATGGTGTTAAATATATTAAAAAGTGTTTTTAATTTATAATGGGGGTTGCAATCAGAAGCTTGCTGTGTGAAAGGGGTCACCAGTACAAAAGTTTGAGAACCACTGCACTAAATGATCACAATGGTCCCTTCTGGCCTTAGAATCTATGAATCCTAGGTTTCCATTGCTTCTAAAACACTAAACAAGATTGGAAGGGGAATCAGGCAGTGCATGCTACAAGTTGTCTGTTTCCCAGGAGACCAAGGAAAGCTGAGGAACATTTAGTCACAGAACAATTACATTTATTATATGATTTTTCTCCTTGAATCACCTTTCAGAGAGTCTTGCCTCGTGACATATGGAAGTTGGTTTAGCATTCCAATTTCTGGGAGAGAAAGTGGAGTTAACTTTGTCAGCCTTGAGTGCTACTTGTAATTATAAATCTTAGTCATTTTTTTGGAGGGGGGAATATCAGTGTGAAAAAATGTCTTGTGTTACAACAAGTATATTAGACTTTTTTAAAAGACAGTAAATAACGGTGTTTAAATGTGACCTTTATTCTCCAGGATCCTTTAAATTCCAGCGATGATGTCAGTGAGCAGGACACACCAGACTTGTTTGACACAGATAACGTTATAGTTTGTCAGTATGACAAGGTACAGTGTATAACCCTGTTCCTTTAAACAGTAATTTTAGCCCATTCGTTTCTGGTAAGAATTATTTTGGGGGATGCGTGTGTGTGGAGAATGTCAGTTGTTTCATCAGTGTTTTAAATAATTTAATCATCTGTTTGAAATGCACATAAAAAACAAAAGAATGTAAACTTATTTGCACTATTGTTTGAAAATTCATCTACAGTTTTCCTGTAAAAGGAGAAACTTCTTACAAGGGCTGTCAGAGAAGAAGGATTTAAAATTGAACATCATAAAGTGCAAAAAAAAGCAGGGGGGGGCGGTGTTGCTTTCCTGCTCTCTGTTCCTATTTTGTTTCCTGGTTCCTGCTGCCTGAACTCAGTGCTGCTGTTCCTATTTAAGGGTGTGGGTGTGCGCATGTGTAGTTCTGAGGGTGTGCAGCTGTTCAGGGAAGGCTGCTACAGACCAGCTGTTTGGACTGTTACGGTTTTTGTTCAGATTGTTGCTGACCTAGCTCATTCTTGGTTATTACAATGTTCTGCTTTGTGGTGTGGTGGTGGTTTTGCGTTTGTTTTTTGTGGTTTGGGATTGCTGTTCTGCAGTGCATCAGAGTGTAATGTGTCCCAGTCCTGCAGGCACACGCACATCCTTAAATTTAGTGAGATGAATAATTGCAGTGGATTCAATAAAACTACTCATGAGTAAAGTTAAGTATGGACTGAGTGAGCAATAAGAAGGGAAGAGTATCTGATAGTAAAATATTCCTAAAAGGATTTTAAAAATGTTTACCACAAATTCATCTTTTCAAATAAGCAAAGCAAATAAGCAGAGTTCTTAATGAAGACAAATGGCCTGTCCTGTGTTACTGTTCACAATAAAGTTCTTTCTGAGCTAGTTTAGAATCAAACAAACCCTTTGGAATTCAGGTGGCTGCTTTTTTGCTTTAGTGTACCTGGAATTCAAATTGGAAAACCAAACTTTGTTAGAATTACATCTTATCTTGAAATAATGGAAAGTTTCAGCTTCAACAAATGTTATTTTTGTCAAATATGTGGCTTTTGGAAATAGGGGCCTACATTTTCCAAAGTGATTACTGATTTTAGGTGCCAAACTTGAAATGCCTTAAAGGAATCTGAGATTTAGAAAGCGATGAGCACTTGATCTCAGAAAATCAGACCATTTAAGGTTTGTCAAGTTCAGCCCAAAATCACTAGCCACTTTTTAAAAATTTAGAGGATCAGTTGTATAGAAAGCTCGTCTGAATCGGAACTACATTATTTGTATTGTGATACTGTATTTCTCCCTACGATACTTAATACTATAAGTGCTGGAATTTTAAAGTGTTCCTCTCTAAAATTAAGATTTTATATGGATGAATGGAAAATTTGGTCTGAAATATATTTATATCAATGTGGAGCTTGAAACCAGAGCTGCCGTGAAGGGATTTCATAACAGATGTGATTAGAATTTGAGAGCTATGGATTGGCATGAAAGTCTGAGTCTTTCTTGTCCCCCCCACCCTTTTTTTTTCTTTTTGCTATGAAATAATATGTTGGCTAGCTGGTATATTGGTTACTTTTCCCAGACAGACCAGTTTTACTAAAAAAAATTCTAATGGAGGGAGGAGTGATTGAAATCATGGTCTCTTTGGCCAAAAGGCAGAATATAATTATCTTGAAATTCTGTTCCTAATTATCTTTAGGGCTATTAAACATAGTGGGAGGATAGAAGTGGGTTGACTGTCATTCTAACATGTTTTAGCTCTTTAAAAAAAAAAACAACTTCTATCACAAATATCATAACCAGAAAATCAGGAGGCATTCTTTTTGTTTCCTAGTCTTGAAAACCAAATCAAGTTGAGAATCTGAGGAATCTGTAAAACCGTTTAATTCCATGCCTTTCAAGATGAACTACAAAGATTTTTTGTTTTGGAGTAGCAGCCATGTTAGTCTGTAGCCGCAAAAAGAACAGGAGTACTTGTGGCACCTTAGAGACCAACAAATTTATTTGAGCATTATCTTTCGTGGGCTACAGGATGCGTCCAATGAAGTGGGCTGTAACCCACGAAAGCTTATGCTCAAAAAGATTTTTGTGTTGCACAGAACTTTTTTTTGTAGGTCTACAGTATGAAACCATATTTTTACACCTACCCATATTTGAATACATTCATACCTCCTTTGTGTGGAACATTGTGCTTTTTAGCCATATTTTTGGTTGCTGTATATTATTTTGGCCTTCTCTTACTATGCTACCATGTCCAGAACTGCATGCAAAATACAAAAATGCAATATACAGACATGGGTAGCTTCACCCACAAGTCATGCAATCAAGGTGTTGATATTTGAGAGTGTATCTCTCAATCTATTCTCTGGCATGTCAGACTTTCACAGTACTCCATATCTGAGCTCTGTTCAGAGAAGCAGTTTTTTATGTATTTAGTGCTAACAAAGGTTAACTTCAGTCCTTCAGCCCTACCCCACTACCAGCTTTGTTTAATTCTTAGAAACCAGTCAGTTTCTGAAGATGTCCTAGTAACACACTTGGGGGCACTGATTTTCATTTTTTCTAATCAGATTCATCGAAGTAAGAACAAATGGAAGTTCTATTTGAAAGATGGAGTAATGTGCTTCGGGGGTAAAGATTATGTGTTCGCAAAAGCCATTGGAGATGCGGAGTGGTAAATCCTCACAGGATAAGTGAGGTATAATTTTTTTTATTACAAAATGTTATATAACCTTCAGTGAAGAGCCTCTGAACTTGCTCTGTTTTGCAATTTAAAAAATGAAAATGAAACTGCATTTGTTGAATAAAATATATGAAATTAAAAATTAGTTTTGTTTCTAATAAATGAAAACTAAGACTGTGTTTTATGTTCACTGTTCTTCTGTTTGTTTTCTGATTTATATTGTTACCTTTTTACTAAAAGAAGTATAATCAGAATGAATAGCTTTAATTAACAACTAGTGTGTTGGATCTGTAAATGGAATAACAAGTAGCTACATTTATGTAACTTCACCTCCTTTTTTCTTGATAAGTTAAAATGCAATGATTTTTACGTTAGGCAACATAATTCTTAGTGATTTATGTTAAAAGAAATAAAATGGTGAATTCACTGTAATATCTGTGAATGTTTATTTTGTTAAAAGATACTGATGTGTTTCTCCTCCCCTCCCCCCTTGCATATGATCCTTCTGGTGAAGTGTGTATCGTCTGCCTTTAGTCTGAAGCTTCAGTGCAACTCAGAATATATAGATAGAGGATCCTTGAGTTAACAAGACTTCAGCATTTTTGTCAGTTGTTGCGTTTTCTTCAAATATGATGTGTACTGAGGAGCAATAAATAGTCTCATTTAAAAAAAAGTACCTTATTGTCATAGTGTATACTAAGCCATTTAACTTTGCTTCTGTACACACTCATTACATTCTGAATACACTAATAAACTGTGAGTGATATAAATTAACTGTGCCTAATAAAAAAAAATACAATATCATCTCATACAGATTTCTAGTCATGAATTGTTCTTTTGGTGCTTCTTAAAAGTAAATAATGCTTTAATGGGAAACATGTGCATGCCAAAAGGGAGTGGGGAGCTGGATGCACCAGCTCAGGAAGTTGAAATCGTAGACTTGACAAGGGCCCAGTTGCATTGCTCAAAGCTTTTTCTTTATTCACCTAGAAACGATTGAAAACCAATTTGCCACCCCTCAGGGTCTTGTATAGCCCTCCGCAGCTGAGGCGTATTCACAGCCAGATCAGTTGTGAAGAGTGCCTTCCCTGACCCTGGGTCTCACCTGTCTGCTACTCTTGTAAGATGCCTGATATGTGACATCTGCAAAGCACGTGACTAGGAGCAGACTTGTGACCAATAACTACATCTCCCTGCGTTAAAGGACCATAACAGGCTGCCTGGGGCATATGTATGTGTCTCAAAGCCCAGTATTCTGTTACACCACCCCACTGCACATTTGCCTCCTTGCTTGAGTTTATTGTGTTTTCTGGAACTTGGTGCTGGAACTGCTAAATCATGTTGATCTGGATGATTTCCTTATTCATGTGGATGATGATTCTTCTAAGCTGACTCAAGATCTTCTGATTACCATGGTACTATTTCATGCAGCTTTGGACACAGCACTCACATGGCTAGCCATACTCTCTATCTTACTTTTGAGAGGAGACGGGTGAAGACTACACCATCCTTGGGGGCAGACAGTAGGAAGCACTCCCTCCATCTGCTTCTTACTCCTTCTGCCTTCTCCAGGCAAGTTGTCAGCAGAAGTGAGCAGGATCTGTTTAAAACAGAATGGTACTTCTGATAGCAAGAAGAGTGCACAATAGCCTAGTGAAAGGCCCCTCTCTTTCTCTCACATTTCTGCTGCCTCCTCATCCTGCTCTGAGCTTCTTAGTGCTGACAGGAAATATGAGGGAGCATGGCAGGATCTCCACCCCTTTGGGAGAGATGCAGATATCTCACTGGGGTGGGGTGTGCAGTAGTGGTGGGAGGAGGGGGAAGGTTGAAGGGTTGGAAGGAGAGACATGAGAAGAAAAATCCTAGCTAGAGAATGGAGAGAGCAAAACCTCACACTCAAGAGATTTGAAGTCAGCTGAACTATTCCGGCTGCTGATGCATTTAATTTATACTATGTCCCCTCAGGGGAGGTGGAAGATCATCACTCAGGGAATCTGCTTCTTCTGGTGGTCTGACAGGCCAACTCTTAGGCTTCACAGAATGTCCCGCCTGTTTAATCTAAGCTTTATCCAATGTAAGGAGGCTAGTGTCTTTTGCTGGCAAGTTTTAAGTTCTCTGAGACATGAATTTTGTTGCATATGCCTAATTTGTGGTTATGGGAATTATGTTCTGTGATGGGATCAGACCAGATGGCTACAGAAGAGTGATCCTGTTAAAGGACCTCCCGCAGCCTAAGGGGAGGATTCACAAGATCTGTGATCTCAGTTAATTACGGGGAACAGCTAAAGATATAATGGACAGGAGTAAGTTCACAGGGCCCACTGTTCCTCGAAGAGAACCATATGGGGATACCGAGTAGAGAACCCTGAACAGTGCCCACTGTTCCTTGAAGGTGTCAAGGTAGTCAGCGGACACTGCCCAGACGAACTCTCCCCAGATGCGTGAGTGAACAGAGGATTGGAAATAAGCTCTGCAGTTGCAGGAAACCCTGGCAGCCAACCTCCTCTCTCTGATCTTATAGGTGGCCATTTTGGCCGATGCAAGGAGGAGGTTGAATCATAGAATATCAGGGTTGGAAAGGACCTCAGGAGATCTAGTCCAACCCCCTTGACAAGGAGGTCCTGTGACTTTGTGGGCCCACAGATAGGGAATGGATAGATAAGGAGATGAGGGGAAAAATGCAGCCAAAAACGTAACAGGATATCTAAGAGGAGTCGGAATAGGGGCTGCAACCTGGTACATTCCAGATATACATGTGCCAGGGTCTCTCTCATGCTGCAGAAGGGCTTGGTGGCCTTTAGTGAGGTGTCGGCTGTGGCCGGGCAGGTGGAAGAGTGCAGGGGCTCCCCGGAAGTGAGAGTAGGAGCAGCAGTCATGGGAAGGGGAGGGGTGACAGTATAAAGTTGCCTAGACTGAGGCCTGCTGGCAGAGGGTCATCCTCCCCCTGAGTGACTGACGCCCTGGGTCTGACCCCAATCTCCTTGAATATGGAGGAGAAGTCACCCACCACCCCAGGGACTTCCCTGCTGGCACCCAAAGCGACACTTCCCTAGGAGGTTGCAGGGGCCAGAGGTGGCAAGGGGGCTGGAGGTGCTCCATCAGAGCCCCCTCAAGGGGGGAGGGACTCCAGAAGAGGGGCAGTGCTGCCTCCCCTTGCTGCCACGTCTCCCCTAGCTGGCTCTGGTGGATGGAACTCACTTGGGTGCAAGGCAGAAGGCTTGGCATCTATGGCCTCCTTCCTGGTCTTATGGGGAGCCTCTGCATCCTCCACATCAGATGAGAGGAGCTGAGCCCGAGCCTTCTGCTTGCCCCACTTCCACTGTACAAGGACCCATCCCTCCATGGTGTTATCTGCGGGCTGGCTAGCAAGGGTTGGGCCGAGGGGGCAAAGGTGATGGCATAGAGACTCAGGGAGATAGTGGTGGGGTGGCACAAGGGAGAGAAAACGCTTCCTGAGGCAGACTCTCTCCCGTGCCTGGCAGTACCCCCACCGCACCCTTCTCCACAGGGCCCTCTAAACTCTTGGCCGAGGGAGCGTGACTGCGGGGTTGCGGGGCTTCTGCCGGGGGAGCACGGTTGCAGGTCTCCAGCTAGGAGAGCGGAGCCTCCGGGCTCCAGCCGGGAGAGCGGGGGTGCGGGACCGCGGGGTTGCTGGGGCTGGGGGAGCAGTGCTGTGGGGTTGCGGGGCTCTGACTGGGATAGAGAGGCCACGGGGATGCGGGGCTGTGGCCAGGGTAGCGGGGCCACGGGGTTCTGGCCGGGAGAGCGGAGATGCTGGATTGCCAGGCTCCGGCATGGGGAGCATGACCGCAGGGTAGCTGGACTTGCCGCGCTAGGCCGGGGGAGCGGGGTTGCGGGGCTCCAGCTGGGGGAGCGGGACCGCAGGGTTGTGGGGCTCTGGGCGTGGTAGCGGGTTGCAGGGTTGCAGGGTTGCAGGGCTCCGGCCGGGGAAGCGCGACCGCGAGGTAGCGGGGCCACGGGATTTGCCACGCTCCGGCCGGGAGAGCGGGACCGCTGTGTTGCAGAGCTCCAGCCGCGGTAGCGGGGCCAAGGGACTTGCCGCACTCGGCCGAGGGAGCAAGACAGCAGGGTTGCGGGGTCCGGCTGGAAGAGCAGGGCTACGGGGTTGCGGGGTCCGGCTGGGAGAGCAGGGCTACGGGGTTGCGGAGCTCTAGCCGGGAGAGCGGAGCTACAGGGTTGTGGGGTTCTGGCCCGGGCAGCGAGATCACGGGGTTGCCGGGCTCCGGCCTGGTGGCCACTGGACCTGCCGCGCTAGGCCAGGGGAGCGGGACCACCGGGTTGCGGGGCTCTGGCTGGTGTAGCTCGGCCGCAAGACTTGCCGCCCTCCAGCCTGGGGAGCGGGACCACAGGGTTGCGAGGCTCTCGCCTGGGGAGCAGGGCCAAAAGGCAAAAGGTGACATTAACATTGTTTTGGTCTATGTGTTACTTGACATCCTGCATTCATTGTCACCATAGAAAGGAAGGGCTCTGAATAGACGGAAATTTGCCTGGGCATCAGTAGAAAATGTTAAGTAAAATTTGCTTTAAAAATTAAACCTGGCACTTTGTCATCTTGTGTCATCATTTTTATTTCTTAGCTTTCAGCTTTAATTGAACTCTAAAACTTTCATGCTGACTGTTTACGATCCAGACATTGTACTCTCGAATCTCCTTCATAACCAGCATTGACTTTTTTTTTCCATTGTAATAACTATCCCTAGTTCAGAGACAGTGACGAAAAATAGTCAAATAAAGGACCATGACTATCTTTCTATTCTCTATAGAAATGATAGATTACATGCATCTGTCTCAACGTAGGAGATGGATGATGTATTCCTGCAGCCAGGGGCCCAGCTTTAGGAAGTGTGGGGCCCAATTCGATACAGTTTAATGGCCCCTGGCAGGGATGAACTAAAAAATAAAAAACACATGTATTTGTACTTCAAAAACACTGTGGGGTTTGTAACTCACGGACAGTGCTCCCGAGTCTTTCGAACAGCAGCTTCGGTGATGGGCCCCTCACTCACTCCAGGTCCTCGGGCAGCACTGAGAGACCCCGCCGCCGAAGACTCCAGAGCAAGCGAAGGACGACTGCCAAAGTGGCACCAAAGACCACACAGTAGCACCTCTAGGTGAGTAAAAATTAAAAGGACACCTCTAGCCAGGGAAGGGATTCTCTCTGGGCCAGGGCCCTCTTCGGTGCAGGCCTGATTCGGGACACTGTGAGAAGGCCGTAAAGCTGGCCTGGGGAGGAAGAGTTAGACCCTCGGGTGTTGAGAGCCTTCTTGGCAGGGCCTTTCCCTTCTTTTCTCCTGGTCTTCCTGCTGGCTGCCTCCCCCCCCCCCCCCCAATCAGAGGGGGCAAGGGACATGGCAGCAGTGGAGTCCACCCCTACACCCATCGCTGTCAGCGTCCCAGCAGAGGCAGTGGCGGGTGGTTTGGTGGTGGGGACCACAAGGGATGATGGGGGGGACAGGTGGAGGAGGGGCAAGAGGGGCTGCCTGAGGGGCCTGACCCACCTTGTCCCCCGCCATACTGAGCAGGGATGGAGGACAAATACAGGAGTGGGGTAGATAAAGGGGGACAAGTCAACTACTCCTCCCCGCTAGGTTGCAGGCAGAGGAGCAGGGTGCCAAAATGGGAGGGGCAGATTGGGGGCCTACAGAGGCAAGGATGAGGTGGGGGTCAATCACCCACACAAGATGGGATTCTGATTCCTCTAGCTGCACTAGGGGAGGGTGGCTATAATAGCATTTTGGGGGGGCTGCAATGACATGGGTTCTACTGAAAGAAGGGAGGGGCACAAGCGCATGGGGGGGCATGGGCACAGAGCAGGGGGCTAATCAGGGCTGGAGTATCGCAGTGTGGGAGGGGACAAACAGGCTGAAGGTAGGACAGGGCAACCAAGGTGCTAGAGTCAGGGGCTGGGGCGGAGCAGATGAGCAAACAAAACTGCAAGGAAAAAGGGTGGGGCAGGCAAACTGAAGCTGATGAGGGGCTGGGGCAAAGAGTGGGAGCAAAAGGCTGCAAGGGGCAGGTGGCTCAGGTAATAAGGGGAAATGTGGTGCTCTGCTGGGGGGCGGGGCACGTCTTCTTGGAAGGCCTCTGTGCTGGGTGCTGTTACAGGCCCAAGCAGTGGAAACAGGGCTTGGCAAGCAAGGCAAGCAGCTCAGTCCCAGCCGCAGGAGCTGAGGCAGATGGTAAGTGGTCAGTGGGGGTGGGCACACATGGATGGACCAGGGAGCAGGCTCCACACCACATTCACTACATCCCCACAGACACAGTCAAGACCTCCACCACAAGAGCACAGTTTGCAAGTTACTCAGTCCTTAGAAGGATGCATACCAGAAAGGTAAAGGCCAAGATAGAGCAGCAGACCCATGCTCCACCGGATAGCTTGAAACACGGGTGGAAGGGAGCTAGCCACCATCCGTCCTCAACCACCAGGCCAGAGCTCCTGACCCAGTAGACCTGGGCAGAGGAGGCTGCAGAGGAGATGGCTTGGCAAGCCTCAACTCTCACCAGATCGCCTGGGTCCTGGACCGTGAGGAGCATGTTGTCAGCATATGCCAACAGGACCAACCACAACTCAGGCTCATGGAGCACCAACCCCAGCACAGAGGAAGGGCTCGATCGCCAGAGTATATAGCTGGCCTGACAGTGGACACTCCTGACACATCCCATACCCTAAGCTGATCGGTACACCCAAAGCGTACAGCACCTGGAGAAAACCCATGAACTGGGGTCCGAAGCTGAATGCCCGCAGAGTGCCCAGGAGATACTTGTGGTCCAGCCTGTCGAATGCTTTCTCCTGATCCAGGGACAGAAGGGTGAACGACAGACCATGCCTACCCCCGAGCTCCAAGAGATCCTGGACCAAGTACAGATTATCAAAGATGGTATGGTCTAGGATGGTATAGATCTGGTCTGGGTGGACCACATCTGGCAGCACAGACCCCAGCCGCAGCACGATGGCCTTCACTACGACCTTATAGTCCGTGCTGAGGAGCAAGACGGGACGCCAATTCTGAAAGTTGCGGGCAGGTCCCTCTTCTTTGGAAGCAAGGTGAGCGTGGCTTGCCTGCACAACAGGGGGAGGACCTCGCTCTCCAAGGACTCAGCCCAGACAGTGACGAGGTCCGGGATGAGGACATCCCAGAACATGTGGTAGAACTCTATGGTCAGCCCACCCATGCCAAAGGATTTATTCATGGGTATGCGGCATGCTTCCAAGAGGTTGGCCAGAGTGAGAGGCAGCTCTAGCTGGTCCTGGTTGCCCGTGCTGACCATGGGGAGTCCGTCCCAGGGCACTCTGCAAGCATAGGGATCGGTCGGATCCTGGGAGAAAAGGCTCGCGTAGAAGGCTCTGACCCTCTGTGACATTATTGACATGAACTGGGACTGTATAGATCATTGTTGCAATCAAGGTCCTGAAGTGGCACCAAATCTTGTATAAAGGGGGTCAAATAAGGTGTCTAAGACAAGGTTATGGTTTGCTGGTTATGATTATGCTATCTGTATCCATGTATTATTTTTGTATTTAAAGTTATAAGTATTGGCTGTATACTGTCTGTATTTCAAACTTGTGATATGCTTCTGGGTGACACCCCAGACAATCTGGCATCAGCACTGCCTAGCCTGCTGGATGGCCCATTAAGGACCATCAGCAATACAACTGACCCATTGAGAGAAGGCAGATACACCTTGTAACTCAGCAAGGCATGCAGAGACATGCCGATGGACAGAACTCTAAGGTTTTTCTATGCCATATGCTGGATAGCTTGTCTTTGGGACAATGAAAGCAGGGACCACATGGCAATAGATTATAAAAGGCTGCTGCAACTCCTCCATCAATCCTGCTTCTTGTCTCTGGAGGGACTTTGCTACAAATTGAAGCTCTGAACAAAGGATTGAATGAGCTATTCCAGATGTGGATGTACTCCAGAGATTTGATTTGAACCTGCAGTTTATTCCATCACTACTACAAACCTGAACCAAGAATTTTGCCATTACTGTGTGTAATTGATTCCATTTAACCAATTTTAGCTCTCATCTATATCTTTTTCCTTTTATGAATACATCTTTAGATTTTAGATTCTAAAGGATTGGCAACAGTGTGATTTGTGGATAAGATCTGATTTGTATATTGACCTAGGTCTGAGGCTTGGTCCTTTGGTACTGGGAGAACCTTTCTACTTTTACTGGGGTATTGCTTTTCATAACCATTCATCCCCGTAACGAATGGCACTGGTGGTGATACTGGGAAACTGGAGTGTCTAAGGGAATTGCTTGTGTGACTTATAGTTAGTCAGTGGGGTAAAACTGAAGTCTTCTATGTTTGGCTGGTTTGGTTTGCCTTGGTATGCAAAGCACCCTAGCCTTGGGTTGTAACTGCCCTGCTTTAAGCAATTTGTCCTTAATTGACATTCTCAGAAGTGTCCCGCCAAGGACAGCATTGTTATACCCTCCCCTGCACATCTCCTTCCGACCTGTGAGGAGGGTGCCATCCTCTGCCAGAAGGCAGATGAGGTGCTTCTTAGCCCCCTCCTCTTTTTCTCCAGGGCATAGAAGAAGTAGGAGCTGTGGTCCATCTCCCAAAGGAGGTAGATGAAGGATCGAACAAAGGCACCCCGGGCCCAGGAGCTCCTCCCGCTTCTCCCAGCATGCTCCATAGAGGGATAGATCCTTGGAGCTGGTGGCCAGATGCCTCTCCTCCAGCTCTAAGACCCTGTTCCTACTGCTGTATCGCTGCATCCCTCCACCAGCTGGCGCCCTGTGTGTAGTCACGGCAGAAGAGCCAGGCAAGCACCTTCCCCACATCCCACCATCACCGAGCTGAGGGAAAGGTGTGCCTATGCCCTTGCTAGGCCAGCCAGAACTCCCAGAAGGATGCCATGAAGCCTGCTTCCTCCAGCAAGATGTTATTAAACTGCCAATAGGCCAGTCCCAGCTTCTTTGTCCTGAGAGAGGCCATCATCAGATGGTGATCTGAGAATGGGGCCGGTTGGATGCTTGAGGAGTGGGCCCGTGAAAGGTGACCTGGAGGTGCAAAAGGTGGCCGTACACAGCCTCAGCAACCCCCAGCACCTGAAGCAGTAGGTCGGGTGAGAACAGGGTAGCCACTCCAGCCATACGAGCTGTGAGGTGGCTAAAATAGACCCTGTCCCCCACTCCAGCCACCAACTTGCTTTGGCAGCTGGATCTGTATGGGTCTCCTGCAGGAAAACCATAGAGTACCCCCTCTCCCAAAGGAAGGAGAGCACCTGGCACCTGCAGAAACCCACCTTTCAGCCCTGGGTGTTTAGTGTAGCAAAGGTGATGGAGTGTTATATGGAGGGCTCGGGGGGATCCTCACTGGCGCCCCATAGGTGAGCAGAGAGTCACAGAAGCTATGGGCCCACTGGTAGGCCAAAGTGGCCTGCCTCCCGGTCCCTTTATCCTCCCCCAGAATGGCCTTCACAGCCCAGAGAATTTGATAAAAGTCACCCCAGAGTTGGAGAGCAAGCTGAATGGGCATCCTGAAGGAATTCCCAGAGCTCCTCTTGCAGCCAGTCAGGGGGTGGGGTCACTGATCGCTGGCCGTCCTCCGGTGGGGCTTCTTCACATCCTCGTGGCATACCGAGACGGGTAGGCAGGGGGTGGACCCCCGGTGTGGGGCCTGATATGCCAGCGCCATGCAGCCTGCCTCAAACCCCTGCTCAGTAGGGGGCAGCGGAGGAAAAATAGCAGCCCCTAGGGTATTAGGACAGGGGAACATGAAGGCCGCTCCCTGGGGTCATAGGCCAGGGGAACGAGACTTAGGACGGAAGAATCCCATTCACTGTTACAGACTAGAGACCGAATGGCTAGGCAGCAGTTCTACAGAAAAGGACTTAGGGGTTACAGTGGATGAGAAGCTGGATATGAGTCAACAGTGT
>NC_133771.1:191004146-191007064 GCF_003597395.2 Chelonoidis abingdonii | reverse complement strand
GGGGGGGCAGATCACAGGGTCCAAACACTCACTGAAGCCCCAGGGGCTGCTCAGGTGAGTGAGGTCAAATGCAGATGATCTTGTCTCCCACTGGAAGCCCCTCGGCATCGCCTCCAGGTGAGTGCTGGGGGAGGGGAGGGCTGAGAAGCATTTCTGTGCCTCCCCCGCTGCCCCTCCCCCTCCTCCTTCTGACATGCAGCAGCCGACTGCCTCAGCCTCCTGCCGCATCTGTTGCCATAGGCCAGGGGTCTCCAAACTTTATGAGACGAGGGCCATATTAGATTTTTGAAGGGGCTTCATGGGCCGAAGTGACTGTGAAAGAAATTAAATATATGCAAAATCATTAAAAAAACAGTACTCTACTGTGTCAGTGTTGCATTAAATTCTAAATCAGGTATAAAAATTAATCGATGCAGGTACTGTGAAATCACACAAAATATTTGTCAATACACTAAAAATCATTTCACATTTTTTTCATTTTATTTCTAAAAACTCCCATATGTATCATACAAATACTGTTTGGTTCTATTAGTGCTGTAGTTAAAATTTAACCATTATGAAATTGTTAATTTCCATCTTCTTTACTCCATTTATTGGAAATGTAATTAAGCATCTGGCTTGTATTTTTACTTTAAGGCAGGGGTCCGTGCCTGCTCGGCTGCAGCAGCAACTCTCCTCTAAGTTGGCTCCCCTTTTGGGGGGACACTGGCTCCCAGGGGCACTCACCCCTCTCACTGCACAGCTCAGCTCAGCTGAGCTACCCCTCCCTACCCGCATGAGCTACTGCCGGCAGCCCCTCCCCCTGCCTGCTCAGCTGCAGTCTGCCTGTTTGCTTCTTCCTGTACCTGCTCGGCTGCAGCAACGACTCTCCCCTAAGTTGGCTTCCCTTTTGGGGGAACACTGACTCCCAGAGGTACTCACCCTTCTGCACAGTTCAGCTGTGCTGCCGCCGGTGGACCCTCCCCCTGTGCGCTCTGCGTGCCTACTCAGCTGTTCGCTTCTCCCCTGTTGGTTGGAGGGCTAGACAAATGGAAGCCCTGGGCCGGAGTTTGGAGATCGCTGCCATAGGCAGCAGCAGCCAGGAAGAGCTGCGCACAGCTTTTGTTCCAGCAGGGATGCTCTGGGGCTTGCCTTGCCCTCATTACGGCACTGATCAGCAGGGTAAAGGAGAGGAGTGGAATTGGGATCATGAGCAGGGTCAGACCCAGGGCCTCAATCTCCTCGAATATGGAGGAGAAGTCACCCACTGCCCCAGGGACCTTCCTGCCAGCACCTGAAGCGATGCTCGCCTCAGAGCTTGTAGGGGGCTCAGGTGGAAAGGAGGCAGAAGGGGCTCCATCACAGACCCCTCAAGGAGCGACTCTGGAGGAGAGGTAGTGCTGCCCCCCCATTGCTGCCATGTCTTCCCCAGCCGACTCCGGCGGATGAAACCCACTTGCGGGCAAGGCAAAAAGGCTCAGTGTCTATGGCTCCCTTCCTGGTCTTATGGGGGGGCCTCTGCATCCTCCACATCAGAAAGGAGGAGCTGCGCCCAAGCCTTCTGCTTGCCCCACTTCCCCTGTACAAGGACCCAGCCTTCCATGGTGTTATCTGTAGGCTGGCTAGCTGGGGTCGGGTCATGAGGGAAAGGTGATGGCATGGGGACTCGGGGATAGGTGGCAGTGAGGCGGCACAAGGGAGGAAAGACTCTTCTTGCAGCAGGCCCTCTCCCATGCCCAGCGGTACCCCCGCTGCACCCTCCTCCACAGGTGGGACCATTCTGCTCATCTGGGTGCACTGTGGGAGGTCCCAAGCGGGAGCAGTGGTGGACTGGGGAGGAAGGGGAGCAACTCTGGAGTACCTGGAGTAGAAGCAGCGAGAGCCCAGGGCCTACCAGCACCACCACCATCTGCAGCAGCCCTCTCCCTCCACTCCAGAGGGCTACAGGAGAGTGATTGAAGATAGAGACAGGAGCCTCAAATTAAGCAGGTCCCTTTTCCTGAGGTAAGATAACAGGGGCAGTTCCAGAACAATCAGGAATGTACTAGCTCCAATTAAAGCTAGCAGCTTAATTAGAACACCTGGAGCCAATTAGGAATCTACTAGAACCAATTGAGGCTGACAGGCTAATCAGAGCACCTGGTTTAAAAAAAAGACCTCTGTTCAGTTGGTCTGGTGTGTGCAAGGAGCAAGAGGGCATTCTTCTGGAAGACTGAGGAGTACAAGCATTATCAGGCATCAGGAGAAAGGTCCTGCAAGTAAAGATAAAGAAGGTGCTGGAGGGAGACCATGGGGAAGTAGCCCAGGGTGTTGCACCTGTCATGCAGCTGGTTCAGGAGATGTTGCAGACAGCTGCTATCCACAGTGCCCTGGACTGGAACCCAGATTAGAGGGTGGGCCTGGGTTCCTCTCGAACTCCCCATTTGACACAGGAGGAGTTGACCTAGACTAAGAGTCATATCAGAGGGGAAGGTCTAATTTGGAGAAGGGATCTGGTCTGTCCCTGACCCACTAGGTGGGACAATAGAGACTGCGGGGTTTGTTCTCCTCCCTTTTCCCATGCTGGCCAGTGATGAGGTTAGCTGAGGGAATGGCAGGTTTGAGTCACTAGCGAAAGTGGCCAAATTGAGGGCTGCCATGAATCTCTGAGGCAAACAAATCAACCAGAAAGTGCAGGACCCACCAAAGCAGAGGAGGAACTTTGTCACAGTTCCCAAAGAAATTTTTTAAAAATACACATTTGGGGAAGCTATGCAGCAGTGGGTTAAATCTCTTACTGTATGAATCCTCCTACTTATATGCATGAACATATAGTCTTGTCAAGTTCAGTCCATTCAAATGGATGTACTGATCTGAGTAGTTCTGACCTTATTCTGCTGACATTTCAATATGGGAATTGTAATGGCATACATGAGCATATGTAATGGAAAGATGAGCAC
>NC_133771.1:190926668-191001621 GCF_003597395.2 Chelonoidis abingdonii | reverse complement strand
AAAAAATTAATCATGATTAATCACTATTTTAATTGAACTGTTAAAGAATAG
This sequence comes from Chelonoidis abingdonii, assembly GCF_003597395.2. Classification (NCBI taxonomy): domain Eukaryota; kingdom Metazoa; phylum Chordata; order Testudines; family Testudinidae; genus Chelonoidis; species Chelonoidis abingdonii. Next base: position 191,001,570 of record NC_133771.1, on the reverse strand, counting down.
AATATCAATTGAAATTTATTAAATATTTTTGGATGTTTTTCTATATTTGCAAATATTTTGTTTTAATTACAACACAAAGTGTACAGTGCTCACTTTATATTTTGTTTCAAATATTTGCACAGTAAAAATGATAAACAAAAGAAATACTATTTTTCAATTCTCGTAATACAAGTACTGTAGTGCAATCTATTGTGAAAGTGCAATTTACAAATATAGATTTTTTGTTACATAATTGCACTCAAAAACAAAACAATGTAAAACTTTAGAGTATACAATTTCATTCAGTCCTACTTCTTGTTCAGCCAATCCCTAAGACAAATATATTTGCTTTCTTTTATGGGAGCTAATACTGCCTGCTTCTTATTTACAGTGTCACTTGAAAGTGAGAACAGGTGTTCGTCCGGAAATTTTATAGCTGGCATTGCAAGGTATTTACGTGCCAGATGTGGTAAACATTTGGATGCCCCTTCATGCTTCTCTCACCATTCCAGGGGACATGGTTCCATGCTGATGATGCTTGTTAAAAAAAAAATGTGTTAATTAAATTTGTGACTGAATTCCTTGGGGGAGGGTTGTATGTGTCCTGCTTGGTTTTATCTGTATTCATGTTATAGCAGTCTCAGATAATGACCCAACACATGTTGTTCATTTTAAGAACACTTTCACCACAGATTTGACAAAACGCAAAGAAGGTTCCAGTATGAGATTTCTAAAGATAGCTGAAGAACTTGACCCAAAGTTTAAGAATCTGAAATGCCTGAGGGAAACGAGGTGTGGAGCATGCTTTCAGAAGTCCTAAAAGAGTAACACTCTGATGCAGAAACTACGGAACCCAAACCACCAAAAAAGAAAATCAGCCTTCTCCTGGTAGCATCTGATTCAAGACAATTAAAATGAACATGCGTCAGTTCACACTGCTTTGGATCATTATCGAGCAGAACTTGTCATCAGCATGAACGCGTATCTCCTGGAATGGTGGGTGAAGCATGAAGGGACATCTGAATCTTTAGTGCATCTGGCGCATAAATATGGAAATGCATTTTTCTCACTTTCAGGTGACATTGTAAACAAGAAGCAGGCAGAATTATCTCCTGCAAATTTAAACAAACTAGTTTGTCTGAGTGATTGGCTGACCAAAAAGTAGGACTGAATGGACTTGTAGGCTCTATAGTTTTACATTGTTTTGCTTTTGGGTACAGTTATTTTTTTGTGTGTTCAACTTTCATTGTAAAGAGATTTCACTACCCTACTTGTATTAGGTGAATTGAAAAATACTATTGTTTTTTACAATGCAAATATTTGTAGTAAAAAATAAATACAAAGTGTACAGTGTTCACTTGTTGTTCTATGTTTTAATTGAAATCAATATATTTGAAAATGTAGAAAACATCTAAAAATATTTAAATAAATAAACGTATTGTTCTTTAACAGCACAATTAATTGTGCTATTAATCATGATGATTTTTTTTTAATCACTTGACAGCCCTAAAAATAGTTGATGAAGATATTTTTCATCTTTTTGGTGGTATGAACTCTATCAGGGCTAGAGACACCAAACTGAAGCCAGAAATCCTCAGGGATTACCCTGGGTCTGCCCTGACAGTTACTTTGAACTGACAGATCATGACAACTCCGTAAATAACTTATTCCTTTTCCCTAGTTAATAAAGCTTTAGATAATTTTATTACAGGATTGGCTACAAGTGTTGGCTTTGGTGTAAGATCTAGGTTACCAGCTGATGTGAGGTAAGTGACTGGCCTCTTGGGACTGGAGGCAACCTGAATGTGGTATGATTTTTGATGTGTATGACCATTTATCACTAAATCCAGTTTGTCTGGGTGGCAAGATAGGCTAGAGGGGCTAAGAGGACTGTCTGTAGACTCCATGGTAATACTGTTACCATTATCCAGGAATTCACATTTCTTACTGGCTTGGTGAAATCTAATTATAGAACATATCACCAGTTTGGTGTGTCAGCCCTGTTTTTGACAACCTGCTCTTAGGTAGGCACTCATGGGCGTGAGCCACTCCAGTTAGTGTGACACTCAGGTGTTAGTCTGGTGAAAATCTGGGTCTCATAATAACTTTTTTTTAAAAAAAAGGCTTAAGGGAACACAATCAAGTCTCTTCCCCATGGCTGAGTCTCATCTCCCTTTATGTAGTCCTCCCTGACCCTTTCATAGCTGGGGCCACTTAATCATAACTAAGCCACCCAATCAGGACCAGTTGGGGGATAACTGCCACATTGCCAGACCCTTGGCCATAATTTTTCTATGAAATGCATTTTAAAACTAGGTCTCACAAACCCATCTCTATTGCTGAGTAAATAGGGGCTTGGGTATAGAATTCTCCCAACAGCTACCCCAGGCCACAGAATGGCACAATAGCATCAAAGCTTGAAGGAACTTCTGCTCTTGCTGTCTGAATCCCCCACCATATCTGAAAAAATGACTTGTGGCTTTATGTAGCTGCAAATCACCAGGACACCCCTACAAAAAACACATTNGATAGAATTCTCCCAACAGCTACCCCAGGCCACAGAATGGCACAATAGCATCAAAGCTTGAAGGAACTTCTGCTCTTGCTGTCTGAATCCCCCACCATATCTGAAAAAATGACTTGTGGCTTTATGTAGCTGCAAATCACCAGGACACCCCTACAAAAAACACATTTCAGCAGTGCCCTTAGTGTCCTTGAAGACCTGTGTGTAGCACAGAGGCGATGTGGACTTTCTGCATGGACTGCTCAAATTCCTTCATTGATTCTGCTGTGGGTAGGATTTACTTCTAAATAGGGTTTTTCCCCCTTGTACAGGCCAAGAAGCTGCATAGTGTTTTGTCACTAACATTCTTGTAGACAAGTAGAAAAAACTCAGGTATTTGAATAAGATAATTACAATTAACATTTTCAATCAGCATTGTCTTAACTCAGGGTTTTTGTATAGAGAGAATTGTTCTTTATCAAAATGTGTATAGAATTAAAAAATTATCATTCACATCACAGGCTGGAATAGCCAGAGTATGTGTTTGATATCTGAGCAGTTTGCTGTCTTAATGTTTTTGATCTCTTATCTTCACAGTTTCACAAGCATCATATTTCATGTATAGATGTGATGGGGAGAGATCTATAGTAGCAGTTCTATCCATAATTCACCCCAGCACACATGCTTGCTTCTCTTATATCTCCACTGTAGATACTTTTAATAGCATTGAAGATACTTCAGTAGGTGAGTGTCTAAATCTTTACAGCACACAAGGAAAGTTTACCAAGAAGTAGGGAGATAAATTACACTTGTTATTCTAGATGAGAATTTTAGCATTAATCTTGACTCCTTAAGAGTTCCTGTTTTATTTGCACTCTCATTTCATGTACAGCAGAACTCCTGTACATTATTTTAACCAGCAGTCATTTTCTAAAAAGCATATTTGACCCAATTTACAGTGGGTAAAAAATGAATGATTCACACACCTCTAATACTTGTACACAACTATTTAGATTACAATTTTTTACAGGATAATACTGAAACCAGCCATTATCTTTTTCTGAGTTCTCCTACATTTAGAATTCTCTGGTAGCGCACAAGTGTAAGTGTCCTCAAGTAATCTTTGAGCAGGGGGTTGGACTAGATGACCTCCTGAGGTCTCTTCCAACCTTAATATTCTGTGGTTCTATGATTGTTGCACTTTACACTGCACTTCAACAGGAAAAGGGCTTATAAATATAAATAATCAGTTAGTTAGAGAGCCAGATCCAGACTGGTTTTGGCATGTACCAAGTCTTTTGCTGATTTAATGAACTCCCCTGGCTAAAGCATATTCAAGCACGGCGCTTCCAGTTTGAATTGAAAAAAAGAATTGGCTCTTGATTCCCAGGCGCCAATCATTACTCAACACAGCCAAGATTGTTCCAGTTCTGAGTTTTTTCAGTTCTTTTAATCGCTTCAATCTATCTAGAGTCTTCCAGTTCCTTTCAGCACTAAACCCAGGAGCTTTATGCTCTGTACACAGAGAGATACACCAGCTGGCAATTCTGTCTGGTTGCTAAACAATGATCTTTCAACTGTCTCTCACTTTATGCTATTTCTTTCATCCTCAATGTGTTTATGAATGCAGCTATGCTTGTTTATTCAAACCTAGCCCAAGCTATGATAGGTTCAGACAACTATAAGAGTATTAATTGCAAATAACAATCTTAAACCAAAATTCAGTTCAAAAAATTATATTGTCATTAACCCAAAGCAAAAATAATAAGCAGTGCCATCCACTAGAACTGAGAGATATCAGAGAGGTAGCCATGTCAGTCTGGATCTGTAAAAGCAGCAAAGAATCCTGTGGCACCTTATAGACTAACAGACGTTTTGGAGCATGAGCTTTCGTGGGTGGATGAAGTGGGTATCCACGCACGAAAGCTCATGCTCTGAAACGTCTGTTAGTCTATAAGGTGCCACAGGATTCTTTGCTGCTTTTATAGAACTGAGAGATGTACGTTAGAATTAGGGCTTTAGCTTTGTTATAATGCCAAAGGTATGATAGTCAAGGTCTGAACTGAGGAGGAAAAAAAGAATAGATTTTATATTTTATTTAAATAAATACCCTTTCTGTCTTCTGTCAACCCTATTATATGTTTTGATTACCAAAAAGAATTGTTTGTCTGTGGTTGCAATATGTTGTTATGGAGTCAATGGGATTAGTTTGTCAAATGATGTAAATCATTATGGTTCCACTGACTTCGAGAGAGCTACAAATTACATCAGGTGTGGATCTGGCCAGTATGTCTTAGAAGTTTTGACTGTCATATACTAAAACTGGTGCAAGAATAGAAAACATCAGTTGCATTTCCAAATAAAAGAGCAATGTAAGGGATCCACTATACACATTTTCTGCTGTGCACTATCCATTGGTAGGTTTAGAGCTTGAACTACTTGCATTTATTTGACACAAAGCCGCAAAGACTGGTCCCTGTGCACAGCCTACGTAAATGGGCTTTCAGGGGCTTGGACAGACTGCAGATCCTTGGGTGCACAGCAGCTGCCATTCCAGCCCCTTTCTACATGTAGGAGTGTGAGCTTGGCTAGCAAGCAGAGCCACACCATGTCCCCACCATAGAGTCCTCTGTATTGCGTAGGCCAATGGATCTTCTCTGGTAGCATAGCTCTGAGAATAAAGGTCATTAGCCCAGTATCTGTCTACCGACAGTGGCCAATGCCAGGTGCCCCCAGAGGGAGTGAAGCTAACAGGCAATATGATCAAGTGATCTCTCCTGCCATCCATCTCCACCCTCTGATGAAACAGAGGCTAGGGACACCATTCTTTACCCTTCCTGGCTATAGCCATTTATGGACTTAACCTCCATGAATTTATCCAGTTCTCTTTTAAACACTGTTATAGTCCCAGCCTTCACAACCTCCTCAGGTAAGGAGTTCCACAAGTTGACTGTGCGCTGTGTGAAGAAGAACTTCCTTTTATTTGTTTTAAACCTGCTACCTATTTAATTTCATTTGGTGACCCCTAGTTCTTGTATTATGGGAATAAGTAAATAACTTTTCCTTATCCACTTTCTCCACATCACTCATGGATTTTATATACCTCTATCATATCCCCCTTAGTCTCCTCTTTTCCAGCTGAAGAGTCTAGCCTCTTTAATCTTCCTCGTATGGGACCCTCTCCAAACCCCTAATCATTTTAGTTGCCCTTTCTGAACCTTTTCTAGTGCTAGAATATCTTTTTTGAGGTGAGGAGACCACATCTGTACACAGTATTCGAGATGTGGGCGTACCATGGATTTATATAAGGGCAATAATATATTCTCAGTCTTATTCTCTATCCCTTTTTAATGATTCCTAACATCCTGTTTGCTTTTTTGACTGCCTCTGCACACTGCGTGGACATCTTCAGAGAACTATCCACAATGATGCCAAGATCTTTTTCCTGATTCGTTGTAGCTAAATTAGCCCCCATCATATTGTATGTATAGTTGGGTTATTTTTTCCAATGTGCATTACTTTACATTTATCCACATTAAATTTCATTTGCCATTTTGTTGCCCAATCACTTAGTTTTGTGAGATCTTTTTGAAGTTCTTCACAGTCTGCTTTGGTCTTAACTATCTTGAGCAGTTTAGTATCATCTGCAAACTTTGCCACCTCACTTTTTACCCTTTCTCCAGATCATTTATGAATAATAAGTTGAATAAGAATTTCCTAGGACTGACCCTTGGGGAACACCACTAGTTACCCCCTCTCCATTCTGAGGAATTTACCATTAATTCCTACCCTTTGTTCCCTGTCTTTTTAGCCAGTTCTCAAACCATGAAAGGACCTTCCCTTTATCCCATGACAGCTTAATTTACGTAAGAGCCTTTGGTGAGGGACCTTGTCAAAGGCTTTCTGGAAATCTAAGTACACTATGTCCACTGGATCCCCCTTGTCCACATGTTTGTTGACCCTTCAAAGAACTCTAACAGATTAGTAAGACACAATTTCCCTTTACAGAAACCATGTTGACTATTGCCCCAACAGTTTATGTTTTCTATGTGTCTGACAATTTTTATTCTTAACTATTGTTTTACTAATTTGCCTGGTACAACATTAGACTTACCAGTCTGTAATTGCCGGATCACCTCTAGAGCCCTTTTTAATATTGGCGTATGTTACATTAGCTATCTTCCAGTCTGGGTACAGAAGCCGATTTAAAGGACAGGTTACAAACCACATAGTTAATAGTTCCGCACTTCACAACTTCACATTTGAGTTCTTTCAGAACTCTGTAAGCCAAGCCCTGAAGTTTATCACATTATCCAAACCTCCTGTTAATGTTAAGTTTATCAATTAATTTCAAAAACCTCCTCTAGTGACACTTCAATCTGTGGACAGTTCCTCAGATTTTGTCACCTATCAAAAAGCTGGCTTCAGGTTTGGAAATCTCCCTAACATCCTCACCGTGAAGACCTGAAGCAAAGAATCCATTTAGTTTCTCCGCAATGATTTATCATCTTTAAGCGCTCTTTTTGTAACTCGATCATCAGGGCCCACACTGGTGTTTAGCAGGCTTCCTGCTTCTGATTGTACTTAAAAAACATGTTGTTTTTACCTTGGAGTTTTTTGGCTAGCCGTTCTTCAAGACTCAGCTCTTTGCTTTTCTTATTCACACTCCTGCACTTAATTTGGCAGTGTTTATGCTCCTTTCTATTTTTGCACTCACTAGGATTTTGACTTCCACTTTTTAAGGAAGTCTCTTTTATCTCTCATGCTTCTTATAACAGGGGGGGTTGTTAAGCCACAGTGCTCTTTATGAATGTAGTGTGGTTTATAGGTGTTTAAGGTGAATAAACGGGACACAAGATTTAGAACTGACAAGGACCCGCTTCCTTCCCACTCCCCTTGAGAAATTCCTTGTTAGAGCCCCCTGTTCTCAAAGCTCCCTGATCACTTGTGTGCGGCTTATAAGCGCCTGGCCTGTGTGATTGCCTACCCACCACTGCTTAATGTTCCAGCCAATACCATAGGCTTCTTAGCTTTCCAAACTTACCTTTGAAGCTCACAGCCTCTAAATGCCAGCCACTGCACATGCGTCCTTCAACATAACAAACAAACTGACAAACACAAGCTTCAGCACACAAGCAACTAACCCCAAACACAAACACCACACACAGAACAGTCACTTACCCCCAAGGATGCTGTATGTGCCCTCCTTCACCTGGAGACACTCCCTTGTGAACTCCTGTTAACAGCCCCTGTCCGCACGCTCCTGGTTGTTGTGCGAATATAGTGTCTTTTCATTCTTGAGGTCATTGCCTTCTCTACACTTGTTCAAAGTCTTTTTTTCTTGGTTGGCTTCTATAGTTTTTACCAAACATGTGAAATTCATCTGGTTTTAGTTTACAGTGGACTAGATTACTATTTTTCAAGGTGGTTTCCGTTGGGTTTTGCCCTCGATTTCACTTTTAATTTTGGGCTTCCAGATACCCAAACTCAAACAATTCAGCAACCGTGAGTTTCACACGTCCATTCCTCTCCCTGTTACCCAATCAAAGGTCGTCCAGACCACTGCTTGGATCCATCCATGTACCAATGCTGGATGTAACCAGAGGGTCCTATCTTGCTAGTTGGGAGTGGAGGAAGAATTGGATGTAACTTAGATGTTTAGAGGTAATGTTAGTGTGGGGGAGGTTCTTCCTATTGTGAGTTTTGTTGGAGTTCTGTGATCATTTATTTCTGTAGGGATCAGCAGTGATTAAGAGGAGTACTACAGGGAGTTTCGCAAGGGAGTTCTCCCGGCTTGGAAGGAGGAGAAATACGATTCCTGTTGGGGTAGTGCTGTTTGCAACTGTTGTGTGGTTGTGTGTGTGTGTGTGTGTGTTTGTGTTGGGGTTACTTGTGTGTGCTGAGCTTGTGGTTTGTCCAGTTGTTTGTTTGTTTTTAGTTGTTGAGGACCCTGTGCTGTAGAGCAGGTTGGGGGCTGAGCTACAAAGAAGCGTTTTTGAAGCTAGGAGCCTCTGGTAAATATGGGCTGAGCTTTACCAGTTGGCTGGGCATTCACTAGGCAGGGCTTTATAGCCGCGGCACAAGCGCAGGGAGCTTGGACAGGGGTGCTAAGGCGTTTCGCAGGGAGTTTTTGCAAGGGAGTAGGAAGTGGACGGGGTGATCCCTTGTCGTCCTTATCCGTGACTGTTATCCTTTGGAAAACCTATAACAAACTAATCCCAAAACTTTCTCCTTTAAGCCGAGCAGAGCAGACAGGAGCTGTAGACAGGAGTTGAGAGGGAGTTTGCAGAGGGAGGGCTTTATATGGTTAGGAGCACCCGCACACACCACGTGCCGCACTATTCTGTTCAACTCCTTATTAATAACATTACTCCACTGCGCCGTCGTTAGCGACGAGCCCAGGCATGGATGGTTTATCAGTTGCTGGTTGGTTTGCAGACTGTAACACACTTGTCACTTGTACTGATATCGGGCTTGGGGGCAGGGCGGAATACAATGTGACAAAGGTAGCTACTAAAGTTGGAATCTCCTCAGGCAGCAATGGTGGGAGAGTACACCGGGGGAGGTGGCTTAAATTAAAGGAAATCGCCATCGTTTATCCATGAAGCAAGTACATCTCTGGGACCTGTCGTCCATGTGGGCAGTCTGTAGCCGGCACGCCTTGAACTCCCACACGCTATTCCGCACAATGCTATGAAAGCACACACATGGAGGAGTGTAGAGTGAGGCAACTACAGCTCGAGGGAAAGTGGAACATGGAGTTTTTGAGTTCTCTTCTTGCAGCGGGGCCTGCAGGTCCCACCGTCCTTGCTGCAACCCCTTCCCGTCTTAGTCGTCATGGCTAATAGTGGTAACGTTTATGCTCTTCTTGTTCGGAGAGAAGATCACCCTACAGTAAAGGAGGAGAAGCCTGGTCCCACTAAGGCTGAATGGAGGTGTGCTCTCGGTTGGCGACACTGAAAATAGAGGCAATTGTTATAGGTCAAGGCTTAGTGGCGGTCAGACGGGAAAGCTCAGCGGCTTCTCTGCTGAGGGACCTGGAGTTCATACCGCAGTTCATAGTCTGCCCTGACTACTGTTATTCTCGGGAGGTATTCTGCCTGGGCAGGGTCCCGATCATCCGGGAAATGTTTAATCGAGGCGCATATTGTTGAGACGACTTATCAGGCCTTCGAGTGCTACTAATACAGCTAGGCTCAGTGGCCTCGTGCGCTGCGCAACAATGTGAGATAGCTGCAAGGTGTGGGACGTTGAGCGGGATCAAGAGTGGAACTAGCCTCGGGGTGCATACTAGGAGGCTGTTATAGCTTGAGGAGTTCTGGGAGCGCACAAGGTCGGTAATTCTTTCCGATTTCTTCCCACTCTTCAATAGTTAGGGCAACAGAGCAGAGATCAGATTCAATCAGTGTGCGGTAGAAATAGATGGCCTGCGAAGATGGATGTCGCCAGAGGGCTTTGGCTTCTTCTGACCCAACGGCGATTGACCTAATTTGGGGAGAGGAAACTGCTAAGGCAGTGAAGGATGAGAATTACACCCCTGTGCTACATTGCGAGGCAGGTGGAGAAGAGCTCGCTATTGTGGCGACAACTGCACGTATTCTGTCAGCATATCACGTTAGTTTTGTGGAGGGCTTATAAAAAGCTAGGTTCAGACGGGGACAGTTAGAGCTAAAGCCCGACAAGGGACACGTCGGGGAACATGCAACGGACCTGGTGGTAAGTCATGGGAGTCAGAAGAATCACAGCGGGAGCCAAGATCACACCAAGTGATATCTTGTAGATCGATAGCCTACTGACCTCAACAACAAATGTTGCTCAGAAAGGTGTACTCGCGGGGGTATAAGACAAGCGAAAGAAACATGGAGCGTTGTAACTTAAAAATATCAGAGAACTCTGCTGAAACAGATCCTTTAGTGCTATGAGCATACACTATGGGCGTATGAGTGAGTTCACTAACTGACATGGGTATTGGAATGTTGGTGATGGTGGGAGCCCTATAAGTCTATGCTCCAGGACAAGGTGGACTCAGAATGGGGAAAAAACGGTGCTGAGGAGGGTGTTGCGCACATAGCTTATATTCAACGTTAGTCTCACACGTTGCGGCCCTTTGCAAAGTGGAGATAGGACACTAGGGACGGAAAGTTGCTCGAGAGAAGTCATCTTCAGGGATATCAAAGATAGCACAGCTAGCTTGAGAGAGGGAAGTCCTTATAGACGAGGATTGGGTTCTGGATGGTCATTGCTAGAGTTACATCGGACGACGCCAGTGTGGTGGAGGAGTGGATTGAGTGGTGTTTTTTTTCTCTCTCTCAATAATACAAATATTCAATCTCCAAGCCCGAAGATTCTTATGGGTTCTTGGTGATGTAGCATCTGTTGAGTCAGAGAATTCAGCTTTCGACGATATTATGTTAGGAACAATTAACCACAGGCCAGCGACTATCTAATAGAGTTCACTCCCTGTATCCTAGCCATGCAGATCAACCTATATTATTATTGTCATGAAGGTTGAAAGTCTGGGGGAAGCCTGTTCTAGATTCTCGATTTTTAACCAAGGGAGGGAACGCTGAGTATTGGACTGTTAAGTCCTTTGTGAGTAGGGAAATGGGCTTGGGAGCTGAAAGACTTCAGGTCGGACATGACATCGGAAATACGTCTTTACAGCAGTTTGCCCCGGTTCCTAAGAAGGCTCACGAGTGTTAGAGTAGATGGCGGTGGTGAAGAAGGAAAAATAGAGAATGGCTTCGGAAGGCAGATTTTCTGATAAAGCAGGAGTCATCATACAGTGGTTGCAGCTTCGCATAGCTATAGTGGGTAATGTATACAATGCAGAAATTAGAGTGCGGAAAAATGAAGTGGTGGAGGTGAGGTTGTGTGCTGGTTCGAAGTCGAAACTAGGTCTTTAACGGTTCCCCAGAGGGCAAACGTTTATAGTGGTGGGATTGGAACCGCAATTTGATAATTTTTCTTTGTTGGTGCCAAATAACAATAGTGCCTAAATTCCTCTGGAGTAGTGATTTATACTGCACCGCATCTTGCTACACTTCGTACGGTGTCATACTTCAGACTCCGGCAGCATGACATAATAATAAATGGAGTTGCTTGGTAGCTGCTTAGTCATAGGGCTACTTTATGGTTGCATCGAATGCTCAGTGCTTGGTTGAAGGGTGAGATCAACAGTGCCATTATTGACGGCTTTTCCATAATCATTTGACTGCCTTCTTCCTATTTGTCGTATCTAGGGTCATCAGGGTAAAGCCGAGATGTAGGTTTGTTTCCCTTCTATATGTCCAATAATTAAAGCCAAGGCGCGAAGCCAGGTCCCGGGAGTTTTTAGAGTCGCATGTTCACCACTTCTCTCCAAGTGAGGGGTGGTCGAAAGGGGGTAGAGCGAGGTTTAGATTTTCTCGGCACAAGATGGGATAGCCACAGGCAATAGAATCTTATACGTGCATTTGGCTGTCTTTTCGCTGTTAGTTATTGAGGGCTTCTGAAGGAATTGTTACGTAGGTTAAAGGGCTATTGGAAGGGCTGTACGATGCTAAAGTATATATACTAATTTTATAAGAAGCACCTATAGGGTTTAAAGGGTTCATGTAGAACAAAGTAAGTTGCTGCAAGTGGCAGCCATAGACGCGCAAACCTGGATTGATGATCCTCGATCTACCCCAAGGGTTGACTACGAGGAGGGGACTAATTGGTCAGGTTACATGAGCCCTCCCTGCCTATTTTGGGGAAGTTTATTTGGGAGCTGGATGTAGGAGAGATGAGCAAGATTTTGTTGGACAACGGTGAAATGGTTAGTTAGGCGGCAACTTATCTGGTGGATCTTTCGGGTGTGTGATATTTATACCTCTCACTTTAGCTCATATGGTTTATCTATATACATTCCCGGCTGGTATGATTTTTAGGTGGGTGTAGAGACTTTTTCTATTTTTCTTATCTTCTTGTCAAACTTCGGTCAGAGGTATCAGGTTTATCACAGTTGGTAAGCAGATGATCTCAAAACTGGTTAAAGCCAAAAGGATTTCAATCCGTGCCTGTATATTATTCGTGGTTCTTTTTTGTATTCACAATCGTGGGAACCTGTGAGAAGAGTTTGCATGGAATGTTTCAATACTTTGGGAATCTTTTTTGTATAATCTCGGCAGCCTGTTTATTCATATTTTCGTGATATTGCAAGGGGTACCCTGAATATTATTTGTGCATCCAGCTATGAGGTGCTCAGTGGTAGCTTTGTTATTTATGTCATCTTCTTGTACTTTTTTATCATTATACAAGTTTTTTCTTTTAAAGAATGTCTATTGAGTTTTTTCTCCTTTCTGTGCAAACCTATGGTTCGTAGAGAGTACCTTAAGGCGAGGGATTCTGCTTCTGCAATTAGTATCCTAAGGATGGGTGGTTTTGGCGCTGGATACGTCAAGGTCTCTGTGAGAGTGACCAGAGAAAAGTGGTGGGGGGGGGAAGTAGATAGGGTATTATCTTCCTTGGTATTCTTCGTTTGTGTTCATTTGTTGGGAGGTGGACTTGGATTACCTTCTGTTTAATGGTGGAAAGTTAGACATTTTTACTGTCTTCCCCTGGGTATGTCCGATTGTAATAGAGGGATTTGGCAATTTGTACCATGAAAACTCTCAAGTCCTTAGCCCTTACAAGATTGAGGGAACGATCTGGAGGTGGAGAGTAAAAGGGACAAGGATTTGTTGGAAAGGGGAAGTGGAACTGGCTGATTTCCCCTTTAAGCCGGTTAGGAGTCAGGAAATACTTCCTGGGTGGGTTGGGGGTCCCCCAAGGACGTAAAGAGGTTTTGGGTGCGAGAACGGGGTTCGAGGTGGTTATCAGCGAACTCCGTGAGATCCTGCATTGGCTTGGCAGCTGTAAGCAGTCTCCGAGGTCTCAAGCTGGTTGTTATAAGTGTGAGGGGTGGTAATAGTTAAATGCTAAGTCGGACCTGCACTGATTATCTTGAACGCTAAGGTTCAGAGATTGTGGGATGGAGGGAACTTAACCACAGGGCGCCTTCCATCCACTAGGACTGTACGGATGGCGAAGGGTTTGGTGGACTTGCTCAAGTTGGTATATTGAGGGTTCTCAATATAAAAGGAGAAGTGCTGTAGTGCCAATTGCAGCCCCAGGTGCAGTGGTTGTGCATTTTTGCTTTCTTCCCTTGACCTGGACCCTAGGAGAACTCCATCCACGTCTGTCCTAGTCTTATAACAAACCCTGCAGTGCGGGATCTCCGGTTTTATCCCCGTTACCTCCATCTTCAAGCAATTGTTATGAGCTCTCTGTAGTTCTTCCTCCTTGCCGGGACACAAATTGTTTTCATCATTCCCATTCCGTTGCCTTACTGATGCTTGCATTCGAGGTTTGTGCTGGAGAGCAGATTATTTAGCATTAACCATGTTTTCTGCCGCACTCTACAAATTGTATTGGAAACTATAAAAACAAAGGGAGCTCAGAAAAACAGGGCCGAGTCATAGTGAAAATAACGTCATTTGGCCACCATTTGTAACAACAGTTATCGCGTAGTAGTATCGCGAGATAAGTTTTATTAGAGCGCGAATCCTTAATTCCCCATCACTAATCTCTCCTTCAATTGCCGCATGCATAGAGGACGCTAAAGATTTTTTTTCCCTTTCAACCCAGCTGTTGTGGATTTTGGGAAGACTTCCAAGGAGAGGGTGGATCCTGGGTGCGTTTTACCTAAGCACATTTGAGTCTTTCAAGACTCAGCGAAATGAATAACCGGTTCAGAAAATTCCTTCCTCTTTTGCTGTGTGCGATTGTATTAGATTGGGTTTTCTGTATTTGGCCGAATATAGTTCAAGCTGGGTCATATGGATTAACTCTTCACCGGTGTATGTCATCTTAGCACGGTTTTCACCTAACCTAAAGAAGCTGCTTTCTGTAACATATTTTTTGTTGTTTGACGTCCGACAGTAGAGTGTTGCTATTCTCTTGACCCTTAACTTCCCAGGAACGCGTGTGACATAAGTCCAGATCGGTGTTTCTTGACTATTCTATCTGGTGCCAGACTTGGCTCCCACAGGACAAAGAATCTGGACAGGGCTGTGTGATACTTGGCACAGGAGCAGGAACAGAATTAAGCACTCGCCCCGTCAACGGAGACACACAAATAGATTCACGGTGAAAGGAATACATTCATAGAATGGGTATTTGATGGACGTACTCACACCACATTTCCACTCTTTCACCAGGCAGCATTGTTAGTTCTGAAGGTTCGTTTATAATAATTTATTGTTCTGTGATTTTATTCTACTGGGGTATGCTCCAGAATCCCTGTGGCTTGTAGAGAACAAGCAGAGGAAAAGGAGTAGAGTGTCTTCGATTGATTGGCGTGCTTGACTAACCTTAATTAGGCCTTGTGTGTAAGTAGTAAGAACCCAGCAAGACACAGACGTGGTATGTTGTCGACTTAGATGAACGTCTTAGGGCTGAATGCGTCATATTAGTCTCCCAGTTGATAGAACAAGGTCATCTGGTGGCTTAAGAGTTGAATGTGAGGCTGGTTTTAACATTGACAGGGTCTGCTGAGAGAACAAACAAGACTGAATAGTTCATGAAAATAGCAGCTGGTTTGAAAGGTCATGTCGCATTCGTATCTTTCTAAAATAGCTAGATCTTCTGGAAAAACGAAACTCAGAACAATGATCTGTCGTAAAGAAAGTGCCACTTTCTCAGAGTGCCCCATGTTTCTAATTGTGTGTGTAACGGAGGGCATAGGGATAATATGAATGAATGTCTCAGACTGAGAGTGTTTTTAGTTTTAGCTTATACTTACTTAGGTATTTTTTGTGTTTGGTACAGGGGCTACCTGCCATACCTCAGACAGAAGGGGTTTCGCAGTCTGGACTGTACGGGTGGTGCTACAGTATAGGGTTTTCTCGAAGTTGTACATTCATCAAGAGTTAAGGTGTGGTGTCTCTCTCGCCTCATTAGTCAGATACTTTCTGACGGGGGGAGGAGGGATGTTGAGAAATGAGGCAGAAGTTTGGTTCAACTATGGCGGTCTAAGGTTTAAGTCCAACAGTATGGAGACTAACTTTTAGAAGCGTGGGCTATATTACTTCCGCCGAGTGGGCTGAAGGATGGGCAGAGACTATGTGCTTGGGACCTGTCTAGGAGTGGTGAGGTGAAGTAGGGTTTATCTCCCAGGTGACACCTACTTTCAGCCACTAGTAGTGCAGGATTGAGTTTGCTGAGACATGGGAATATAACAGCTGTGCGTGGATTGGTGGTAAGCAGAACTCTCTAATAATGAGTGAATGAGTCAGTATTGTGAGAGAGAGTTTAATGGTTAGCCTGCGCCCTTTCTGTGATGTCTCATTTCAGTGACCTGACAGTGGTGCTTAGAAACCACAGTATTAATCATGGTAGTCCACTTGGCTCCGAGGTCGTGGCTACGAGAACATCAGCACTTCCCTCCGCACTGGTGCCCATCTCCTCAGATCCTTGGTTGAGTCTTCTTAGGGCTGCTGTGGCTTATGTAATTGCTTTTGGAGCTAGGCGCTTTTGGCCAAGCAGCGCGGTCTTTTGTGTGATTGCTCTGTCTCGTGCCAGGTGCCTTGAATTTTGTGGCAGGTGCCGATGGCCCCGTGGCGTTCCTTTTCTCTATCTTTTAGTTGGAGGGTTACTTTTGAACACGTGGGAGAAGGAGATGGGGCCCATCGGTTTCCGGGGTGCTGTGAGCCAGCACTTCTAATCATAGGCCTCAAGTGAGTAGATGTGCGAGTTAGTAAAAAAAGGTGCGAGAGGGGATCCTTAAATGAATTATCCATCTTTAGTCTGATCTACCTGCCACATGGGTGCTATTGTTTCCACTTATGACGAACCTAAGGATTTCGCCAAAAGGTTTCCTCCCTTCTTTATTGTTTTATTAACATTACTCCTTCCATAACTCTTTTCTAATGGGATTTTGCTCGAATTAGAGTTATATTAGATAGTTTCAGACTTTGTGGGTTGAAGGACTCAAGCTGCAGAGATCACCGCAAGATGATACCAATGCCCTCACGACGGTGCTCATGAGGAATAGGGCTCGTTGAATTAAACTAATCCTTGGGTCTCGAGTGTGTGTTGCCTCAAATCTCTAACTCCTCTGGTTGAGGAAATGTTACTCGCTTGTTTCTAACTCACCCCAAGGTTATAAGTGGGCGATCAGTCTATAACTTAGTCTTGAGTGTGCATGTGTGTGTGGGGCACCCGGCAATTCATCGCAAGTCTCTCAGACAGGCGCTAGGAATGTGAATTTCCTCTGGTCGCACACTGGAATAAATTGCCTAGGGAGGTTGTGGAATCTCCATCTCTGGAGATATTTAAGAGTAGGTTAGATAAATGTCTATCAGGGATGGTCTAGACAGTATTTGGTCCTGCCATGAGGGCAGGGGACTCGACTCGATGACCTCTCGAGGTCCCTTCCAGTCCTAGAGTCTAGAGTCTATGAAATTAGGAGAGTTACAGAGAGTTGTCATCCTTCTGCGCTAATGTGCAGTTTCCTTCTTTTGGGTCTGAGGGAAGGCATTTCCGGGTGTCAGCAGCACTCATACAAGTGTGGAGTGAAAGAAGATTAGATTTCTGTACCATAACTGTGGATATTTTCTTTAGAACAGCATTAGACAGAATATCAAGTTACATATGCTTTTTCTATAATCATTCAAACTTTTTCTATAGGCATTGCAATATTATTTGACTTTGTGAATAACAGTAAGTATTAAATGTTTTAAACATTTTTGAAGTGTGTGTGTGAATTCTGCTTTTAGTTACAACAAGTCCAATGCTGTTTATTTCAATGAGGTATAACTGAGAACAGCATTTAGTCCATTATCTAGTTTGACCTGAATTATCCAGGTCAGGATCTGGCTCCTTTGTCTCTTTCTACAAAGTCTGTGTGTAAATTAAAACAAAAATGTATTTGAAAACCTCTCTTGTACTTAAAGTAAGGAGGGTAGGGGATGGAGTGAAATCCAGGGCTGTGAGCTCAACGTCAGAGAGAGGCTACCCTTTCTGAGTACCAGGGTGTGAATTTAGACAGGTATGTGCATTGTTCCAACAGGCATTGTGATCAGAACTGGAATTGTATTTTCCAGCAGTCACCAGTGCTAGTCTCTCCATTCACTTCTGCTACTGCAATGTTCCTTTACATATGCTAAAAGCACAATGAGAAAGTGAGGGCTAATCACAATGAATACTGCAGCATCCATCCTGCGTTGTTGGGCTCATGCTTCTTCATTGCTCCCACAGGATGTGGGGGTGGGGTGTAGCAAGGAAATCAATGAATGCTTATGGTTCAATGTCCTAATAGAAAGAGCTCAAGATGGTGTACTAGTTGGTGTCTGCTACAGACCACCAAATCACACTAGGGAGTAGGGTGATAGCCTCCTTACACAACTGTTTACAGTCTGTACGAAAAAAAGCTGTGTGATTATGGGGGACTTGAATTTGATTAACATATGCTAAAGGTCTCATGCTGGCAGAACTAAAATATCCCTGGAATTTCTAAATATTAGAGATGACAATTTCCTATCTCCAAAAAATATTGCAACCAAAATGGGGAAATTCATTATTAAACTTTGTCCTAATGTAAAGAGGAATTGATCACAGCACTAAAAATTAATAGTAGCATAGGTACAAGTAATTATGACTTATCACCTCTATAATGTGCAAGCAGAATAAAGTTCAGAGGAGTAAAACCTGGTCCCAATTTCACAAAGCTGAAATCAATTATGAGCTAAATCAACCAGAAGAAAAATTTAATCACAAAAATGTGATTAAATGGAAATAATTTAAGAACACATTACTGGATGCCCAAAAAGCCACAACTGAGGAAGAAGGTCATACTAGTTAAAAATGACCAAATTTAGAGGGGAGCATGAAAGCAGCTGTAATAAATACATAATGTACCACAAATGGAAGGAGGCAGAATATAAATCAAAAGTTAGGAATTGTAGAAAATTGATAAGTGAAGCCAAGGGACACAAGGAGCTATATGTGTCCAGCAAAGTAAGGGACAATAAGGAATTAAAAATATATATATTATGAACAAAAAGAATCCTGACCATGGTATTGGTCCATAACCAGATGGAAATGGTAGAATTATCAATAATAATGCAGAAGAGTAGAAGTGTTCAATAAATATTTCTGTACCATACCAGGCAGAAAACAGACCCTATATATTCTCATCATATAGCGATAATGCTCTTTCCATTCCACTCATGTTTCTGGAGAATGTTAAACAGAAGCTAGTAAGTTTAGACATTTTTAGGTCAGCAAGTCCTGATAACTTACTTCCAAGAGTTTTAAGAGTTGGCTGAGGACTGTCAGGGGTTGATTTTGCAATAAGTCTTGGAGTACTGGGGAAGTTCCAGAAGACTGGAAGAGACCTAAATTTGTGCCAATTTTTTTAAAAGGGTGAACAGGATGACATGGGTAATTAAAGGCCTGTCAGTGTGACATTGATCCTGGGCAAGATAGTGGAATGGCTGATACAAGACTTGATTAATCAAGAATTAAAGGAGGGTAGTGTAATTAAAGCAAATCAACAGGGGTTTATAGAAGATATGTCAAGTTAGATTGACAGGATCTCTTTTCTAATTAGATTATAGGTTTGGTTGATAAAGATAATAGTGTTGATGTAATATACTTAGGCTATTGTAAGATGTTTGACTTGGTACTTCATGACACTTTGATTAAAAAACTAGAACAATATAAAATTAACATGTCACACATTAAATGGATGAACAAATGGATAACTGATAGGTCACAATTGTAACTGTAAATGGGGAGTCATCATCAAGAGCATGTGTTTCCAGTGGGGTCATGCAGGGGTTGCTTCTTGGCTGTACTATTTAAATCTTTAAAAAAAATCAATGACCTAGAAGGAAACATAAAATGACACCCAAATTGGAAAATTGGAAATAATGAAGGAGAGAGATCACTAATTCAGAGCAATCTGGATCTCTTAGGAAACAGTATGTGTTTTAATATAACTAAATGTAAATGTATACTAGAAAAAGAAGGTTGGCTATACTTACGGGTTGTGGGACTCTATCCTGGGAAGCATCAACTCTGAGAAAGATTTGTGGGTCATAATGGATAATAACGTGAACATGAGATCCGAGTGTGGTGCTATGGCCAAAAGAGTTAATGCAATCCTGGGATGCAAGCAGAAACAGAGGTTATTTTATCTCTATATTTGGCACTGGTGTGACTACTGTTGAAATACAGTGTCCAATTCTGGTGCCCAGAATTGAAGAAGGACGTTGACATGTTGGAGAGGGTTCAGAGAAGAGCCATGAGAATGATGAAAGGATTAGGAAGCATGCTGTATAGTGATAGAGTCAAGGAGCTCAATCTATTTAGCTTAAGAAAGAGAAGGTTAAGGGGTCAGTTGATTAGTCTGTAAGTACCTATGTGGAGAATAAATATTTAATAATGGGCTCTTCAATCTAGCAGAGAAAGGTATAACATCATCCAGTGGCTGGAGTTGAAACTAGATAAAATCAGACTGGAAATAAGGTGTACATTTTTAATGGTGAGAGTAATTAACTATTTACCAAAGGTCATGGTGGATTCTCCATCTCTAACAAGTTTTAAATCAAAATTGGCTTTTTTTTTTCCTAAAAGACATGATGTAGGAATTATTTTGGGGGAAGTTCTATGGGCTGTGTTATACAGGAGGTCAGACTAGATGATCACAATGGTCCCTTCTGGCCTTAGAATCTATAAATACAAGCACAAGATGTCTGTAAAAAAACTGACTTCAGAGGAACTACTCATGAGCAAGGGTTTGTAGAGCCAGGCTGTGAAGTCATATGCTTGCTTAGGCATTCAGTTAGAAAGGAAGGAGAAGGTCAGAGTCAGAAGAATGTGGTGAGGTAAAGGGTCACAAAACTATCTAACATCCACTGGTTTCAGAAACTTTATTGGTGGTTCTTGCTAGATTTGTCATTGTGTCTTAGGGTTTTGTACTGATGCCCATGACTGGAGTATCTGAGCAAAAAAATACAGAGTATCTTATCGGTTTCCTGTGCAGACAGGAATTGAACTGAATGGTCTGTAATAAATGTCCATAAAGGAAAAGTTAAACATTTGCCCTCAGTCTATCCAAGAGGGATTGCCCTCCTCGAGAATTCCAAGAACCTGTTCCATTTATTATCAAATTACATGTAACTGGAAACATTAGGCATTGCTGTGCAAGGGGCACATAGAAAGGAAATCTATTAAATTCACGCAGAATTACTGATGGAGTATGGAGCCTACAGCTATGAACACTATTCCTTCAAATCCATGTGTGAACACAATTCTTTTTTATAACATTAATACTTCAGATTGTAAGCATCAAAACAACATGTAAATATATATTATTTCTAACAAGTGTCTTATCTGTTTATGAGAACCTGAAAGGATCAGTAGGCTGGGGCAGGGTCAAATGGTGTGGAGCTTCTGTGAATCAGATTTGGTCTAAATTAATTCTAATCCCCTGCAAAGCACTCATAGGAAGAAAGCCATTGGACTGTTCTACTAAGATCTCTGTCCAATATCCAACAAAATCAAGTCTGAGAGTTTCAGTTTCTTCAGTGGGAGATAGGTTAGGCCCTAACTCACCAAGGTGTTGGATCTACAAAACAGGCAAAGTTTTGCTCCGGGAGAATTCTGCACCACTGTGCATGTGCAGAATTCATGTCCTCCACAGGTATTTTTCTCTGCAGAAAATACATTCTGCCAAAGATGTGCTGCAATTAAGCCTTTTGCCCACACGAGGCTGGTGTTGCACAGAACAAAAGAGAGCCAGATGAGCCAACCCCAGAGAGGGATGGAGAAAGGCTGCATTCCTCACCATGCCTTGCCCATGGGGCCAGGTGAGGAGGCATGAAATATGGGGGGATAGACAGAGCAGGGCACCCAGGGCTGCTGGTGGGGTCACAGACTGGGGTTCAGAAGGGCTAGTTGGGGGATAGACTGGGACAGGACCACATGGGGATGGACAGGATGGGGTGCAGGTACAAATAGGGATAGGGGAGGAGGAATGGTTTAGTGGGGGGTGCAGGGACACATGAGGACATGGACAGATGTGCCTGACTGAATGAGGTTAGCCAGGGTCTGCATGGTGGAGGCTCATCAACTCCCTAACAATTCTTCCCCCTCAACCCCACCTCAGAACTGTTCCACACTTCTCCCACTCACACCCAACAACCCTCCAGATTCACTCCCAGTCTCTGGCCCAGCAATTACTTCCCTCTCCCTCAGCTCCTCTGTTACTCCTGACTCCCCCAAGCCTTTGTACTGTTTCTGAGAGGTTCAGGAAATATGTTACTGCATTGTAGTCTAAATGCATTATTACTCAAAGTTCTGACTTAATATGCCTAGTAAGGAATCTGTTTGCCAAAACAATTTCCCGATTCTTTTTTGTTGTCTGTATTGTTACAGACATATTTGCTGACAATATTTTGAAATAAATTACCAACATAACAGAAACTGGCATTGTGTTATTTTGACAAATAAAATATGCAGAATTTTAAAATATTGTGTGCAGAACTTTAAATTTTTTGGCATAGAATTTCCCCCGGAAGTAGCAAAGTAAGACTTAAGAGAGCTGGCAGGAGGACTCTCTTAAGTTAACATATTTTAGTTGGCTTTAGATTGCATGGCTCTTTTGTGAGGAGGGCTTGTGGGTAGACAAAGACAGAGATTTCACACAGAATAAGGAACTGACAAAGACTAAGCACAAAGTTTTGAACAGTTTTAGGAACATAAAGCCTAAACTGCCTTTTTTGCTATATCAGAAAAATCACAACATTTTTCATTGTCAGTGCATGGGACAGAATATACTTTCCTTTGTATGATTTCAAGAGTGATTCAAAATTTTTCATACAACTTTACTTTAATCATCTCTCTTTTCTTAAAGAAAAGACTATTGGTTTTAGAGCACAAACCTCTAATATGCGTGTAGTATAAATTAAAGTCAGAGACATACCTGAATCAAAACAGTGGATCTCAGCATCATTGTATAGAGTGGAAAGTTTGAACCCAGTGCCAAACTTTGTGGCTTGGGCTCATTGCTGTTTAAAATGAATTGATAAATCCATTCCTTGATATGCTACATAACAACGTTAATCCAGCATTACACGCTTCAAGAGGCTTTAGTCTCAAAAATATCATTTTACTGCATGCTGTTGTATTATAATGCCAATAAAGTTTGTTAAATGCTATATGCCTGTAAAGCACTATATTATGTGCTTTATTTATACTGCTAATAAGGCTTAATCTTTAATTGCTTTCCTGATAATGCATCAGTGATGCATTCTGTATGCACTAATATTTATCTGTATGAGTGTGGATGCCATACCTTGGAGGACGTCTCCTTACTCATTTATCCACAAAGATCATAGTAGTCCTGTACTTCATTTTATGTAATCGTGTGTGATGCCTGTGTGATGCCAGAGGCTTTTTAAAAAAGACAGAAAAGAACACATTTGCTACTTACTGTATGAAATATAATATTGCTAGTCTGTTTTGCTGTGAAATAAAACTGCACATTAAAAAGACATTACATGGCAAACATTTAACTTGATTAGTTTAAGGTCTATTTTGGTGCCTAGCCATCTTTTCAAGAAGCAGTTTGCTGATCTGATAAATCCATAAACAAAGCACTGCTACAGGCTAGGGACCGACTGGCTAAGCAGCAGTTCTGCAGAAAAGGACCTAGAGATTACAGTGGATGAGAAACTGGATATGAGTCAGCAGTGTGCCCTTGTTGCCAAGAAGGCCAATGGTATATTGGGCTGTATCAGTAGGAACACTGAAAGCAGCTCGAGGGAAGTGATTATTCCCCTCTATTCGGCACTGGTGAGGCCACATCTGGAGTATAGCGTCCAGTTTTTGTCCCCCCACTACAGAAGGGTTGTGGACAAATTGGAGAGAGTACAGTGGAGGGCAATGAAAATGATTAGAAGGCTGGGCACATAACTTACGAGGAGAGGCTGAGAGAAATGGGGTTATTTAGTCTGCAGAAGAGAAGAGTGAGGGGGGATTTGATAGCAGCCTTCAACTACCTGAAAGGGGGTTCCAAAGAGGATGGAGCTCGGCTGTTCTCACTGGTGGCAGATGAAAAAACAAGAAGCAATCGTCTCAAATTGCAGTGTGGAAGGTCTAGGTTGGATATTAGGAAACACTATTTCACTAGGAGGGTGGTGAAGCTCTGGAATGGGTTACCTAGGGAGGTGGTGGAATCTCCTTTCTTAGAGGTTTTTAAGGTCAGGCTTGACAAAGCCCTGGTGGGGATGATTTAGTTGGTGTTGGTCCTGCTTTGAGCAGGGGGTTGGACTAGATGACCTCCTGAGGTCTCTTCCAACCCTAATATTCTATGATTCTATGAAAGTTTGCACAGAAAAAAATCCATACAATTTGGAACTCCTTAGAATGTATTGTATAAACAGTAAAACATAAACTATGTGGTTACCTACACTCTTGGCTTGCAGTATAAGATACTCAGCCACAAGACACACATACTTAAGAAGTATGGAGGCTACCTCACATCACTAATCTAAGTATGATCACTTTTAATTTTGGTTCCATTTTTAAAGCTGTTGCCCGTAAAGCGTTTTTAATCTTTGCCGAGGCTGGATTACTCTCCAAGTCTTCCTTTTCCTTCCCCATACCTCTTTTCATAATTACCAATCTTTTGCATCTCTTCATTTCAGTTAGCTAAATGTTCACTTGCATTAAAGGAGAAATCTTATACTGAATAGGTGTCATAGTGCATCATCTAACTCAACCACACTGAAAGTCCAATTGATCATGTCAGTACAAGACTACATGTTAAGGTGAATACAAAACCAGTACACCCAAACTCACCACTGCTAAAAGACTTTTTTCTTTTCAATGATCTTGTGATCTGGAGTTTGAACTGTAATAAGACATCCACACTGCACGAATAAGCTCAGGACCTTGCATAAGAAAATCAGTGTCTAACCAATTAGCTATGAATAAGAAATAATGTGTGTAGTAGTGGCACTGACTGAGATATTTACAGCAGGCACTTTGACTTATCTTTAAGATACTGAAGGAAAAATATATACCCATCACATTGGAACTGACTGGCGAGGATAGGGTATTTATTGGAACTTTAGCTGCCAAAGAGAAAGAAGTGCAGTTTTTTTGAAGTTTCTTGGAGCATGTTACTATTTAAACCATATTGTAAAGTGGCATTAAGCCATCTGCCCGGCGGCTGCTGTGAAGCAGTACAGGGTTTACCATGGAGCCACTGGTGCCATGGCACTGGGCCCAAAGTCAGAAGGGGTCCTGGCCAGCCTGATCCCCCAGCCAGCTGAGCCAGCCAGGAAAGCTGCCGCTGCCCCTGTGAGGGTGCACCCCATGAGGCTTTATGGAAATATGCTTATGAATGTATGGGACATAACTGGAATAGGTTTTATGCTACATATTCCATGTAACATATCTCTGTAAAGATTATGATCTACGAATCTATTCATCCTATTTGTATGCATGGATCATTTTTGTATTCAAAGTTATGAATATTATCTGTGTACTTGCTTGGTTTTTAAGTACCTTAGTAAAGCATTTGTTCAGCTTCCTGAGAAAGGAATGTGCAAATTAAGTGCCCAGTCAAGAAACACTTAACGAACCATGGTTCTTGGAAGGTTCCAATTCACATAAGAAGTTTTCCTGGGGACATTCAAGATAGCATGTGGGCAATGGCTGCTGCCTGTAAAAACTGAGTCATGCATGGACATGTGACTCATGGCTATCGGGGAGGTCCCGGATGACTGGAAAAAGGCAAATGTAGTGCCCAGTAGGGAAGAAGGAGGATCTGGGGAACTATAGGCCAGTCAGCCTCACCTCAGTCCCTGGAAAACATCATGGAGCAGGTCCTCAAGGAATCAATTCTGAAGCACTTAGAGGAGAGGAAAGTGATCAAGAACAGTCAGCATGGATTCACCAAGGGCAAGTCATGCCTGACTAACCTAATTGCCTTCTTATGACCAGATAACTGGCTCTGTGGGATGAGGGGAAAGGAGTGGATGTGTTATTCCTTGACTTTACCAAAGCTTTTGCTTCGGTCTCCCACAGTATTCTTGCTGGCCAGTTAAAGAAGTATGGGCTGGATGAATAGACTAAAGGTGGATAGAAAGCTGGCTAGATCATCGGGCTCAGCAAGTAGTGATCAATGGCTCCATACTAGTTGGCAACCGTATCAAGTGGAGTGCCCCAAGCAATATCAGTTTCAATGGCGCCACTGGTACCATGGCGCCGGGCCCACAGTCAAAAGGGACCCCAGCCTACTCTTCTCTGCCACCTGCTTTCTCTGTGGGGTCAGAGAAGCTTGATGCTGCTGCTGCTGGGCCTCTGTGGCAGCCCTGCCATCAGGCTGGCTCCTGCCCTGCCTCTTTCCCCACATGCTACATTCCTCCCCCACTCTCTGCCACTGATCAGCTGATCCAGCTGACCAGCAGCAGGGAGGGGGAGAAGGAGTGAGCTGTAGCACACTGCTCCAGGGAGGAGAAGAGGCGGGGGTGAGGCCTTGGGAAAGGGGCTGGAATTGGGGCATACCCCTCCAGCCCCTGTGTGAGCACCCCGCACGACCCCAGTCACCCCCAGGGCCTACGGACGTGATCTCACACAGGGGGCTGCGAGGGTATTGCCCCCAATCCAGCCCCTTCCCAAGGCCTACCCCCGCCTCTTCTCCTCCCTGGAGCAGTGTGCTACAGCTCACTCCTTCTCCCCCCTCCCTGCTGTGGTCAGCTGGGATCAGGCAAGTGGCCGGGGGAGAACACGACAGCGACGGATAAGCCCAAAATCCCCCCAACTACCCACACCCCCAACCCCTTGCCCATTCTGCGCACTGCACCCTCTCACAGACCCCAAGCCCCCTGCCCTGACTTCTGTACCCCCACACACATCCAGCCCCCTGCACCCCCTCACACATATGCAGCCCCTTGTCCTTACCCCTGCACTCCCCTTACACCTCCCCAGCCTTGACCCCTGCACCATCCACACCTCCCCAGCCCCCAGCCCTGACTCCTGCATCCCCCCTCATACCCCCTCAGCCCCTGCCCTGAAACCTGCACCCCTCTCACACACACCCAGCCCCCTGCCTTCACTCCTGCACCCCCCATATCCCCACCCCAATCCTGAGAACCAAACAGGAGCTGCCCCTTGTAAGCACTCCTCACCCCAACCTCCTGCCCCAACACTGACCCCCCTCCCTCACCCTAGCTCCTGGCCAGGCCCTGCACTCAAACATTTTTTTCCAATATTTGGAAAGATCATAAAGTGATCCATCGAGACCCACTGTGATTTTCAAGTGATCTGTGGAAAAATAAGTTAGACTACAAGAACAAGCAAGGTACCTCACTTTATTTTCATTTACTTGCTATTACTTATAGGAGAAGGATGAAGAAAAAAAGAATGAAAAACGGGGATGGAGGGAGACAAGAGAGAAAGTTCTTCTTCTTGGCTGGGCCCCAAAAATGAAGCTGAGCACAGGGCTGGGGGGGCCCAATAACTCTAAACCCACCACTGACTGTCACATCACCTGGGCTGGGGATACTGTCAGGGTCAGTGTAACCACTGGGCAAATTAGGCAACTGCCTAGGGCACCAAGATTTGGGGGTGCCAAAAAGCAGTACCCCAATTTTTTTTTACACTACAATGGAGTCACATCTTACATGGGGATTAGGTTCTAAAGTCACCGAGTAAGAGGAAAATCGCATATAGTGAAAATTACCATAATTATAGTATATAGTAGAACAATGGTCCTCAACCTATGGCATGCATGCCAAAGGTGGCA
The DNA here is from genome assembly GCF_003597395.2 of Chelonoidis abingdonii. Classification (NCBI taxonomy): domain Eukaryota; kingdom Metazoa; phylum Chordata; order Testudines; family Testudinidae; genus Chelonoidis; species Chelonoidis abingdonii. Next base: position 190,974,262 of record NC_133771.1, on the reverse strand, counting down.
CACAAGCCGATTTTTTTTTTTTTTAATGGCAGGCTGCGGGTCCCGACTGCTGCTCAGCCTGCTGCCGACCTGGGGTTCTATTCACTCAGCTGGCAGCAGGCTGAGCAGGGCCAGCAGTGGGCCAGCTCCTGCCAGCCAGGGTCCCAGCCACTGCCCCTGCTCAGCCCACTGTTGATCTGGGGTTCTGGCTGACAGCTCCTTGCCAGCCAGAGCCTCGGCCAACGGCCCTGCTCAGCCTCCTGCCAGCCTGGGTGAATGGCAGGAGGCTGAGCAAAGTCGCCGGCTGGGACCCCAGCTGGCAGCTGAGTGAACGGAACCCCAGGCCAGCAGCAGGCTCAGCGGTGGCTGGGATCCGCAGCCTGACATTAAAAAAAAAAAAATTCAGCTCACGTGCCAGCTTTGGCACGCATGTCATAGGTTGAGGACCCCTGTTCTAGAGTACACAGTGTACACTGTGTATACTGTAGTTTATGGTAATTTTCACTATACGCAATTTTTCTCTTACGCACTGACCTTAGACCCTAACCCCTACATAAGATGTGACTCCACGGTATTCATTTTTGAAAATTTATAATAAGTGATGCTCTGGGGATGATGAGGGGGTGACATGGTGGAAGTTTCACCTAGGGTGCAAAATATCCTTGAACCAGCCCTGGATACTGTGTCTGCTGATCCCCACAGTCTCCAACACACCTGGGCAGTACAGCAAACATGGCCCTGCCCACTAGCTCCTCTCCATTCCTTAATCCCCCCCTTAACGCTTAGCCATCTCAATTTTAAAAATGATTGCTTGCCCCTCTCCCCTGCTCAGGCTTTTCTGGCAGCCCTATTGCCAGGTAACCAAGTTTTAGACTGGAAACTCCAGTATAAAACGGGACCTGAGTGTCCACTTAGCAGTGGTGACTGGAAACGAAATGTCCGGTTATAGGAGTAACCACATTAGCCTCCGCTCCTCCCACTCCCAACACCCACCCAGAGGGCTGGAAGAGAACCTGTCCTGCTGCTGTGGGAGCAGGGGCAGCTCAGTGCAGAGAGAGACAAAGAGAATGGGCTAGAACCAGGTAGGTACCTGCTCTATGTGGGGAGGGGGGGATCCTGTTTACCTCCTCCCCAGCCCTGCTGCACTTGCAGTTTACCCCTGGCCCCTCCCTTGCTCCAGGGACCAACTCTAGCTCCTGCTCCACTTTGCTTTTATCCCCAGCCCCTTTTACAATCATTCCCCAGGGGGCCCCACAAATATGTTTGGCGCTGCACCCACAAACAGTTAATCTGGCCTTGGCCCCAAAGGTCGGTCCTGGGGCCAGTTTTGTTCAATATCTTCATTAATGATCTGGAGGATGGCATGGACTGCACTCTCAGCAAGTTTGCAGATGACACTAACCTGGGAGGAGTGGTAGATATGCTGGAGGGTAGGGATAGGATACAGAGGGACCTAGACAAATTAGAGGATTGGGCCAAAAGAAATCTGATGAGGTTCAACAAGGGACAATACAGAAGTCCTGCACTTAGGATGGAAAGAATCCATGCACTGCTACGGACTAGGGACTGAACTCTGCAGAAAAGGACCTAGGGGTTACAGTGGAAGAGAAGCTCATATGAGTCAACAGTGGGCCCTTGTTGCCAGAAGGCTAATGGATATTGGGCTGTTATAAGTAGGGGCATTGCTAGCAGATGGAGGGATATGATCATTCCCTTCTATTTGACATTGGTAAGCCTATTCTGAGTACTGTGTCAGTTTCAGGCCCCACACTACAAGAAGGATGTGGAAAAATGGAAAGAGTCCAGCAGAGGGCAACAAAAAATGATTAGGGGGCTGGAGCACATGACTTATGGAGAGGCTGAGGGAACTGGGATTGTTTAGTCTGCAGAAGAGAAGAATGGGGCGGATTTGATAGCTGCTTTTCAACTACCTGAAAGGGGGGTTCCAAAGAGGATGTATCTAGACTGTTCTCAGTGGTAGCAGATGACAGAACAAGGAGTAATGGTCTTAAGTTGCATTGGGGGAGGTTTAGGTTGGATATTAGGATAAACTTTTTCACCAGGAGAGTGGTGAAGCACTGGAATGGGTTACCTAGGAAGGTGGTGGAATCTCCTTCCTTAGAGGTTTCTAAGGTCAGGCTTAACAAAGCCCTGGCTTGGATCATTTAATTGGGAATTGGTCCTGCTTTGAGCAGGGGGTTGGATTAGATGACATCCTGAGATCCCTTCCAACTCTCATATTCTATGATTCTATTCTATGACTTGCCCATAAGACTCCCAAACTCCACCTTAGAAGGGATCTCAGGAGGTCATCTAGTCCAACCCCCTGCTCAAAACAGAGTCCATCTCCAGACAGATTTTTGCCCCAGATCCTTAAATGGCTCTCTCAAGGATTGAACTCACAACCCTATGTTTAGCAGGCCAATGCTCAAACCACTGAACTATCCCTCCTCCCATTTTGGAGCTGGATTTTGTGTAACAGAGAGGAGCAGGTAGCCACCCACAAGAGAAAGTCTATTTAAGCCTCTAGGAGACCTCTCCATTTTGTCTTCAGCTGGCTCAAAGGATATCTGAAAGAAAGTGGAACAAAGGACAGTAACCATACAGGGGATATGAGTGATTGCTGGACCCAGACTAGAAGGAGACTAGTCTGTAAAAGAAAGCTTACTGGAACACCTCTGAGGGTGAGGTTTTATCTGTATTCAGTTTTCTTACTGTATTAGGCATAGACTTGCATGTTTTATTTTATTTTGTTTGGTAATTCACTTTGTTCTGTCTGCTATTACTTGGCTATTAGCCCTTAAATCCTACTTTCTGTATTTAATAAAATCACTTTTTATTTATTAATTAACCCAGAGTGTGTATTAATACTGGGGGGGGGGAGACAGCTGTGCATATCTCTCTATCTGTGTTATAGATGGTGAACAATTTATGACTTTACCCTGTATAAGCTTTATATAGGGTAAAACAGATTTATTTGGGGTTTGGATCCCATTGGGAGTTGGGCAACAGAGTGTCAAAGACAGGAACATCTCTTAAGCCGCTTTCAATTAAGCTTGCAGTTTAAGAGATGTGGTTCAGACCTGGGTCTGTGTTTGTGGCCAGCAAGCATGTCTGACACAGCCAGACAGGGCTCTGGAGTCCCAGGCTGGCAGGGAAAGCAGGGGCAGAAGTAGTTTTGGCACATCAGTTGGCCCCAAGCCCCAACCCGTCACAGCCCCCACTCTGCCCGTTCTCCCCCCAAGCCTCCTCCTCTGAGCTACGCATCCTGGGGAACTGAAGCAGGGGTTGGGCCCAGCCTGCACTCACCTGGCGGCGGGAAGTGGAGTGACGTGGCCCCAGCCAGCACCGTCCCGCCGGCTCCCAGCTCTGCAGCTGGTGAGTACTGGGGAGCAGTTTCACCCTCCCTCAAAGGAGCCAGGGGAGCAGAGCAGAGTGGGCTGGGAACGGTTCACTCCACTTTCCACCAACCCATGAGTGTGGGGTCGGGCACACCCTGCAATCACTGAGTGGGAGGAAGTGGAATGACCTGGCCCCAACCCGCTCCATCCACCGGCTCGTGCTAGGGGGTGGTTTACCCCTGTCCCCTCAAGCCTGAGGAGGAGATAGAGTGGTGGGGAGGGGCATGAGATGGGGAAGAGAAGGAGATGGGGGAAGTGGGGGCAAGGGGGAAAGCTGGAACCCAGCATGTGGCATCCCCTTGGCAGAAGCTGGGGCTCCCCTGTTAAGCAGGCCCATCGAGCCCTCACCCTGACAAGCCATATCTCCCCTGCATCTGTACCACCCAGATGAACCTCCCGTAAGACACCCTCCCCACTGAGCCCCAACTACCTGCACCTGGACACCCACCCAAATGAACCCCACTTCCCCTGCACCTAGAACCCCCCTGCTGAGCCCCAAACACCTACAAAAGGTAGTGGGGCTGCCAAGAGACAGCCCACAGATAGGAAGAGGCAGTTGGTCCAAACCCCCCCTTGCCAATGATGAGTGGTTTATAGACTGCAGTCTGCCCCAGGGAGCGGGGGCTAGATGTTGACTGGCAATAGCCACTGAGCCGAGGTGGGGATAGAGGCTCGGGGGTTCCCATAGGTGGAAAGACCCAGAGACTGCAGGGGTACTGCAGAGGGCACAACCCAAGGGAGAGGGCACCAGGGTCCGGGAGGGACATGAGTGGCCAGCGGCAGGTGAGATGCCAGCCTACAGAGGTTACTCCAGAGCTAGAAAAAAGCTAATTCCCTGGACAACCAGTACCACACCAGTGAGTCATCACCTGCCACAGGGCCCATAAATATGTTTGGCACCAGGCACACAAAAATTTAATCCAGCTCTGCTGTGAAGTAAAGATGCTGAGTGCTGCCAGGGAGGAGAGGCTGGGTGGCGGCTGCAGGCTCAGATCCAGCTGTCCCACCAGCCCGCCAAGGGTGAAGTGCTGACCCTGCTCTGTTCCCTGGCTCAGGCAGCCCAATATGGCAGGCTGAGGATGTGCACACCTGGCTCAGGTGTAGCAGCGATTGGCCACTCAGTACTTACAGCCTGCTGAGGGTAAGAAATGGCTCATTCAGGGGCAGCGCAGGGAACCCTTGGAGCATCTGCAGATCTCTGGGCAGTGAGTGTGGCCCAGCCCAGGGTACCACCGGAAGCAAGGGTACCATGGTGAGTGGCTGTGGGGGCTGTCTCCTAGTCCAGGAGGGAGCCCGCAAGGAGCTGGCAGATGGGCTGTGCTCCTGGTCGCTGAGGGACCTCCCCACACGGGCGCCAGATATGATCCGTGCACTGCCTTCTGCACCTAGCACACTGAGGGCTCCCTTCCCCCCCCCCCGCCATCGATGCCTGCTTCCTCTCAGAGCAGTGTTTCTTCCCCGGGAATTGAAATTACGGGGTGAGTGTTCGAATATACAGGGGGTGAGGGCCAGGGCCGACTAGGGTTGAGACCATGAGGGTGAGGTGGGCTGTATGGAGGGCCATCCCTAGTATTTATGGGGCCCTATGTAGTATTACTAAACTGATGCCCCTATGCCTGATGGCAGCCCAGGCTCAAGGACCAGGGGGAGGCAGCAAAGGATAGTGAGACGCCCGGTCTGCCTTACAGTGGCGGAGAGTCACAGTTCCCCACAGAGACCCCGCATACCCTCTCCCTCACATAGAATGGACATGCAGAAGGTACCTAATTAAAAGCACTCAGTTTGGGGAAAAAATGTCAATCACAGGGTTTTTGATATGCCCTGAAGTCTGTCAGACATTTATTTGCAAAAACTTTGTAGTAAGGGCAAGTCAGCTGTCTTGCTGAGTACGACATTAGATATTATGGAATACATGATGCCACTCTTCTCTGTTTTACATTTTCTTAATCAGTATTTCTAAGATGATTTTATATTTTGAAATGCACTCTTAAGCCTTCATAAAGTAATCATTCCAGATTACTACATATTTAACTCACAGAAACAAAGACATTATTTTAAAATAATCAGTCACAGAGGTTTAGTGTGTTCATAACAATGTTCATTGCTTTTAGAAAAAGGGAACACTTGATAACTAACTAAATCAGCTTGTACGCTGCCTATCTGAGCATGACCTATTTGGTACTTCTTTTAAACTCTCTTAACCCTTCAGCTTGACGTTAGATCTGAAAGATGCATTTCCAGCAGTCCAGTACCCTAGCACCATGCTGGCACATGCATTCAAAGAGAAGAATGCAACTAACTGATTCACCATCCCTTCCTATAGCCTCTGGAGTTTGCTTGAAATACTGACTAGGCCTGGCCTCCTTTTAGCTTGGGATAGCTGAGGCGTTCACAGCTCCAGGAGATATAGCTCAAGCTTTCCTGTACAATATGCACCCAAACATTTTGCTCAGCTCCTTAAATGGATGCATATATTTAAATCTGCCCTCTTGCACTTCAGCAACAATGGTTCTTGTGCATCTCTCTAGAGAGAGACACCCTTGGGTTGTATGTGTGTTTTGTTTTAATTTCAGCATGTGTGGGTCCCTGCCACTCCCTGGGGGTGTGCACATGTGTGGGTCCCAGCTGCTCCCTGCCCCCCTCATTGAAGTAGGTGTGCAGGGTTACTGCCCTGGGAACTGCAAGGCACCAGTGGACATGGGGCTGGTTGGAGGCAGGGCAGGGGCTGACTGGAGGTAGGGTCTGGCTGCAGGCAGGGCAAGGGGTACAGGGCTGGCTGGAGACAGCAGGGTATGGAGCGGACTGGCTTCAGGCAGGGCCTCAGAGAGGTGTGGCAGGGGTTGGCAGGGCTGGAGAGAGAGGAATGCGGGACTGGCTGGCTTCAGGCAGCGGGGTGCAGCAGGGATTGGCTGGAGACAGGGGAGGGGGTGCGGGGCTGGCTGCAGGCAAGGTGGATGGTGCAGGGCTGGTGCGGGCAGGGCAGGGGGTGCAGGGCTGGTGCGGGCAGGGGTGTGTGTGGGACTGGCTGGCTTCGAGCAGGGCTGCAGGAGCAGGGGTGGCTCTAGACATTTCGCTGCCCCAAGCAGGGCGGCATGGTGTGGGGAGCGCTCTGCCGGTCACCGGGAGGGCTGCAGGCGGCTCCAGTGGACCTCCCGCAGGCGTGCCTGTGGAGGGTCCGCTGGTCCCGCAGCTTTGGTGGACCACTGGAGCTGCAGGACCAGCGGACCCTCCACAGGCATGCCTGCGGAAGGTTCACCTTACCTGCCTGCTGCCCTCCCGGCGACCGGCAGAGTGCCCCCTGAGGCATGCCACCCTAAGCACGCGCTTGGCGTGCTGGGGCCTGGAGCTGCCCCTATGCAGGGGTGTGTGGCAGGAGTTGGCTGTAGACAGGGCAGAGGGTGTGGCAGGGGCTGGCTTTGGGCGGGGGGGCAGAGCTGCTGTGGGCAGGGCATGGTATGCAGCAGAGGCAGCTGGAGCCCAAGCCATTCAAATAGCCCCCAAGCCCCTGCCTATTCCAGGGCTCTGGGGGCTATTTAAAGGGCCTAGAGCTCCAGTCGGGAGAGCGGGGCCACGGGGCTTGCCATGCTGCGGCCGGAGCTCCAACTGGGAGAGTGGGGCCACAAGGCCACGGGGCCATGAGGCTTGCCCAGCTCTGGCCGGAGCTCCAGCTGGGGCCAGAGGGCTGCCATACTCCAGCCCTCGCTCTGACCAGGGGAGCTGGTCCACGGAAGACTCTGGAGCTGTCCGCAGCTGAGTAAGTAAAAAAAATTAAATAGGCACCTAAGGTGTGGGGCCCCAGTCTGGGGAATCCGGCGAATCACCTAAAGCCGGCCCTGCCGCAGCCCGCACTGTCCTGGGACATTTCAACATCCCCAATGGTTATTTTCTGGTCTGGAAAGTAAGTCTGTTGCTGCAGCCGTTCAGATAGACCAGAGTTCCTGAAGATGCGACTGTCATGTACCTTTCCTGGCCATCCCACGTTGATGTTGGTGAAAGGTCCCTTGTGATCCACCAGTGCTTGCAGCACCATGGAAAAGTACCTCTTTTGGTTTATGTAGTCGCTGCCTTGGTGCTCCGGTTCCAAAATAGGGATATGCATTCTGTCTATCGCCCCACTATCCCATTGTAGCAAAGCCATTCACTATGGCCTGCACATTTCCTAGGGTCGCTACCCTTGATAGCAGCATCTCAGCATCTCAGCAGCATCTCAGTGATTGCCTTGGCTACTTGGATCACAGCAGCCCCCACAGTAGATTTGCCAGTCTAAATTGATAGCTTCCAGAGGGCTATTGCCACTCACTTGTGAACTGTGAGGGCTGCTCTCATCTTAGTAGTCTGGCATTTCAGGGCAAGGGAAAGCAAGTCACACATTTCCATGAAAGTGCCCTTACCCAGGCTAAAGTTTCACAACCACTGGGAATCTTTCCACACCTGCAACACTATGCTGTCCTACCAGTCTGTGCTTTTTTCCCAGGCCCAGAATCAGCGTTCCACGGCATGAACCTTCCCCTTTACCACCATGATGTCCACATTGCCAGGGCCCGTGTTTTGAGAGAAGTCTGTGTCCATGTCTTCATGACTCTCTTCACTGCAATGTCGTTGCCTCCTTGCCTGCTTTTGCAGGTTCTGCATATACTGCAGGATAATGCATGAGGTGTTTACAATGGTGATAATTGCTGCGGTGATCTGAGTGGGCTCCATGCTTGCTGCGGTATGGCATCTGCAGGAGAGCAGAGTTGCAGCAGAAACAGTGGATGACAGAATAGATATTTACAGAGAGCAACGAGAGGACCTGTGAGGTGGATTCAGGAGAGGAGAGTTGCAGCGGAAGAAGGAGCCCATATGATAGCCAACATTGAGAAATTCGCTATCGATCGAGAGCAGAGTGGCAGTAGAAACGGTGGTTGGATGCCAGTTTTTCCGAGAAATTGCTCTGTCTACAGCCAGAGCAGGAAAGCAGACTGGCAGCGGAAGCAGTTGTTCGATGACGATGGTTAGCAGTCCTACTGCACCATCTGCTGAAAGCAATATGGCACCCACATGGAAAAAAGGCATGAAACGATTGTCTGCCATTGTTTTCATGGAGGGAGGGGCGACTGATGACATGTACCCAAAGACATCTGTGACAATGTTTTTGCCCCATCAGGCATTGCGAGCGCAACCCAGCATTCCAGTGGGCGGCGGATACTGCGGGAACTGTGGGATAGGTACCCACAGTATCATACTCTGGAAGTCAATGCTAGCCATGGTACTGTGGACACACACTGCTGACTTAATGTGCTTAGTGGTGACACAAAAATCCATTTCTATAAATTAGACCTAATTTCGTAGTGCAGACATACCCCTAGTCTCCTCTGAAAACACTGGCTAGGCACACTAGCCTTGAGAAGGCATCACTGTTCTCTTTTTGAAGATACATCAATCCTTGTAGCTTCCAAACAACTAAATTGTTAATAGGTAACAGTAAAAGCCTCAGGAATGGTTATTGAATATAAGTGACCAACTGATTACATCACTGTTCTATCGAAGTGGAAAACTCTATGTATACACACTTAAACCCTTGGCACAAGGAGAAAATAAGAAGCAAAGGTGAGTTTTCTAGAGCTGAATAGCCGGTATGGTCTTGTTGTTTCAGAACAACTCTTGGAGGCATATTACTTCAGGGAGTTTGTACAGAGCTCTTTCAACCCAATTAATGGGTTAAACAGGAGAGGGTTTGAGCCGCAAACTACTGGAGCACAGAGAAAAGGTCTCATTTCATGACCACCTCAGTAGACTGTACCAAAGGAGAGCAACGCTAGGTGTAATGTAAAGATTCAAGCTGTAGCATATGGAAGAGTACCGAATGATCAAGATTATGATTAAGTGAACTCTCTGTCATAATAATTTAACCCATTCATGCCATATACATGGTACTCATGTTGCTATGAAATGTATATAGAGTTTGAACAACAATGTATCTTGTTTGATTAAAATATTCAGAACAAGTACTGAAAAATTAACTCTAACCATTATCTATTAACCTATTTGGCTCCCAAAACACTTACAATCATTAGCAAATTTATTTTTGCAACACCCCTATAATCATGGCCCTATGAAAGTTACAGTCCATTTGGGTCAATTTCACAGTCATAGGATTTTTTTTTTAAATCGTAAATTTCATGATTTCATCTATATAAATCTGAAATTTCATGGTGTTGTAATTGTAGGGGTCCTGACACCAAAAGGAGTTGGAGGTGGGGTTCACAAAGTTGTTGTAGGGAGGGTTATGGTACTGATACCCTTACTTCTGTGCTGCTGCTGGTGGCAGCGCTGTCTTCAGAGCTGGGCAGCTGGAGAGCAGTGGCCACTGGCCAGGAGCCCAGCTCTGATCGCAGAGCTGCCACCAGCAGCTGCACAGAAGTCAGGGTGGCATGGTATGGTCTTGTCACCCATTTGCGCTACTTTCACAGCCACTTTCTAGCTGCCCAGCTCTGAAGGCAGCACCGAAGTAAAGGTGGCAATGCTGTGCCCCCCCTAAAATAACCTTGCAGTCCCCTGCAACTTTGGATCAGGACCCCCAATTTGAAAAAAAAACTTGTCTCCCCTGTGAAATCTGTATAGTACAGGATAAAAGCACACAAAGGACCAGATTTCACAGAGGAAGACCAGATTTCAGGGTCCATGGTGTATTTTTCATGGCTGTGAATTTGGTAGGGCCTACCTATAGAGTAGGCAAGTAGCTTCAACGTACACATAGGGAATGGAGGTACTAAAAATTGAAGTGATTTTTCTCAAGGTCATGCAGGAAGTCTATGGCACCACGGGGAGATTAACACTTATTGGGGGCCCTTGGCACAAAGAACATTTGAGCCACCCACACTCCAGACAACCAGGGACTTCAGAACCAAGGGGGAGACCACGGTCTCCCCACTTTTAAAAATCAGGGGGTCATGCCCATCCACTTTTTAACAGGGGCAAAACCTTGGGCAGGTGCGGAGCAGAGGCGGCAGGGGCTGCATTTTGTGGCAGGGGATCAGCTCTCCTGTCACAAAACACAGTCGATGCTAGCGTGACCGGCTTCTTCTCAGTGGTGGGAGGCTGAGGTAGGCCTTATCCCTCAACACAGACCCTTGCCACTGCTCCTTCTCTTCCCCCCGAGTCCCCCAAGAGCAAATCTGAGTCCCCCAGGATCCACCCTAGGGGGTGGGAACACAGGCCAGGAGTTACTCTCAGGCACCCTGACTCTCCACCCAGGACAAGTGGAGGATCTGGGGCTCCCCACAGCTGTCCATGCTCCTTTGGTCGCTCTTACCTCAGCCTGGCTTGGCTTCCAGACTGGTCAGGGGGTGGGGTCTTGCGGCGGAAGAGGAGGAGCAGGCGTAGGGCCTCAGTTCCAGTGCTGGTGGCTTTCCTCTCTTCTACACAGGTTCCAGGACTCCTGGGGTCCCCAAAGTGTCCGGGGCCCCCAAAGTGGCCAGGGACCATGGGCACAGGTCTCATGGGCCTGTGTGTTTTTCCATCACTATATGGCAAAGCTGATAATGAAATGCAGATTCCCCACACCATCAGCTGCAAGGCCATCTTTTCTTTTCCCTAGGCTTAGGCTGTCACTCAGCCAATTCCCTAGTACTGTAGAATACATGTTATGTATCTTTGACATTTTTTTAATAGGATAGGTATTAATTACAGTATTAGTCCACACTTGAAAATGATTGCTGGGAAATATGCAAAGAAGCAGAGAATCAATTGTTCTAGGTGTAAGAATATGAATGTTTTGGCCAGTATATTTATGTATGAAATAATGTTAGTTTTCAGATTTTTTTTTAAAAAACGGGAATTGAATCTTACAACTTTGAGAGAGAGAGAGAGAGAGCAATCTAATTAGAGAATTCTAATTTTGATTTTTCAAGAATGAGTTATCTGATCTTCCATCTGCTCCAAGTGGGAAGTAGTTTCAAGTATTTACTTAATGTTTGTGCGTGAGCAACATTGCAAAATTGTTTCACTCTGTGGTTTTTAAGGGAGTTTTAAGCACAGTAAGCCATGTGGTGGTGCTAAATTACAAAAGATGAATGCTTTCACAACCACACTTTTAAAATGTGAAAAATGTGGCCAGACGAGATATGACAAGAAGTTCAGATTACAGCATTGGCAAACCCACAAACATGGAAATCTGAGTAAATCAGTCATTTCAAATCTATTTCCCAAACTAAATTTATCCTCTGCAAAAGCTCAGACTCTCCATAGGAAGTACTTCCCATCAATCTCTACAAGACTTTTGCTGGTTAGAGTTACAGATCAGGATATTTGACAAGCAGCTTCCTTGCAGATAATATAGCTGATCTTTCAGCCTAAGCAAAATAAGCATGTTAGTGGCAGTCAGCTTTTTGCTGACTACCTAGATCCCAATTTGAAATTGTGGGGTGAGACAAAATGGAAGACAAGGAGCAATCAGACTAATAATCTACAGTTTGACAATGAGAAGTGTAACCAGCGGGAGTTTTGTTTTTCTTTAATAATTTTCCACAATCTACTCAGATATCTTCTCATTTTGTAAGAAATAGAGAATAATCTGGACAGATGTTGGGACATATTTTTCTTTCAGTTATACCAGTGCAACCCCACTGATTTCAGAAAAGTTATTCTGGTCTATCAGAGCAGAATTTGTTCCACAATACTTTCCCTCCATACCCAGCCTCCTTCATATTCCTCAAGTTGTAAAAGTGTTTTATGTGATATAAACTGGATTAATGGCATGACAGCTTGGAGCAATATATATTTCTTACAGCATTTGCATTTAAAATTAGAGTGGAATTTTAAAGAGACATATTCTTTTTCAGTTGTGTTTTGTGAAATGACAGAGATAATTAGTTTTATGAGATTGTTATGTCCTTCCTTGTTACAAAGCTAATATGAGCCCAGTTAGCCTTTTAAAGTATATTTCAGTGAGTTGGGTTGAGTCATTGATTCAAGATTCATATTTCACAGGTGTAGTATTTACACACTCTAGGCATTTGAATGTGGCAATCCTTAACTATTAGAACATTGGAGACAATTCTGCTTGTTCTGAGCATTCTATATTAAGCTTTGTCGTTATGAGTGAGGAAATGTGGGCTCTATACCTGTTTCTGCCACAGATTGCCTATGTAACTTTGGGTCAGTCACTTAATTGCTGTGCTTCACTTTCTCCAACTTAAAGTGGAGAGAGAATATCTGCCTCTAAGGGCTTTTTCAGACTACATGTACTGAGCTTTTGAGAGCTAAATGGAAGGCATATAAAAAAATCAAAGTATTATAATTGTTATAATACTATTTTAATTCCCCCATTGCCTTTACCTCCCTCTCTAGGGGAAAAATGGTCCCTCTCTCACACTATCTGTCCCTCAGTGGTTTGACAGTCTCATATTTCCTCCACACACCCATTCTTGCCTGCCTTCCCGCCTGAGTTGCTCTGTTGGCATGCCAGGTCTCCCTTACCCTTTGTCTCAGCTCCCACTTGCTACTTTCTGATTGAGAGAGGAAGAACAGTCAGCCAGGAGAAGTGGATCACATTAGGAACACTGACCAGGACAGAAACGTGCTTTCTCCTCTCTATAACCATGACAGGCCTCATTTCCAAGTGATACAGGAACAAAGGATTTACCAAAACAAATCAGACCAGTTAGTCTGGCTAGTAGTCCAGAATCCTGTCTCTGATAGTGGCCACTTCCAGATGCTTCAGGAGATGATGTAAGAAATGTCATAGCCAGTTTTAGAATAATTTGCTCAAAAGTGAAGTTTCTTCCTTTTCTCCTCAATGAGCATTTGGTTTATGCCCTGAAGTCTGAGAACTTTCACTATCTACTTGTTTCCTGTATTATTAGAAGATAAATAGGAGAACCTGATTTACCTCCCCCATACTAGTCATTTTTTTGTACATCACTGAAATGATTTGGGCATAGGGTGAGCAGACAGCAAATGTGAAAAATCGGGACAGGGGGTGGGGCTAATAGGAGCCTATATAAAAAAAAGACCCAAAAACTGGGACTGTCCCTATAAAATTGGGACATCTGGTCACCCTATTTGGGCAGAGGTTTGTGCCTGGCTTATCATGTCTGTCAAATAAAGCACATTATTTGAATATAAAATAGAATTATATTAGCCAAACTTATTTAATTATTTTACCTAGAGATGGAATCAGTCTTCAAAATTCTGTTCTGGTTTTTTAACACTACAGATTTCAAGGGTATTTGTATCAGGCCCATTTCTAATCCTAACAAGAATATTTCCATTATTCATGTCTCTTTAACGTTGATGTTCTCTCATCAGAATGAGATTTCTTAGCAGTGTTATATCTTGCCAGCTCTTATATAGCTTTATGGATGTATTCTAATTACAGCTGCACTGAACAATTCACCAGAGAAGGAAACATTGGTTAATATCAACATATCCTTGGATATCCTTTGGAAAGTGTTTCAATTGCAAAGTAGTTTTTTTTCTTTTCTCCCTCATTTGCGGTTTTTCCTTTCTTTACTATGATATTGAGACATCCCAGGGAACTTTTGAACTTCCAAAAAACTAGCAGTCTTGAAAACAAGGGGCATGGGAATCTTTTGAAAACGTAATTCTAGTGGTCTTGACAAAGTCACTTCCCAGCTTGCTAAACCATGCGGAAAGTGTCAGGGTATTTAAGATCTCATCATAGTAAGCATATTTTTTACTCTCATGCAGAATGTTTAATTTGACAATGCACTGGTCTCTTAGTGGTCTCATTTCTTCATCATCTTCTACCAAGCACACTGTTCTGTGCTATGAAAGGCAACAGGAAACTCAGTTGTGGAGTATTTTATTTTAAAGTCTGGGAAATTAAAAAACAACAACAAATAAAACAAAAAAAACCCCACAATCCAAAAACCTAAATGTAAGTTTGTGGGATGATTTTTGCTGAGGGCAGGAGCCAGGGATTGGGGAGGATAGGAGTGGAGTATGTGGTGAAGCAGCAGCCATGGTGGGAGGAGCAGAGGGCAGGAATTAGGGCAGAGAGGGGGCAGGGAGGACAGAAGTAGGGGATGCAGAGGGAGAATCATTGGGCAGAATGGGGATAAGCCAGCACAGGGATAGATAGCAGGAGAGGGTGGTGGGCACAGGCAGGGGAGGAGCTAGGGACAAGAAGATGCTGGGTTGGAGATCAAGGGCAGAAGGCTCTATAGCACCCTTCCCTCCAGAACCTGTAACTGTAGTCTTATTCCTGAGTTTCAACATTCCTTTACTGTTTAGCAAATAACCTTGCTGATAAAATGTGTTTCCATCTCCCTTTAGAGGTAGCACTCCTAGAAAATAACAGCCTACTACAACTATTAGTTATTCCATTAGCTCAAGCAGTAGAGGATTCTTCTAAAGACCTAACCTCATGGATAACTCATTGTAGGAGGTTACATAGAGTCACATGATGGAATTTTTAAAGTTTTATAAAATGGACAACCTTAATTCTGGCATTTCGTAGCTTTTGGCTTTGTAACCTTTTTTGTTCTATTAACACAGGTTTTTCTTTTTTCTTTTAATATAATGAAACTTAGTCTTTTGAGTGGTGCCATTTTACAAGTGAGAAGACCCACTGCTTACTGGACAACTACTTACTAGATCTTAATCTTTTTATGTTAGTAATCTCCAATTAAAATTTTCCTTTTACATTTACTATACAAATAAAAGTAAATAATACATTGATAATAACAATGATAAGCCAATATAATGTATTTGTGTTTGTGTGTTTCAAGAGGTTGACAGAGAATACCTGACTTTGAAGGTAAAGTCATGGAGAAAATGGAGCAAGATTTTCTTTGCTTTAGATTGTAATACATTTTTTGCTGTCTCATGAGACCTCTGATTGCCTGTCACAACTCCCCTAGTCCCACCAGTTGAGAACACTGACTCAGTTTATTTGAAGGGCAGGCTTTGAAAGGGATTCTTATGACAAGCATGATCACCACCTACTGTTTGCAGAAAAGGGATTTTATCAAGTAGATCGAATAGAAAGATCAATAAACAAGATTTCCGTGGGAATTGATTTGCAGAAGATCAAACACAACATTTTAAAGTGCACCCCACTGTACCGTAGTGGAGTCGTGTCACTTCTGGATTCCTGGGAACAGCCCCTCACATATACACCATCATTAAATTATGAATGTTAATGGGACTTGCAAGTGTGCATCCAAGGAGAAATATACTGTTAGGCTCTGATCATTTATCTTGTGACGGCAATGTCTAAGCACACTATATATTTGACAACCAACAGTTCATTTTCATCTGGGATGTGCAAAACTGTATTTACAATATATCAATTTTAATTACAGATGGCACAGTGACTTAAAAAAAAGGCATATTCTATAATTGTCTGTCTTGGATCAAGAGGCTCTCCATTGGTTATCCAAGGATTGCTCCTCTAAGGAAGGAAATGTATATAAATATTGAAGAAGAGATTTAATTACTGATAATGCATCAAAACAACCATATATTTCGGTGATGGAAGCCCTCCCTGAAGGCATCAGTATCTGACAGAAAAAAATAAGCCTCTCATTAGTAAAGCATTACATTTATGCTTAACAATATTCATTTTAATACAGTCAGAAAAGTATTGTTATTCACACAACGAAAACTATGCTCAAATTCTAAAGTTATGAGAGGAACCCCACAAGAGGCAGTAAATTCACAGAACAGTACTAACAGCATGCTCCCAGGAGATGCTGAACACCATCCACTCCGAAGTCACTCAGTACCTCTCAGAATGATGTTCAATAGGCTAAAGTTAAAGTGATGCCTCATTGTGTCAAGGTAACAAACACATGTTTAGGGCAGGATTCTTTGAAGTGCTAAGTGCCTGCAGCTCCCAGTGAAATCGGTCTGGTATATTTGGTTTTGTGAGTTATTTCATACTAGATGGAGGCCGAGTTCGGCATTTCTTGTGCACCCAGAATTCCTTTTGACTTCAATGAGAGATTTGGGTTTATCAGGAATGTTGAATCAGCCTCACAATTTTTTTCTTCTATAGCTTTAATTTATATGACATTTCCTTGCATTTTTTGTAGCTGATTAGTTTAGAGTGGTGCAATTAGTGTAATTAAATATAATTATGAATTTGGCAAAAAATCTATGTAATGACATATTTACAATGTGTAATTGGATAATTACAATATGTAATTAGCAACTATGAAATGTAATGCCATTATAAAAATCCTAATTAAACTTTGGGGGAAAAATAATCTTGGAAAAAAATCAGTGAAACTTAAGGGTTCTTGAAAATTTTATCCTAAAATTAGTGTGTTTCCTGAACATCATACAAAATAACTGTTAGAACTGGTCCTAGTGCTAATGAGCTGTACTGCTATGGTGCAAGGTAGAAAGAGTCAGATACTGCTCTCAGTGTTGCACCTGCAGTTTCGTCACCTGAGTTATTTTCCATTCACAGTGATGTAAGTATGAGGATGATCAAGCCCCACAGGTTAGTAGGGCTGTAAAGGGAACCTAAGTCCAAAAAGTGGAAGTTTCCCATATTTCCCAACAGCAACTCCTTGGGCTATGGAATGGAAGGAATGAGCCTCCACATGAAGTCCTGACCAGGAGATCAGTGACTGCTGCTTGCAGTTCTCAAGGGCTCTCTGTACACTGATCTGTTTCTGACCTAACTCACACATATGTAAATCAGGACTACATTCACCGATGTCAATGGAATATTACACCACCAGAGAAAAACTGGTGTAAATGTGTTCAGCATTAGGCACAGAGTCTTGAACCGTGTCTGAAAACTAAGGGGAAGATTCTCAACTGGTCTAAATTGATGTAGCTCCGTTGATTTCAGTCTACGTTGGTTTTCCAATCATGTGTGAAAAATATGATTTGGATTTAAAACACTGGTCTGTTTGGGCCAATATAAACAAAACCAAACTGTTTTATAACGGTTTTGAAAAATCATCTTTGAAACTGCTGTCTGCAAAGATGATCTTTGATACCAATCTGAAAACAATTTGACCTCATTTACTTTGGCAATCCAAACCATGCTGGAAGCCAGTTTAACTGGAGTTGAGCTTAAAACCATTTTCCTTTGGCGCCAGAAGCTCAGGTGGTGTCAGTCCGCATAGGAATGTAAAGACAAATGTAGACTAGTGGGGAATCTGACTTTACTGGGTGCTTATGGTAAGTTTGCAGAGAACTCCTTAGTAAAACTGAGTAAACTTTCCATTCATAAACCTCCAACAATCCTTTTTGTGACAGCTAAATGAAAGCTCCATGGCCTGATGCCTTAGGCCTGGCCTACACTAGGAGGAGGTATCTATCTAAGTTATGCAACATCAGCTATGTGAATAACATACTTAGATCTACTTACCGTGGTGTCTTCACTGCGGTAAGTGGACAGCTGATAACCTCCCATTGACTCTGCCCATGCCTCTCAC
Organism: Chelonoidis abingdonii; assembly: GCF_003597395.2. NCBI lineage: Eukaryota > Metazoa > Chordata > Testudines > Testudinidae > Chelonoidis > Chelonoidis abingdonii. The sequence goes on along the minus strand of NC_133771.1, from coordinate 190,956,477 downwards.
CGTGGTGGAGTACCAGGGTCAACAGGAGAGTGCTGGGCAGTTGATTTATCGTGTCTAGACTGGACGTGATAAATCAACACCTACTAGATTGATCTCTGACCTTGGATCCAGTGGGTAATGTAGACAAGCCCTTACAGAGAGAAGAGAGCTCACTACTGTCACCTATTGGTGAAATGGGAGAGGAGTGGCCCAGAGTTTCTTAACTGCAAATGGTCAGGGGCTTCATCGGTGAGGGAGTTGTCTGCTGGCATCTGCTGGCGAGCAAAAAGTGAGTTGATTGAATGGGTCAGACATAATTTGCATTTCCATTTTGTGATGGTTTGGGCCATTTTGGTTAAAATTTAGTTAAATTTTGAGTTGGAGGCAATATATGCAGTTGGCCTTTTTGGGAAATACAAGGATAAGACATTGACACTGAATTTACCTGGAGTAATCCTGACCAAGACTGCTGTCAGGCACAGTTGAGTAAGGGAGTGTGACCAGACCTGCAAGAGGCGGGGAGGAGAGGTGATGAAGTCTCTATCAAGGGGCCTAGATGTCATGGATCCCTCTCTAAGAGCTGAGCTTAGGGTGCTGAACAGTGGACAGTGTAGAGCAGGGACAGCTCAAAGCAGTAGTGGCAGTTCGGTGGCAACAGATGTAGTGGTGGCAGGAGCTCCAACGTGGTAGACAAGCAGAGTGATGCAGCAGCTTTTCTGAGGCCATTGAAGGCTCAGAGTGGTGGTGGCACCTTTGAAGGGACAGAGAGTGCAGTGCAGTGGCAGTCCTAGGCAGCTTGGGCTAAAAACGCAGAGGGAGCAGCAGCTAATCCAAGGGACTTGTGTGGGCCCCGTACTCAGCAATTAAATCTGATATCACACCAGCTGGGTTAGGTAGCATAGCCCCTGGAGCAGTCCAAGTAGCATCAGCCAGCTAGAATCCTTGGATTTCTTCAACATAGGCCAGCTAGCTGTGAGTGTGGAGCTCTGAAGTGGCCAGAACACACTGGCCATTCTCAATGGCCGAAGCAGGGCTAGAGTTGAGACTTCTGTTAAGACATGCCAGTGCTTGGGAACCTTACATCACTGAGTTGGTTAATTGCTCGTTTTCCCAAATTCATTCTTCTGGCTTCCTCTGCACCCCTCTTTTAATCAGTAAAGTCCATTGTTGTAAGCCCTGACTGAGCGCTTGTGAGGGGGAAGAATTATGCATTGGGGCACGCAGGGTGGTATATATAGTTCTCAGGTTTTTGCTTGGGGGCTTGAGCCAGTGTTAGTTAATGCTAACTACAACGTGAAAATATTCTGTGCACAGATGGAAGAATAAAGTGTGTATTTTGGTATAAATTAAATGTGGATGTCACCAAAAAAAGACAGGTTTTCACAAACTGATGTGCAGAGCTGCTTCTTGAAAAAGCAGTCTGCTTTCTCTGGCTGTGAAGCAAGTCAAATCACAGTGAGGCAAGTCAAAGGGAGACAGCTAAAACCAGAAAGACTTGGATGCCTGGAGGGATTTAGAGTAAAAATAAATACAAGTAACTTAAATGGAGGGAAAACCAGCAAATTTTCTGATAGAAGAAATACATGCTAAATAAAGGTGAGATAGGCACTATCAAAAATAGGAGCTGCATTTACAAGAGAAATAAAAATCCTTCAAAATTCTGCAGCAGAAATAAGATTATCAAGATGCCTTTGTCATTAGAAGAAAAGGAATATTAAAAGGACTAAGTTCAGTCTGAATAAAAAATATAATTCAAATAAACTGGCATAGAGTTTATCCATCTTTGGGTTTGCAGTAATAAAGTCAGTGAGGGAATAAACTGTGTGATTTACAGGCAATAAGCTTCTGTAAAATTTACAAATTGGTGTTATAAAACGTCACTTTTTATGATGCATTCTACCCAGGCTGCATATATAAATGGCACTGAAATGGAAAGAGTAGCAAAGACAAAGCAATATGCTGTCCTACATGGCTACCTTTGTTTTCCTCTTAGAACAGTAACTGGGATTTATCGTAAAATCTTGCTGCTAGATTGCAGTCATTATATTTTCTGTTTGTGTGTGTGTATTTGGAGTTTGGGATGTTACCAGAAAAATTCTAAACTTGTTTCAATAGGACATACTTCCTAAGTTTCACGTGTTCAATATATAGCTATTTTAATTGAGCTCCTACACATGGTGGATAGTTGGGTTCATATTTTTATTCAAAAGTTGGTTACAAATATGACTAAAAATGAACTTGTCCAAAGCTGATAGTTTACCTGTGAGCTCTTCTTTCCTATTCTTGCTTGGCCAAAATCTATTCAGAGCTTGTCCCTATGGGCCCTGAAGGTCTTGCAGGCCCAATTCCAAAATGCAAACCTTTCCATGGGGCTTTGAGCCCTCTGAGCTTAAGTTCTTGTGGATTCCTCTGGACTCCAAAAATTTTGTATGGGCCAGTTAGGTCCCAACTAGAGCTGCATGAAATGTTTGTAGCACACCCCAGAAACTTACCTGATGTCAAGTTTATTATAAATGTGGGCTGGGTTTGCTGAAAATATCACTAAAGCCTTCTCTGTGAACTTGGGCTAAGTTTTGAGCAAACCTTGGCGTTTTGGATGGCAGTCAGGTGAAGCTTGGTTGAACCCCAACTGCAAGCAGTAACTGCTAGCATTCTATGTGTCTTGTCCTTATTAGATTTTTCAAGTGCTGTGAGAGAAGGAGCAGCAATGAAAATGCATTAGTGGAGGGGAGAGATGGCAGTGGGAGATGTGCATACTTGAAGGGGGCAAGAGTATTGCAGAGTAAATTCAGATAGATCAAGTTTTCAATGCTTATCTGAATCAGACTTGCAAATCTTTTTGGATTCCCCCATTGATGTTACTGGGACCAGTGTACTCAAGGCTCTGGGTGCTGGTAGCAAAGAGCTTGTCAAAAACAAGGAGGCATCAGAACAAGCTTCCTACAACCTTTCATTTCCTGGGACCAGGAGCTGGTCAGCAAAGCCCTAAAAATGGGCAGAGCTGGACCAAGAAGAAATGGAATGAAGCCAGGGCACTAGGAAATACCTTGACTTAGAACCGCTTCCAGTAAGTTCCACTGACAGAGCTCCAGCACAGTCATGGCTAGATTGTCCTTTCCCAGTAAAATCCCAGTGGGAGAGTGGCAGTGGTTCTGCCTTATGATCTTTCTTTGGGGTGAATCCAACCTCTGTACACCAGCCCTCTACGACACAGGGATGTATATCCCAATTGCACCCCTCCCTCTAACACACACACAGACCCCAGGGCCATTGCTTATCAAAATTGGGCAGATCGTGGTCCAGTACTCCAGATTCATTGTGAAACCTCTGATGTTGTCCTGCTTGGGACTCTGCATCGTAGTCAGTGCCTTCTGTCGTAGGGTATGGCTACACTTTGAGCTGAGGGTCTGATTCTGAGCTTGAGGAGACATAAAAATGAAAATAGTATGTAGCCACAGTTGCATGGGCAGTGGGAGAGGCTAGCTGTCCTGTGTACATAGCATCCAAGACCCTACGCACATACTTGGGGCAGCTAGTCCCTCCCCTCACCAATGGTGCCACAGCTACATTCTCTTTGTAGCATATTAACTCGATCAGCGATACATGGGTATGTCTCTTCCAGTTGGGTGTCACCCCCCGGAAGCTCTAATATTCTAACTTGTCAATCACACAAAATATACCTCAAATTAAGGACTTTCAGCAAAATGTATGAATAAATGTGATACAATTGTGGTTCAATTAGAGTTGTTACAGTAAAACAATAGTCCCTAAAAAGCCATTTTATCATTCTATTGCGAATGTTTCCACAGTTTATTCTGACAGATTTACTTTTGTCAACTTAATAAGCCAGTTCTGTTTAACCCAATCATCATTATTGTGGCTTTAAAATAATTTCTTTATCATTTTATTGTAAAAAAATATAGCTTTTATATCTATTGCCTGGCTTGGAAAATATTTGGAATTCAGATAACATTTATAAATAAATGCAACAAATAAATATAATTTAAGGGCCAGATCGTCTGCTGGAGTAATCAAGCAAAGCTTTGTTGACTTCAACAGAGCTCCACCAGCTAAGAGCTGGCTGTGAACATTTAGCCAGTGGTTAATGCTGTATGGATAACTGAAAAGTACTGAGTGCCCTTAGACTAGATCTGGTCAAAACTTTTCTTAGTCAATATTTTTCACAGAAAATGCAGGTTTGGCAACACTGACACATTTTGTGAATTCATGTTGGTTTCATCGAATTGTTTCAGTTGAAAAAAGTCAAATGTACTGACATTTTAAAAATAAAACATTTAATTTTTTTATTTGAAATAACTTTGAATTTCAAAATTTCCTTTAGTTGTATTTTTAAAAAAAGATTTTAAATGCTCCAAATGAAATTTCCAGCTTCCAAAATCTCTCTGGTCCCTAGCACTAAGCTCCTCAAGCCAAACCATCTACTGCCTGAACTCTCCCAGCCCACCAGGACAGTCTTCTCAATCTGATGTCCCTCAAAAACTGTAAAAACCTCCCACTAAAGGCACAGAAAATGTGTTCTTGTTTACTGTCTTGAAATCTGGTTACCTTAGCACTAAAATCCTCGAAATAATGATTTTGGGCATGTGTAATTGTTTGAGGTGGCAGATGAGAGGTGGGGGGGAGACTTTATTGTTAGCTGAAATGTTTAAAAAATATTATTCTGAATCTCTGGACCTGATTCTTCTCTTATACTAGCTATATGCTGCCTTCAGTGGAGATACTCCTGATTTAGGGTATGTTGACACTGGAATTAGGAGGTGTGAATGCAGCATGTGTAGACTTATCTCAGTTAGCTTTGGTCAGGCTAGATCCATTAACAATAGTGGTGAAGTCCTGGCATCCAGAGTTAACCCTGGCGACCAGGACCCTGGGTACATACTCAAGCAGAGGCCAAATGTGCTCAAGATATATTTTATTTAGCCTGACCAAAGGTAGCTTGAGTATATCTACACATGGTGCAATCACACCTCCTAATTGCAGAGTAGACTCACTGTTACAGTGATGTGAGTAAGAGGAGAATCGGCACAGAACAGAATTTACATGCAAGAGGTATGATGCTTAAATTGAAACAAATATCTGGATTTTAATGGTTGTAAAAAATGCAAAACATGGAAGTACTGTAGCTAAGGATTCTTTGTGAAATCATGAGTGTGGTATTTTAACACTGACTTAATTGTGCTCCAGTTGAAAGCAATGGTACAAGTCCCAATGACTTTAATGGGAACAGAGTTAAGCCCACGCTGTGCACCGCAGGAAATCTCATCCACAGTGAGAATGCCTCTGCTCTGACTCCCACCAGTGTAAATAAGGATTTTGTCTATTGAACTCAATGCAATTACCTTACTATCTAATCGTATAAGTGAGCACAGAGTCAAATTCAGTGAATTTTGGGCCTAAACTGGACGTCTAATAACAATGCCATCAAGAAAATCCAGAGCTAGCAGACTGGCAAGGGATGCAGGCTTCCAGGTGGGGTACTGAGGAAGCTGCTGTGAGGCAAAGTAGTTTGCATTGCTCCTCAGAGACTCTTTGTCTAATCACTGGAGTCTAGAAAAGTGTTACCCCATGATGGATGGGCTCCAGTGGAAACTGTAGAAAGTCAAGGAAAGTGTTGGCCCCTTACTGAATGAGGGATGGAATCCAATGACAGAGGATGTGGACAAAGCTAATGTACTCAATGCTTTTTTTGCCTCTGTCTTCACAAACAAGGTCAGCTCCCAGACTCCTGCACTGGGCAGCACAGTATGGGGAGAAGGTGACCAGCCCTCTGTGGAGAAAGGAGTGGTTCAGGACTATTTGGAAGAACTGGATGAGCACAAGTACATGGGGCTGGATGCGCTGCATCCGAGAGTGCTAAAGGAATTGGCAGATGTGATTGCAAAGCCATTGGCTCTTATCTTTGAAAACTCATGGCGAATGCGAGAGGTCCCAGATGACTGGAAAAAGGCTACTGTAGTGCCCATATTTAAACAAGGGAAGGCAGAGGATCCAGGGAACTACAGGCCATTCAGCCTCACCTCAGTCCCTGGAAAAATCGTGCAGCAGGTCCTCAAGGAATCAATGCTGCAGCACTTAGAGAAAAGAAAGTGATCAAGAACAGTCAGGATGGATTCACCAAGGACAAGTCATGCCTGACTAACCTAATTGCCTTCTATGAGGAGATAACTGGGTCTGTGAATGAGGGGAAAGCAGTGGATGTGTTATTCCTTGACTTTAGCAAAGGTTTTGATACGATCTTCCATGGGATTCTTGCCAACAAATTAATAAAGTATGGGCTGGATGAATGGATAGAAAACCGGCTAGATCGTTGGGCTCAATGGGTAGTGATCAATGGCTCCATGACTAGTTGGCAGCTGGTTTCAAGCAGAGTGCCCCAAGGGTCAGTCCTGGGGCCGGTTTTGTTCAATATCTTCATTAATGATCTGGAGGATGGCATGGACTGCACTCTCAGCAAGTTTGCAGATGACACTAAACTTGGCGAAGTAGTAGATATTCTAGAGGGTGATAGTATACAAAGGGACCTAGACAAATTAGAGGACTGGGCCAAAAAAAACCTGATGAGGTTCAGCAAGGACAAATACAGAGTCCTGCACTTAGGAAGGAAGAATCCCATTCACTGTTACAGATTAGGGATTGAATGGCTAGGAAGCAGTCCTGCAGAAAGGGACCTAGAGGTTACAGTGGACAAGAAGCTGGATATGAGTCAACAGTGTGTCCTTGTTGCAAAGAAGGCTAACGGCATTTTGGGCTGTATAACTAGGGGCATTGCCAGCAGATAGGGGGATGTGATCATTCCCCTCTAGCTGACATTGGTGACGCCTCATCTGGAGTACTGTGTCCAGTTTTGGGCCCCACACTATAAGGAGAATGCGGAAAAACTGGAGGGAGTCCAGCGGAGGGCAACAAAAATGATTAGGGGGCTGGAGCACATGACTTATGGGGAGAGGCTGAGGGAACTGGGATTGTTAATATCTTTATGATATTAAGATGAGAACTATATTTGCCTTTTTCCAATCATTCATGACCTCCCCCAATCACAATGAGTTTTCAAAGATAATGGCCAGTGGCTCTGCAATCACATCCGCCAACTCCCTCAGCATCCTTGGATGCATTAGAGCCAGACCCATGGACTTGTGCATGTTCAGCTTTTTTAAATAGACCTTAACCTGTTCTTTCACCACTGAGGGCTGCTCACCTCCTCCCCTTATTGTGCTGCCCAGTGCCTCAGTCTGAGAGCTGACTGATTGCCCTGCTTTCTCAGTATGACTCAGGAGACCTCCCTGTCTCACCTTCCTTCTCGTGTTTCCTCCCGGCATCCCACTTACCTCAGGGCTTAGGTCACCATCTCCCAGAAAACCTAATTTAAAGCCCTCCTCAGTAGGTTAGCAATCCTGCCTGCAAAGCTGCTCTTTCCTTTCTTTGTTAGGTGGATCCCATCTCTTCCTAGCAATCCTTCTTCCTGGAACAACATCCTATGGTCGAAGAATCCAAAGTCCTCTTTCGAACACCACTTTCATAACCATGCATTTACCTCTACAATTCAATGTTCCCTACCTGGGCCTTTCCCTTCAACAAGGAGGATGGATCAGAACACAACTTGCTCCTCAAACTGCTTTATCCTTCTTCCCAGAGTCACATAGTCTGCAGTGACCTGCGAAAGATCATTCTTGGCAGTATCATTGGTGGTCATGTGGAGAAGTAGGAAGGGGTAGTGGTCTGAGGGCTTGATCAGTCTTGACAGACCCTCCACCACATCCTGAATTCTAGCTCCGGGCAAGCAGCACACTTCTTGAGTTTTCTAATCTGGATGGCAGGTGGATGAGTCCACCCCCTTAAGAGGGCATCCCTGACCACCAAAACCCGTGTCTTCCTCTTGGGTCTGGTGTTCATGGACCCCCCACCCCCATCCCCAGGACAATGCATCCCATGCCTTCCAGACAATGGGGTCTTCTTCTGATGCCTTGCCTCAGATGATTCCTTCAAACCATTCTGCATCATAATACCTGTGCAGAGAGCCTTAAAACAGTTTCTTACCTCTATCTGCATTGGGGGTACATGGTTTCTCCTCTTTCTTCTTCTGGAAGTCACATGCTCCCAATTTTCTTCCCGATTCTGCACTGCCCTCTCTGATTCTTTAGCATGGTGTGCCTTCAGTACCAAACACTGACTTCTATCCAGAAAATCTTAGTTCTCCCTGCTGCAACACGGGTTGCTACTTGGGTCTCTAGTGCTTTAACCTTTTTCTTCCACTATGCAGACCAGCTTGCACTTTGTACAGATGAAGTTGTTTCTATCTCTTCCCGAACCACATGCTGCAATGCTGCTGGGTTGGCCGCAGTGCTGATTTGATGGATGCCTTCTCAGCAGGTGTTGTTGCCTTCGTCTTATAATAAAACATGGTTAAAGGGACAGGGAGGTGTTGAGACGGACTTGGGCTGTGTTCACTGCCTTGAATTTCTGCTAGTTTCCCTCCTTTTAACCTGAAAAGGAAGTCAGCAAAAAATTGCCTCTAACCGGGTAGGAATGCCCGATGAATGCTTCCTTCCCACACCCAGCCATCAGACACTACATCTGGGGGGAATCCCACATGTCTCCCCAGTCCCTCCGTACAAAGAAAGTTAATAAATTCAAGTACCTTTTCAAAGCTCGAGTCATGTTTTACTAAATCAACAGCAAAATGAAAGTACTCTATTGAAGCATCGTTTCGTGTTTGCCATCTGCTGGCAAAACACAAGAAATTGTTTACGGATTGAGAAGTATTTAAAGATGCAATGACTGTGACCGTGGAATATTTATTTAAAGACTTTTAAAAAAAAGAGGAAATAATGAAGGCAATCCAGAGCATATCACTTGGTGCTTTCACATAGCAAGACTTGTGGCATCTTTGTATGAGGACATCTTTTACCAGCTACAATATGGTTTGAATGACTGTGAATGCTTTTCACTGCAGATTGATGAATTTACTAGACATGATCAACACAGTGAAGGTAATTGTTTTGTCTGAATAATTTTAAAGGAAGCAACAACTGAAGAGGACCTTCTGACTGTCTTGCTCATTAAAGAGAACAAGAGATGAAGATGTTGACAATAAATTAAAAAAGTGCATGCTTGAGAAAATCATTCCAATCCAGAAATTTGTTTTTGATCACAATGGTTTGCACTTGCTGTGCTTGGTGCACATGTTGGCTTTGTTACATTTTGCAGAAATGATCCAGATATTCCTTCATTTGTGATTTACCACTGTATAATCTACCAGCAAGCAGTAGTTGAGTAAAGATATGGACGTCTCACATGTAATGAAAATTGTTTTCAGAATTGTAAAGTTGATTTGAGTAAGAGCCGTTCAGCACCGCTTGTTTAAATCCTTTCCTGATGAAGTGGATGCTGCTTATGGTGAGTTACTCCTCCATGCAGATATGATGTAGTTAAGCAGGGGGAAAATCCTGCAAAGATTTTTGGATCTAATGCCCGAAATCATCACTGTTCTAAAATCAAGGAACAAAGTGTGCAATGAGCTGTCAGACAGTGCATGGCTGCTGGACTTCAGGTTCCTTCCTGACATAAAGTCCAAATTGAACGAGCTGAACTGAGAACTGCAGGAAAAGGACAGAGACTTATCACATATGATCAGTGTGGTAAATGCATTCAAATAGAAACTGGGTCCCGAGTCTGGAGAAAATACTAGAAAAAAATTGAAGCCAAAGAAAAACAGTTCCACCCACAAAAGGTCTGTGCACAGCTGACCAAATTAGTATAAGACTTCAACAGGTGAGGTCAAGAACTAGATGTGACGGAATCAGTCTTCATGTGTGTCTCAAATCCATTCCTTCCAGCAGACATTGGTGGGTTAGCTGTGACATTCCATCGTGTGTTTGATTTACAAAGTAGTGGAATTGATATGGAAATAATTACCATGCAAAGTGACATTGAGCTGAAAGCCAGATAAAGGGACAGCAGTTTTGGGGGATTTGTATATCGAGAAAAGAAGCCCCTTCTATTGTACTGTGTTTTAAAAGTGAAAGAATATTTTGGGTCCGCCTATCTAGGTGAGACAGCATTCTCAAAAATGAAGATTATCGAGTCCAAGTATCGCACCTGCCTCACAGATGCTGATCTGCAGGACTGCATCCGACTAGCCATGTCAAATTACAACCCAAATTTCAAGACGGTGGCAGATAATGTGCAGTCACAACTGTCACAGAGAGTCGTTAAGTAGGAAAAATATGTAATTATGTATTTTAAACACTTGATCTGAGCTTTATATAACATCATAAACTGTTATTTCTACTTTTTTTTTAGGTATATCTTGGATTGCACTTAAATTCAAAAACTGATCTTGTGCTAAAAAATGTTAGCGACCACTATATTAGAGGAACAGAGGAACAGCCATCAATTTACTAGATTTGACCTCACATGTTTTACTCTTTGCCATTTTGAGGATTAAGGAAACTTCATTTGTGCTAAAGAATTGGCCCTGAAGACAAGATCAATTCTTCATTTTCTGTACTGGTTGTGTATATAGTGATGGAAATCAGTGTGTGTGTGCATTGAATGGATACCAAGAGTATTGGTATGATGGGGCTATAGAGACTGTTTGCCATGAATACTTCCATTACAGATATTAATCTTTCTATGTAGAACTATTTATAAATTATACACAAAAAATAAGTTAAAAGAATGTTTTTAAGGTTGCAAAGTCATGCATTCAAAATTTAGAAATGCTAGAATTAGGGATGCCTGTGCAACCATAATTTTGCCCCCCCCTTGTGCTTGTGCATTATGATACAGTTTTTAAATGTAGGATATATATTATTTTTTGCACAGGATCCCTGCCTCATTCAGGGCCCAGGATGGATGGTGCTCACTGAATGAGAAGCTAGTCAATATTTTGTTTTCTCCTCACTGTTCAGTGTGGGCCCCATGTCTTACTTACTGCACACTGTTCAAACCCTGCTTTTTGGCTTTTTTTATGATACCCATGGCTGTAGTATTGGAATGCTAGACAAATATTAATGCATTTATTTTCCCAACATTTCTGTGACATGAGGTGGTATTATTTTCTCCATTTTACTGATGGAGCCTGGGTGCTTCAGCTAAAATGATCCTAGAAAGAGCATGGTAGACTTAGTTTTCTGAGGTTCCTGGCTCTGTCCATTAAGATCATCCATCACTCTTCCCCTGAGACTGGATCTCTTGTCACAGCAGATCAGATAGCCTACCATATGGCACATTCCACAAAGACAGGGCAGTACGCGAGGATTACTGACACATTTGTGACTGAAGACTTTCGTCTCGATCAGTCTATATCACTGCTGGTGCTTTCCCTAAAGCGCCATAGACAATTGCGGGACGTGAGGTTATACCTCCTGGATATTAAAAGGTATTAGTTACTACTTAGACAAATAAGCTGTTTAGAAAGTTGGAGACTATCTGTGACTTTTGAATAGAATTCTAGAACTCAGGCATATCAGCTCAAAGAGTCTTTTCTTCAGTCATGTCGGTAGTAATAACCTCTGGAGCTGGTGGATACTGAGGCTTGGTGGATACTGAGGCATTTCAACCGAGTATTAGGCTTGGGACCTTAAAACCAATTTATTTCACTTGGGCCATGGAAATAGTTTCGGTTTCTTTATGCTTTTGGGTCTGACTTATATAACAATGTTATGAACTAGCTGATGTTCCTATGTCTGAAGGCTCATTAAATTAGGGGGATGTCACCATCAATGACAGGCATCCATTGTGTGCCCCTATCTAAAAAAAAAATCTCTGGAGACATTAGGAGTAGTTCAGCTCACACCTTCACAAATCACTGTCTTCTCAATTAGTCCTGTGGCATCTTATAGACTAACAGATATATTGGAGCATGAGCTTTCGTGGGTGAATACCCACTTCATCGGATACAAGCAAGAATCAGGCTGGAGATAATGAGGTTAGTTCAGTCAAGGAGGATGAGGTCCTCTTCTAGCAGTTTACGTGTGAACACTAAAGGAGAAACTGGTTCTGTAGTTGGCAAGCCATTCACAGTCTTTGTTCAATCCTGAGCTGATGGTGTCAAATTTGCAGATGAACTGAAGCTCAGCAGTTTCTCTTTGAAGACTGGTCCTGACATTTTTTTGCTGCAGGATGGCCACCTTTAATTCTGCTATTGTGTGTCCAGGGAGGTTGAAGTGCTCTCCTACAGGTTTTGTATATTGCCATTCCTAATATTTGATCTGTGTCCATTTATCTTTTTACGTGGGGACTGACCACGTTGTCCGATGTACACAAATATAGACGCCCACAACAAACCCAGGCAGAGGGTACAATTGTATATCCCCATGGACACGTAGCAGGAGGATGGGAGCCCCAGCTGCATCAGGAGACTCTACCAGATTTCCTCTTACCAGCACCTAGCTGCAGCCCAAGTCAACTAGAGCTATTACCAGAATGCTTTGCACCCATGGGGTCACCAGTAGTTTGGTGGGGGCTCTTTTTCTCATCCTCTAGTCTGCAGCCAGCACTTAGCTGTTGCTGCAGTCCATGAATGGGCTGCTGCAGTGGAAATGTCCTTCCTGCCCACACCTATAACTTTTCCGCCAGGGCGACCCTCTCTCAGGGCTCCGGGGTCAAATCCGCCGATCCTCCCTGTGGGTCAGTTTTCCCTCAACCTGGTGACAGGTTGACTGGTTGCCTTCTGGCCAGCTTTCCCTCTGCCTTTAGTGGATTAGGCTGGGAATTCAGCTCCCCCAGCTCATGTCTGCACGTGACTCATGCTCTTGGATGGCCCACATCCCAAGGAGTCTCAGTTATTCAGGCTCGTGCCTCCGACTCCTCGGCAGCCAGATAGTCTCCTTGATGGATGACTGCTTCTGCAAGTGAGGTCAGCAATATCACCTTACCCACTGCTTTCCTCCAGTGGGGAGGATATGTCTAAACTGCTGCAATACCGCTGCCTCCACCACCTGGGCCCCCATACAGTTCTCTTGTTCCAGCCAACGCCCGTAGTAGTCCTGGAGCTTCTGGGCCATAGCCTGGCCCAGGGTGTGGGAGGGTATTGTTCCTGCCAGAATAGTTGTCAGTAGATCTTGGGATTAATGCCTTTCTGGTTAAGGATGGAGGCCTTGACCTTGCAATACTCTAATGAATCCTAGGGGTCCAGATTGCAGTAGTCTGCTTGTTCTGGGCCAGTCAAATATAGTGCCAGCAACGTGGCCTAGTGCTCCCCAGGCCATCAAGTAGTGGTGGCAGCCCTTTCAAAGCTTACTAGAATGGCCTCTGGGTTATCACTGGGTCTCATCTTATTCAGTCATACGGGGAGTCCCATTACACCAGTCATAGATCTTTTCCTGCTGGCATGGGAATTTGGTGGAGAAGTGGGCTGGAATAGTGTCGCTATTTCTTGCACCAGGTGCTCCTTTGGGGCCTAGTGTAAGGCAGACATCTCCTGCAGCAATTGTTGCTCCTACTCTTGGTGCTGGGTCAGTTGCTGCTGCCATTTGTTGTACTAACTGCACTAAGCAGTTGCTGCTGCTGGGCCGCCTGCTGTTCTTGGCTCTCCAGCAGCCATTTCAGGACCTTCTCTGCTTCCACCTTCCTAGTTCACCCTGGGACAATCACAACAACAATAAAAGAAAGGAATGTCAGAAAAGAAAGAGAAAGGGGCGTGGTCGCAGCCGTCCTCTGGTGAACTTCTCAGCACCGCGTTCTCCTCCCTCAACACTATGTGTCCCTGCATCCCACTCTCCCCGTCCCTATGTGTTGCCCACATTCTCCACCAAGTTGTCACAGGGAAAGCTCACGCTATTCCCTTATGGGGGGTGGTGTAAGGGTCAATATAGCCCTGAACCTAAGTTTGCATGATCATCGTCAATATTGGGTAGTATGGCCTAGGGAATGAAGTCCAGTCCCTCAGGGCTGTGTGGCCCAATAGCCAGAATCAATATGGCTTTCCTTCTCCCTCAGCGCTGTGTGGCCTAGCAGTCAGCCAGGGAAGTGGGTTGACATTTAGGGGTGGGTGGTGGCCAGGGTAGGGCGACCCAGGCCCTCCCTATTCTACCTGGTCCCAGCCCAGGGGCCTGGCAGTGGCAAGTGTGCTCGCTGCTGAAACAAAAGGGTTCCAACCGAAACATGCTGACACGCCCAGCACAATAACCAGTCCCTCTGGGTGACTTTCTACCTTGTCCCTGATGCAGAGGTTTGGGTGTCTCCGAGGTCTCTGGGCTTCTCGGCCTATGCAGCACCTGGCAGATTCAATGCTTATTGGGTGTATGCAGGTGTGTGGGCATCTGTCTGGGTCTCAGTGCCTCTGGTTCCTCAGGTCTGGAGCTTCAGCAGTTCCCAGGCTAGATCCTGCAATGTCTGTCCTCCCTCCTTGTCAGTCAGCCTCAACTGAGCTGAATTCCTCCCTTTTATTACTGGGCTCCAGTTGGATCATGCCCAGAAGGGCTGAGGGGGCATGGCATCCTCAGGCCATAGGATGGAGTTAAGCCCTGCAAGATTAATGTGGGGAAGCATGTCCCATCACACTCCCCAACAAACTATCAAATGGTATTTAGATTGCTTAGCTTTTATATACTCAGCATTTTTTTCTGCCTATAGCAGAAATTCAGTGTTGTTACTTTACACTGTTCTATCATTATTCTATGCATGAAGATGCCTTCCTTTCAGCTTGAGAACACCCCTAACGTCAGTAGGTTAAAGGAGTGGTTCAAGCAATCCTGTGGTCCATGGGTAGACTCTTTTTAAACTATTGCTAAGGCATTGGCCTCAGAATAAAGCCAGAGATAAAGTATTGTAATAATAAACTGCCTTAGGGAGTAGGAGAAACGAAAACAGTAGCACAAAAATAAGGCTGGGATTAGCTGGGGTTTGAGGTTCACTATCCTGACACCATGAATATACTGTTGCCAAATTAAAATTAATTTCACTTGGTTTCCAGGTTTTTATTTCTACACAACTGTTTTTATTAACAAGCATGTAAGACCACAGAGGCATCTCTCCTTTTAAGCATGGAACAGGAATATGACCATGTGATGATCAATGCAGCATCCACTATTCTGTATGGATAGCACTCACTGCTGGACACAGTTCCAAAGGCTACAGGCATCTCTTTGAGCAGTTCTCATGCACATCAAACTGTCACATGAGGTTTCCATGACAAACTGGAAATTCAAATTATGGGCAGCTATTACTTTCCATTCTGCTGACAATTTTTTGGGACTCACACTAAATCCAGGCAATCTGTATATCTTAACCTGACACACAGAACCTATTGCAAGGCATCATAATGCCATACATCAGATGCAACATTTGGAGAGAGTGCAAGGTCTTGAGGAAAGAAATACTTTTCAAGGTTTTCTATGCAAAGAGAAACACTAGCCAAGAAAGTTCAGGAGGGAGAAAACTGGCTCAGATTTACTCCTAAAATGTTTGCTGTTGAATATAGTAACTTCTCACTTAACGTTGTAGCTATGTTCCTGGAAAAAAATGTGACTTTAAGCAAAATGATGTTAAGCAAATCCAATTTCCCCTTAAGAATTATGTAAATGAGGGGATTAGGTTCCAGGGAACTTTTTTTCACCAGACAAAAGAATATTTTATATATATTCTATATATATATATACACACACACACATAGTATAAATTTTAAACAAACAATTTAATACTGGTATACAGTGATTATGATTGTGAAGCTTGGTTGAGGTGGTGTAGTCAGAGGGTGGGATATGTCCCTTACTGCTAAATGATGAACTAGCAATTGGCTGAGACCTCAAGGGTTAACTCTCTCGCTCTGCAAGGCAGCAGGAATGGAAGGAGATATGCACAGTTAAAACAAACAGTTAATACTAGTGGAAAACCGTTTAAAGATGTGGGACATACCTTACTTTGGCTAAAGGTGCAAGGACTTTGTAACCTCACACTAGCTCCAATTCTGCCATTCTCCCTGGCAACTAATCTTTCTCCTGGATCAGGTCGCTCCTGAACACAGAAATATCAGCCCCCATAGCTCTTAATCCAAGAAGCACTTTCCCAGTCAATTTAACAGCATGAGTATGCTCACTGTTTGGTTGTGTGGAAGCAAGCTCTACAAATCTTGTGTGAAAAAAGGCAGCAGCTGGGCTCTGAAACCAGCACCTTCATGTGTTACTTGAGGCTTGTTCCCACTCAGCAAGGGACACTTAGTCCTCAGGTGCTCAGTGGACTTACGATGATAACACCTCCTGGGCTTTTCTGCATGTACAGGAAATTTGGGATGAGTACCAGGGGAATGGGGAGGTGAATGCCCTGCCTTCTTTTTCCTAGGGGTAAAATAGTGAGTCTGCTTTCCCCCAACCCTGTACAACTCTGCCAGTGGTTTATATTTAACTGCAGCATGTGCTTGCTCATAAGAGTCTGCAAACCCAGCTAATTCACCCACTGCATTCACCTTTTTCTCTCACAAATACTGTTTTACATCATCACTGCACATATTCAGGAAGTATTCCTGAGTAACCAGATCACATATCCCTTCAAAGCTTGTAATGCCTTTCCCCCTGACCCACTTATTTACCAAACCTCTCATTTCATTTCCATAAGCCACATTACTCAATCCAGATCCCCTCTTAAGATTCCTGAGTTTAACCCTATCAGTTTCTGGTGTAACCTGAAACTGTTTCAAAACCGGTTCCTTAAATTTACCATCGTTTGAAGCATCATGAATAGGCATCTTATTGAATATATCCAGCACTCTGCAAGTCAATTTTGCTATCAATGTTTGCTATCAATGTCTTTCAATCTTCAGGGATCGCATGGAGGGTGCACAGTCTCTCAAAAAAATGATGAAATATTCAGCAATATCGCTGGCTTCATCATTCTGTGGACACAGTTGCTCCCATTTGTGGATTTTGGGGGAAGTGGAGCTAGCAGCTGAAATGTTTTGTCTCTTCAACTCCATAACAGCCAGTTCATGCTTCTAGGCCTTAATCTGGGTCTCCATAGCTCTCTTGTGGGCAGCTTCTTCTGCCTCCATAGCTCTCTTGTGGGCAGCCTCCTCCCTCTCCATCAGTCTTTTATGTTCATTTTCTTTCTCTTTTGCTTCCATTCTAGCCAGCTTTAGTTTAGTTGCTGCGTCACTGGTAGTCATTTTCCTGGTTTCTTGTGCTGGACCATACCCCCTCTGTAGTTCACTGAAATTGGGATACACTCAGTTCAGGGGCTTCTTAGTTAACACAGACTTGCCCAGTGCCCAGTGTTCAGTTTTTCTGGGTAATTTGGAACCTGTGAAGTTTAGGTTTTTTTTGCTTTTCCCTCTTACTTCTTTTGCTTCTTTTTCTGTCCCTACTTCCCTTACCCAAACTAAGCAAAAAGAAACTAACAAACCAGCAACTACTTTGTCTGTTCTCAAGCCACCACACTTAAAACTCACTTAAAATCACTACCAGTATCTCAAAGCAATCAGCTGTGTACAGATCCTGCTCAACTTTCCACTGTGATGGGTTGGATCACAGAAACCCCCTTGGGAACTGCCAACCAGTGTTCCAAGACTACTTCCGCCCCTGCTTTCCTGCCCTGGCAGCTTGGGACTCCAGCTCCCTGTCTCGCTGAGCCAGACATGCCCATCTGCTCCCACATAGACCCAGGGTCTGAATCACGTGCCCCAAAGCTAAAGACTTAACCTGAAAGCAATTGACAGAAGTATTCCTGACTTTAGTACTCAGATGCCCAACTCCCAATGGGGGTCTAAAAATCCTTTTTACATTGTATAAAATTTATACATAAAGCATGACTCATTTTTTACCAGCCAAGCCATATTCCTGGAAAGGCTCATATGTGGATCGGAATCTTCAAGTTCATTGTTGCCTTAAATGGTTTTTGATTGGGCACTTAATTTGCACTTTTCTCAAGAAGCTGACCAAATGTTCTACTAGGCTACTAAATATCAAGCCAGTACACACACAGCCAATATTCATAACTTCGAATACAAAAATGACACATGCATACAAATAGGATGAATACATTCAGTAGATCATATTCTTTACATACATATGTTACAGGGCATATGTTTCCTAAAACATATTCCAGTTATGTCACATATACAATTTTAAGCAGAGGCCATAAAGCCTTATGGGAAGCACCATCACATTGCCCTTTATTCAGCGCTAGAGTACTGCACCCAGTTCTGGGTCCCCCATTACAAAAAGGATGTGGACAAATTCGAGAGAGTCCAGCAGAGGGCAACAAAAATGATTAGGGGGCAGGGGCACATGATTTATGGGGAGAGGCTGAGGGAATTGTGATTATTTAGTCTGCAGAAGAGAAGAGTGAGGGGGTTTGATAGAAGCCTTCAAGTACCTGAAGGGGGGGGGGGTCCAAAGAGGCTGGAGCTCAGCTATTCTCAGTGGTGGTAGATGAGAGAACAAGGAGCAATGGTTTTAACTTGCAGTGGAGGAGGTCTAGAATGAATATTAGGAAACAGTATTTCACTAGGAGGGTGGTAAAGCACTGGAATGGGTTACCTAGGGAGGTGGTGGAATCTCCATCCTTAGAGGTTTTTAAGACCCGTCTTGTCAAATCCCTGTCTGGGATGATTTAGTTGGGGTTGGTCCTGCTTTGAACAGAGGATTGGACTAGATGACCTCCTGAAGTATCTTCCAACCCTAATATTCTATGATTCTAAGTGCCCAATCATAAAATACTTAACTGACAATGCACTTTGGGAGACACCAATCCACATCTGAGCTTTCTTGGGAACATTCAAACTAACATATAAACAATGGCATCGGCCTGCAAACTAAGTAATTCATGGACATGTATTTTGTTCATGTAACTCCAGACTCCATCTTGCTGCTGTGATTTTCCACAGTAAGAACAAGTGATGTCCTTCCACCAGCAGAGAATATAAAAGGCCCTGGAAACTTCTCTTTGTCTTAAATCCTGCTTCTTACTTCTGGAGGAACCTTGCTACAAACTGAAGCTCTGAACAAAGGACTGAATGATCCATCTCAGCTGTGAATGTACTCCAGAGACTTAATTTGAACCTGCAGTTTATTCCATCACTCCTACAAACCTGAACCAAGAACTTTGCCATTACTGTATGTAACTGATTTGATTTAACCAATTTTAGCTTTCATCTGTATCTTTTTTTCTTTTATGAATAAACCTTTAGATTTTAGATTCTAAAGAATTGGCAACAGTGTGATTTGTGGGTAAGATCTGATTTGTATTGACCTGGGTCTGGGGCTTCATCCTTTAGGATCAAGAGAACCTTTTTTCTTTTACTGGGCTATTGATTTTCATAACCATTCATCCCCATAATGACTGGCACTGGTGGTGATACTGTGTAACTGGAGTGTCTAAGGGAATTGCTTGTATGTCTTATGGTTAGCCAGTGGGGTAAAATCAAAGTCCTCTCTGTCTGGCTGGTTTGGTGCGCCTTATTAGAAGTGGAGAAACCCCAGCCTTGGGCTGTAACTTCCCTACTCTAAGCAATTTGTCCTGAATTGATACTCTCAAAAGTGTCCCACCAAAGGCAGCATCAGGTACAGAGACACAGAGAGATGTGGGAAAGGAGTTGGTTGAGGGATTACAGGTACTCATGGGCAGAGGGGGAGGGTGTGCACAGTTACGGGGGAAAGAGGATGTCCGAGTGGGGGCACAGAGATACATAGGGATTGGGGAGCAGGTGCACAGATATATGGGGACAGGGGAAGGGAGTGAAGAGCGACATGGGAATGGGGGAGTGGGTGTCTGAGTGGAGGGGTGGAGAGACACTTAAGGACAGGGGGTTCAAGCACACAGAGGGATACAGAAACACATGAGAACAGGAGCAGATGTCCCTGAATGAATGGGAGAGATTGGATGTTAACCAGGGAATGCATGGGATACACTCCCCAAACATCCCTCCCTGCACCCGCACCAAAAAAATCTGTTCCGTATTTTTCCCATCCATACCCAACAACCTTTCAACTTCATATCCAGGTTCCTTCCCAACAATTACTTCCCTCGTCTCTCAGCTCCTTCATTACCCCTGACTCCGGCAAGCCTTTGCACTGCTTGTCAGGGAAGCAGAAAATATGGTTCTGTATTGTAGTTTAAATGAATTATTACTCAGACTTCTGTATTAATATACTTAGTGAGGAGTCTATTTGTAAAAAAAAAATCCTAAATCTTTTTTTATTTTCTGTATTGTTACAGACATACTACCTGACAGGTATTTTGAAACAAATTACCAAAATAATTGAAACTGGTGTGATTATATAATGTTATTTTGACAAATAAAATGTGCAGAATTGTGCAGAATCTTGAAATATTGTGTGCAGAATTTTTAATTTTTTGGTGCAGAATTCCCTCCGGGGTAGAGGATTCAGACTTCTCTTGTTTATAAGCAAATAATTTTTCTAACACAGAGGAAAGAAATATTACTGTCATTTATTTGAAGAAATATTCCAGTGCCAAAGTCCCCTCCTAAAACATGACAACTTACAAGCTTTGTCTACAGTCAGTTTTATTTTTTGTGATATAGATAAATAAACTCATAAGTGTCAAGGGAGCAGCCGGAAACACAGTACACTGAACTGTACATCTCAATGGATTTCTCTTTTGCTTTGTTTTCCAATAGCATGTTTGCTGTCAGGATTATTTGATTCTGTTGGGAATTGGTCATGCTTTGAGCAAGGGGTTGCACTAGATGACCTCCTGAGATCCCTTCCAACTCTGATAGTCTATGATTCTATGACAAATTTACTTGTCAGGTTCCCCGCAACCCCTCAGAAAACATTAGAAAAGGTGACAACAATACATCCCTAGGTGCTATATGCCCAGAGATAATCTTCTAATTTCTCCAAGGCTATGCAGAATTGCCTCAGGATCACCAGTTTGTTAGCAAAGTAGCCAGCAAGCAATTTACTTGCGACAGCAATGATGCAAAGTCAAAGGAGCAAGGGATGGGGAAAGCACCATGTGAATAACTGAGAGAAAGGATGTAGGTGTTCCAGACCCCTATTGATACACTAGGTTTGTACCTCAATAGCATATCTTCCTGCATCACCTACAGATGCTGGGGGGAAAAAATTCAGTGTTTTAATTACATGGTTCATATAATAGGAAGCTATTGTGTTTACTGTTTCGTGGAGACGCATAGGACTACTGAGTACAATAGTCATGAATTGCAATACGTAAAAGATAGCAGTGTTAATAATCTCTGTGTAACACTGTGCATACGTTATGCTTCCTGGAGATCCAAAGGGACTTTCTATGGCAAATATGTCTTGGACAAAGGGTAGGAAGGTGGCCTTTCAGCTAAAATAGCATGTAATGAAGGCTGTTGATCGAAGAAATGGGAAGATGTACATTTAAGGAAGAGATTAAGCCTGATTCTTCACATACTTGCTCCTTGTTTGGTCTGAGATCTATGCCAGCTGAGTTTAAAACACTACCAGATGAGACAAGGAGCATTTTACACCCTCCCTGCACTCTCTGTGCACAGGTGTGGATGATTCTACAAGATACAGGGAAGACTCACCAGTCCAGATCTTCAGCTGATGTAACTTAGCATAGTTCTGGTGAAGACACAAATTTTCTGAGTAGCAGAGTAGCTGAAAGAGCTAGGAGGGCTTTAAATAAGCATCTAAATAAGAATGTTCTAAATGGATTAACATAGTACATATATGTTCAAGCATATAAATCAGGCTCAGGGAAGCATGAATATAAAGAATCAAGGCATCAAGGGATGTAAAGAGAAGAAATTCTTCAATTGTCTAGACATCCATATGAGAAGCCTGGGTAATAGACGTTATTCAATAGTTTTATCAGTGATCTGGAAGAAAATCTAAAAACATTGCCCGTAAAGTTTGAAGAGGCTACGAATGTTGATAAGTAGTAAACAATCACAGGGACAGGTCAGTTATACAGACTGACTTGGATTGCTGGATAAAATGGGCTATTTGAACAAAACACATTTTAACGCAGCCACATGTGTTACACATCTAGGAATAGAAAATATAGGTCATATTTATAAGATGGGGGATTGTATCCTGGAAAGAAGTGACTCTGAAAAGGACTAGATGCCATAGTAGATAACCAGTTGAACATGATCTTCTATTGCAATGGTATAGCTAAATGGATGAACACAATCACTGGATGTATATGTAGGGAATATCAAACAGGAGTGGTGGAGGTATTACCTCTGTATATGGCATTAGTGAGACCATTGCTGGAATGCTGTGCCCAATGCTGGTGTCCACATTTCATAAAGGGTGTTGAAAAATGGGAAAGGGCTCAGAAAATAGCTACAGGAATGATCAGAGGACTGGAAATATGCCTGAGAATGAGCTTCATTAGTCTCCCACTATACTTAGTTTATCAAAGAATAGGTTGAGAGGCAACTTCATTGAAGTCTACAAATATCTATATGTGGAAGAGATTTCTGATAGTAGACATCTCTTTAATCTATCACAAAAAAGCATAACAAAAAGAAAGCCAGACAAATTCAGATGAAAAATAAGGCACACATTTTTAACAGTGAAGGTAAACAGTTGGAACAACTCATCTAGGGGTATGGTAGATTCTCCATAAATTTCATTTATCAAGCTTAGATCGTTCTGAAAGATATATCTAACTCTAAGTTAAATGATGGGCCTGATGTGGAGATTACTAGATGAGGTTCTTTGGCCTGTGATACAGGAGATCAGACTAAATGAGCGGAATGGTCCCTTCAGTTCTTAAAAATGTATACATCAATGAAAGTCACGGGAGGTCTTCCAGTTTAAATTGCTAAGGCTCTATCCCAATAAATGTAATAGACCTGATCCTGCAAAATAATGAACGACTCCCATGAGGTCATGAGTGCTTTCAAATTCCACTGGCTTTAATGGTAATTAAGGAGGCTCAGAACCCCAGAGAATTGAGCCCGTATGAATTGGCAGTTCAGTTCTACTGCAGATTTGTTGTTGCTGAAATAGCAATAATTGATTTCTCATACTTTAGAGCTTTAATGATATTGTACAGGTTCAGCTTTGCCTTTGCAGGGAAATACTTCTTTTTCCTTATGCACAGAAGTGCTTAGTTTAGAAAAACCAAACCACATTTACAATCTCAGGCCTCACAATAAAAGTCTTTAGCTGGAAAAATTGTGGAATACCCTTCCAGCTGATTTAAAATCAAAGCTTTAGATATCATTTTTGAAGGAATCATTTTCCTTTAAAGTATCTTGCTTGTGGTATATATTAAAATATGGTTTGCTATAATGTACTTCTATACTTGCCAGCACAATCTAAAAGAAGATATGATGCAACTAGTGCACTGACTCGATACATTTGCCATCACCTTATCATACTTGTAAAAGCCAAATGAAACAAGTGTTTTCAATACTATGTAAATAAATGTGTGTTTTAATAACACCTAATATCAGGAGAAAGCACAGACTTTCTTGAAAGAATTGTCTCAGCGCAATGGCCTTTGATAGCAAGGGCTCAAAAAACAAAATAAAAAAACCTCAAACAAAAATTAAAAAACAAACAAAAAAAAAACCCAACTGCAAAATGTAGTCTGCAGTGTAGAATAAAGTTCCCAGCGCTACTTTGCTCTTTCTCCCTTATGAAAGGTTGAAAGTGGAAAAGCATTATTTTGGTAGCTCAATCACATTTTTGTGGGACCTTTATTGCCTAATATTAGCATTTTATACAGTATTGGCAATTTCCCTTCATATTTCTTTATGTAGTGCATCAAACTAATGTCTGTTTTTCCCTATGTGAAAGGTATAATAATAACTTTTTAAAAGTGCAGGCCTTGAATAATGCATGTTCACAAAGTGCTTTCTGATACATCAAAATTAGCCACTTTTGGCAGATATGTAGTTGTTAAATTTCCATCAGAGAGAGCTGGAGGAATATCTTTTTCAGCATGTCTCATAAAGCTTACGATTAATCTTGGTGAGCACTCCTCCCTACCCTTGTCCTGAAATTATACAGGCGCCTCTTGTGATGAATATATAGTGTAGAGGTGAATGTAGAACAAATTATAGGTAGACAGATCACTAATGTGCAAAAAAGTCAAGTTGCACTTAAAGATTGGGTCGCATCACAAATTTCAGAGCAAGATCTGATCAGTTGCAAAGTTCAGAAGTGTTTGGACCCTGGATTTTCATTCAGGTCATTATAGAGTTAGAAGTATCGATTGCTCGGGGATCAATATATCGCGTCTTATCTAGCCGCGATATATCGAACCCCAAACGTGCTTATATCGATTCCGGAACTCCACCAACCCTAACGGAGTTGCGGAATCGAAAGGGGGAGCCTCGGACATCGAACCCGTGCCGTGAGGACGGTGAGTAATTCGATCTTAGATACTTCGACTTCAGCTACGTTATTCACATAGCTGAAGTTGCGTATCTAAGATCGATTTTCCCTTGTAGTGTAGACCAGTCCTCAGTGTGGGCAGGAATTGGGAGCTAAGAAGGCGTTTCTGCCTGGCTGCAGGAGTGAGCAAGGACTCAGCCCAGGGACTTCGTCTGCAGGGGGGAAGCCCTTGAGCTATGGCCCCTTACCAGGTCCAGGACTATTTAAAGACTGTATACCCTGAAAGGGGTTTGTTCTGTTCGATCTACATACACTGTGTGTACGACTCAGCCAAAAGTCTGAGTCACTGATGACTGGCCAAAGAAACCATTGAACAAATGGGTGCTTGCAAGAGGCGGTTACCACCCTGTTCCACAGACTGAGTGATTGCAGACCCTCACTCAATCAAGGGGAGGCTCATGAGAGGAGTGTTCCAGCCTGTAACAGTACCACGAACTGAGAGATTTTTTAGGCCCACACTCAACCAAGAAATGGGTGCTGACCCCATTACAGTGGGGTAAAACTAAGGCTATGGCTACATTATGAACCTTTTAGTGACCTGGCTGTGCCGCTACAGCCATGCGGCTAAAAGTAGCGCAGTGTAGCTGCTGTTTTTCTGCAGAAGAGAGTGCTCCTGTTGACAAAGTACTGTTCACACTGGCGCTTTTAATCGGTAAAACTTTTGTTGTTTGCGTGTGTGTGGTTTTTAACATTCCTGACTGACCAAGTACCAGCATAGACACAGCCTAAGACAGCAGGCATCCCATCAGGGTAATCCGCTGGCAGGCCGTGAGACATTTTGTTTATGTTGACTTTTCGCGGGCACGGCCCCCGTAGCTCCCAGTGTCTGCGGTTTGGTATTCCCGGCCAATGGGAGCTGTAGGGGACCGTGCGTACAGACGGTCAACATAAACAAAACATCTTGCAGCCTGCCAGCAGGTTACCCTGAGGGGCTGCCTGGCAAAGGTTGCTGACCTCTGGCCTAAGAGAAGGCGGACAACTCTGGTCAGTAATGGGAACTTGAGAAGATCACTAGGGCTTTTGCCATTGCTAAGATATACCCACACAATATCCATCTTGTATTGCACAGTAATGCTGCCTCATGCCATACACACTGAGGGATAGCTGATTTTTGCATCAACAAACTTGCTGCTTTGCTATCTTGGATGGAGAGAGATTGAACGTTTGCTGGTATCTGCCAACAATGTGCACAACGTTTTCAAAAGTGCAGTTTTCCCTAATCTCAAAGTTCACAAATGCTGTTATTTTTAACATTTCATCATTCAAAGGTAGCTTCTCACATGCATACTTGGCTACACTAGTATAGAATGTGCTGACTGTGCAAAAGAACTTCCCCTTGCTGTTCCAACTTCTGCACAACCTGTTTTGTGACTAAACCTACAATTACTGTTTTTTGCCTCTTTCAGTATCTGAGTAAAAATATTTAAAATCTTTATACATTTACTCAAAACAAGTGACATAAGCTTAGGAATGTGTGTGAGAGTGAGAGAGCATGCTTATGAACGAGTCTCGCATCTGAAGAATGAAACTTCACGTGACTGGGCCTTGGGCTGGCTGTATATGTCTGCGTTGTAAAATGCAGTCCCCCGAATATTCTGTCTAGCCCAACTCAGCCCACCTACTGGGAAGAGGTTGTCGCTGCCCCTAAACAATGGTTCCAAATATTCAAAGGTTTCTTATTGCATGTATGTGTGAAACAAAGAGGCAAGTTATCCTGTAATCATTTATTTTATGATCATAGATTGAAATAATCACATTCAGTAACTTTTTCTCTCCCCTGTCCCCCACCTCTGGTAGTGTAAAATACTTTCAATCAAATTCAAAGCCATGTAAAACTTTCCCGGTTACCAGTTCCTGATCAGTGTCAACTGAATTTTCTTTGAGTATTTGAACCCGTATATCTTCAGATGAAATTGAGTAGAATACTTTTACTGTATCAGGAGCTAAGTTCCTGCTAAGCTGCATGGCCGCACTAGTCATGCAGGTGCTCAGGGCTGCAGCAGGGAGATAGGCCTCTCTCGCAGCTCCAGACCAGCCGCGGCTCCAGGAGAGGCATCTTTCCCCTGGCCCCAACCCAGCCCAGACCTGCAATGGCCAGGGGAGAGTTGCCCCTCCGCCCCAGCCCAGGTGCTGCTGTGGGTAGAGAGAGCTGGGTGGAGTCTTCTCTCCCCGTCATAACCCCAGGGCAGTCTGCACTTCAAACCCCTCATCCCTGGCCCCACCCCAGAGCCTGCACCCCTAGCCGGACCCCTCACTCCCTGCACCACAATCCTCTGAGCCAGTCCTGAGCTCCTCAATCCCAGCCCCACCCAAGAGCCCATACCCCAAGCTGGAGCCCTCAAACCATCACACCCCAAGCCTCTGCCCCAGCCCTGAGCCCCCTCTCACACTCTGAATTCTTCAGCCCCACCCCGCCATATGATTTTTTTTATGTGCACCAATATGGAGGTGATTTATCACACATCAACTCCATATTGTTGCACAGAACAAAATTCATTCCACATATGCATGGGAAAAATTTGACAGAACACTTATCTGGAGAAGTACAGATTTCTAGTGGCAGAGGGCTTGGCTACACTTGCAAGTTAGAGAGCATTAAAGCAGCCCCACATGCCCTAAAACCAGCAGACAGAGGTTTGGTGCTGGAGAGTCCTATGTGCTGCCTGTTCCCCAACCCTGGGGAACTGTAGGAGAAAAGAACATGCAGAGACTGCAAGATAAATCACCCTTCAACCCTTTTCCTGAGATGTCCCACTCCACCAGCCTCAGGAGGAAAATGTGGGAGCATAGGCATAAGAAACAGGCTATAGTAAACATGGCTGTGTCACTGTGCCATGGCCATGGTGTAGTATTCCCATCACTTTCTCTGTACAGTGTAGTCTGACCATTTCATTTAAATCAGTGTATTAGGTATTGCCATCAGCCAGAGGCACCAACTTCCTCTGTTCTGGGGAGGGTGCTCATCTTCTGCTCCACCCCAGGCCCCACCCCAACTCCACCCCTTCTCCCGAACCTCCACCACAAACTACCTCTTCCTGCCCTTCCCCCTACCTCTTTCTGCCCCCTCTCCTCCCCTTCCCCCCCTCCAGTGCCTCCTGCATGCCATTGAGCAGGTGATTCATTGCACACACACAAAGGGAGCAGGAGGAGTTTTTCGGCAGGGCTCTCGATGGGTGGGAAGCACTGGGGGGAATGGAGAGGGGCTAATCCACAGGGCTGCTGATGGGTGCTGAATCCACTCCTGTGCCATCAGAAGTGGTCAGGATGGTCCCGGTAAGAACCACAGCTACTGGCTCTATTTAATAGGACATGATACTATAGCCCACCTAAACAGGCATCGTGGGTGGTTGCCATCCATCACAGTCCAGTGTCAGTCCCATGCCTTTCTGTGCAGCCACTGGGGCCTTTGCTTTAGTAATATGGGGAGTTTCCTTGTCAGTGCTGTTCCCTGGCAAATCTGAAAATGAATTACTCGAAGTATGAAATTCCAAACTGCTCTCTCCCATGCACAGTTGCAGACTGAGCCAAGTAATTTAGCTACATAGCTGTTATTGAAGCAAACTGTAATCTCTATTTTTGTTATGTGTAAAATGCAAAATTAAGTGCCTATACAGAGATACGTTCTTTCTTTAAGAAGAACAACAGAAAACTTATTGCTAGCGTCCCAGCATTTTCAATGCCTTTGCCTTATTAGCTGCTGAGATTATCAATTATGCTTGATTCAGTGATATCAAATTGTATATGGGGATAATTTGGGAGAAGTAGGATGAAACCTCCTTAAAAATAAAGTAATATTTTATGCTTAACGTATAGCATTCCAACATAAGTCTAGCATTTAAATGCTTTATTATTCTCCAGTAGAACAGCATTAATTTAATGCTTAAGCATCATAAATCCACCCAGCATTCTCATGTTTCTTATTTTATGAGTCATAGTGGGGCATAGATATGCTTTCTCTGAGTGTTCTGAGAAATGTCCCGACATTAAAACACTGCTTTTGTTGGTGATAGTGGTGGTACATTTTTAAAAAATCATGCTCAGTCACAACAACAAAACCAACAAACCCTCCGGTGTTCCTGGAGCTATGATTGTAGAGCGTATTATTTTTATGTGAAATCCCTGGGAGGGAGTGTATGCAAGCCCTCTCTTCAACATAGACCAGAAACATTACCACATTGCTCGATTAAACGCAATAGTACATTCAAAAAAAGGGCGATGCATTACAAAGCATAAAATATGCACCTTGTTAGGTGTAATTACTAGAACCTCTTGAAAATATTTTTATCTTTTGATTGCCAAAAAGACAAAGCTCATCGCAATGCTGCTACTTCCACTGCAAAATGTACAAGATTGACATCTCCCAGCTGCAAGGTTACTGGCAAAAATAGCGCTGGTTTTTCAGCAAAGGAACAAACTTTAAAATACAACAGCAAGAGGAAAAAGGCATTGCTGCTATTTCCTGATACTCTTCCATTCCCTGTAAGGACATTTAGCAGGAAAGGTCTCACTGGCAGACAGAGCTATGCTTACCTTGCTGGTTTCATCTCATAGCAGGTGCTTGTGTTTTCCTTTGGTTATACCTAAAGCTCCAGATTCAGAAGAGCCTACGCATTCAAAGTTAAATTCAGCTGAAATTGCTAAGTTTCGACTGGTTTTAACCCGAGAGCATGTCCACTATCCACCACCAGGCCTTTATAGTTCTCCCAATTACATTTGGCTGACTTCTTGGCAAACTTGAAGGCCTGTATCCCCTCCCCCAATCATCATATGCGCTATAGTAATAGAAAAAATAAATCATAATAACAACCTTCCCAACATATTGCATTGCATCCAAGGGTGCTACAGGACTTGGTGTATGTGATTGCAGAGCCACAGTCAATTATTTTTGAAAACTCATGGTGATTAGGGGAGGTTCTGGATGATTGGAAAAAAGCTAATATAGTGCCAATCTTTAAAAAAAATGTAAGAAGGAGGATCCTGGGAACTACAGGCCAGTCAGCCTCACTCAGTCTGTGGAAAAATCATGGAGCAGGTCCTCAAGTGATCAGGAACAATCAGCATTTATTCACCAAGGGCAAGTCATTCCTGACCAACCTAATTGTCCTCTATGATGATATGGATATGGGGAAAGCAGTGAACGTGTTATTCCTCAACTCTAGCAAAGCTTTTGATATGGTCTCCCATAGTATACTTGCCAGCAAGTTAAAAAAGTATGGGCTGGATGAATGGACTATAAGGTGGATGAAAAGCTGGCTAGATTGTCAGGCTCAATGGGTAGTGGTCAAGGGCTCCATGTCTAGTTGACAGCCGGTATGAAGCTGAGTGCCCCAAGGGTCAGTCCTGGAGCTGGTTTTGGTCAATATCTCCATTAATGATCTGGAGGATGGCGTGGACTGCACCATCAGCAAGTTTGCAGATGCTACTAAACTGGGAGGAGTGGTAGATACACTGGAGGGTAGGGACAGGATACAGAGAGACCTAGACAAATTAGAGGACTG
>NC_133771.1:190911667-190926057 GCF_003597395.2 Chelonoidis abingdonii | reverse complement strand
TAACAATATACAATGATAGTCTAATTAGCTGTTACCAATGAAGAAAGAGATGCTTCAGTCATTGTGGATAGTCTCTGAAACATTCACTCAGCGTACAGTGGCAGTCAAAAAAACAGAAGCTGGGAATAATTAAGAAAGGGACAGATATTAGGAAGAAATATCCTGTTGAATATTGTGTGCAGATGTGGCACCCTATCTTCAAAAAAATATATTGAACTGGTAAAGTACAGGGAGGGGCAACAAAAAGGATTAGGGGTATGGAACGGCTTCTGTATGAGAGAGATTAATATACTTTGATTTTCCAGCTTGAAAAGAAACTGTTAGGAAGAGAGAGATATTATTGAGGCCTATACAATCATGACTGGTGTAGAGAAAGCAGTTAAAGAAGGGTTGTTTACTAGTTGTCATAACACAAGAACTAGGGGGCACAAAATGAAATTAATAGGCAGCAGGTCTAATACAAATAAAAGGAAGGATTTCTTCGCACAATGCAGAGTCAACCTGTGGCGCTACTTGCCAGAGGATGTTGTAAAGGCCAAGACCAAAGCAGGGTTAAAAAAAAGAACTAGATAAATTCATGGAGGATAGGTCCGTCAATGGCTATTAGAGAGGATGGGCAGCAATGGTGTCCCTAGCCTCTGTTTGCCAGAAACTGGGAATGAGTTACAGGGATGGATCACTTGATGATTACCTGTCCTGTTCATTCCCTAAGGGGCACCTGGCACTGGCCACTGTCAGAAGACAAGATAGTGGGCTAGATGGCCCTTTGGTCTGACTTATAGGGCAATTATTATGTTATGTTAGGCATGCATGGACATGCGACTTGGCCATATAACTCCAAACACCATCTTTTTCCTTTTAATTCTCCACAATGAGAACAATGTGTTTAGCTTCACTTGGCAGAAGCTATAAAAGGCCCTGGAAACATCTCCATTTTGCCTCTTTCCTGCTTAAATCTCTGGATTACGGACTAATACTAATGGGAGCATTCTACCCATGAGGCCCTTCCAATGATTTGGAAGCAACCAGAGACTTAACAAGCCAGCAGCTTATTCCATTGCTCCTACAAGCCTGCTCTAAGAACTTTACAATTAATGTATGTATTTGATTCCTTTAACCAATTTTAACTCCCACCTTTTTTTTCTTTCCGTACATAAATCTTTAGATAGTAGATACTAAAGGACTGGCAACGGTGTGATTATGGCATAAGGTCTGAGTTATATATTTACTTGGGTATGTGGCTGGTTCTTTGAGATCAGGAGCACTCTCTTGTTTGATTAATTTGTTTTTAAATAACCACTCATCAAGTCTAGTATCTGGGTATTGAATCCAGGACTGGAATACCTACGGAAGCTGCATTTCTGACTTCTTATTAGTCAGTGCAGTGAGCCAGAAGTTTACTTTTATTGCTGGTTTGGTATATCTCATGGAAAAATAACCACTAGTTATGGGGTGTGTCTGCCTTTTTTCCCAGCAGCTTGTCCTGAATTTGGTATTCTCTGTTGTGACCCACAGAGGCACAGTGACAAACTCCCTTCAACATCCACTGAGTAAATCTATTCTATCTATCACTAGGAGGGTGTCCGAAGACCTTAACAAGGGTTTCCAGCTTCTAGATGCAAAGGGAATGGGTCTCAGTAGTAATCCTTGTAGGAACCTGCATGGGCCCTGCTGCACAATTACATCCCCTAGTTATGATATAACCTGTGGGAAACCCTCTAGGCTCCCCTACCTCCCATCATGCTGGCATTTCTACAACTGGTTTTGTAAGTTTGCCACTTGTTTTACAAGCTGGTCGCATTCCTCTCTGATTGCCTCATAGCTTTCACTCTTTTCCAAAAATGTCTCATTAGATTATACCAGATGTATTTTGCATATCTCCTTTTGCTTCTCCAGACATTTCTTGCCTTTCTAATTTGTGGACCTGGACTATCACTCTCTTTACCTGCTGATTTAAGGCTCCAATTCCCAACAGTAAGCTTTGTAATAACAGCTTTTTGTTTTCCCCTTTTTAAATTTTCTGTCCAGCACTACCTGTTGGAGTTCCTTTTAATGGAACCTTCCTTGCTGTCACACTCTTTGGGAGATGGCTGAATTCAGCTTCCACTTTTTAGGACAACAGTTTAATCAGCCTTGGAAATAATGTAGCTGAAACTGAATGAAAGCTAAATACCTTTTTTGCACCAAATGACATCAATTTTATCTGTGGCCATTACAAAAAATACTGTAAAAGATGTTCATTTGGAAAAAAATATATATTTTGAATACATACTTCTGGTACAATAACCTTAAACGATAGTGTAACATTCCACTGCAAAAAATGTATTTTATCTCATGTGTTAACTTCTGCTACTTTAAGCTCTTTGGTAGTTTTTTTCTGAAATGCCATGAGAAAGGAAATACCCTGAAATTAGATTAATGCTAAGCACTATGGTTTTTTTGAACAGTAAAAACATATACTACTTTCTGGCTTAATAATCCTACTGGGCACATGAGAAGGCAGGATGAGGACAACTGCTTTCTTGTTTCTGAAAGGTGAAAAATACCCAGCAAAAAAATAGAATGTTTTATGAAGATCAAATGAATAGGTTTTCTAAAATACTCAAATCTTTGTCTCAGCTATTAAACAGAATAATAAAGCAGAGAAACACTTTCAATGGCTGCAGATGGAACACTGGATAATGTGGGCCAGGGCTCTGAGTGGCACTGAGCATTCTCTCTCTCTCATGTCCCTGGCTGGCTGGTTTTTGCTCACATGCTCAGAATCTAAGTGATCGCCACATGTGGGGTAAGGAAGAAATTTTCCTCCAGGACACATTGGTAGTGATTTTCATCTTTCTCTGCTGCATAGAGTGCAAGTCACTAGCCAGGATTATCTGGGTATAGCTCACTTAATCATTTTGCTGCCATTCCAGGGGCCTTGGGCACTGATGTACCTTGGTCCCTCAGAGTCTCTCTCTCACTCTCGCTCTCTCTCTCTGTGGCAAATAATAGCTTGGTGTCTTGTCGACTTTTGTCTAATTTTGGTTGTGAGATTTAGTTTGTGGGTACTGGGTGGTGTCATGGCCTGTGAAATACAAGAAGTCTGATTAGATGGTGAGGCCTCATCTGGAGTACTGTGTCCTGTTTTGGGCCGCATACTACAAGAAGGATGTGGAAAAATTAGAAAGAGTCCAGCTGAGGGCAACAAAAATGATTAGGGGGTTGGAGCACATGCCTTTTGAGGAGAGGCTGAGGGAACTGGGATTGATTAGTTTGTAAAAAAGAAGAAGGAGGGGAGTTCCAAAGAGGATGGATCTAGACTGTTCTCAGTGGTACCGGATGACAGAACAAGGAGTAATGATCTCATTTGCTGTGGGGGAGGTTTGGGTTGGCTATTAGGAAAAACTTTTCACTAGGAGGGTGGCGAAGCACTGGAATGGGTTATCTAGGAAGGTGGTGGAATCTCCTTCCTTAGAGGTTTTTAAGGTCAGGCTTGACAAAGCCCTGGCTGGGGTGATTTAGTTGAAAATTGGTCCTGCTTTGAGCAGGGGGTTGGACTAGTTGGCCTCCTGAGGTCCCTTCCAACCCTGATAGTCTATGGTTCTATATATAATCTGGGATGGTCCCTTCTTAAATTCTATGAACTCTGGGCAAGTTATAATCTCAGAAAGACTAAAGTGTTGATCCTGTACTACACAGGTACATAGTTTTGCAGGTATAAAGCAGGACTTGGTGCATGAGGGGAACTTGCTCTTACATTAATGAGAACACTGATGTGTGGCTGCTAAATTACTCTTGCCAAGTAGCAGGGGTCAGTTTAAGAAGAAAAGTAGAATTAATCATCTCAACAACAAGATGAGGATTGCAACTAAGTGTAAGTCTCCCAACATGTCCAGTTTCCCTTATTGACATTTCACAGTTGTGAGTAAGGAACCAAGTGCACAGTGGGCTAGAGACTAACTACAGCTCATTGTGGAAGAGAGCAGACTTACTGCTGAGAAAATTTTCAAGAGGGATCTGTGATTCTGGGTATGTAGACACACCTTAAAGGGCCTGATTTTCAGATGGCAGATACCCTCTGAAAATCATGTCCTTTTAAGGTTTCTTAAATCGAGCAGTCAAAAATGAAGACACCAAAAAGCACTAATCACTTTTGAGAATGTAGGTTCCAGTGTTTAACTTAGCTTGTACCTTTAGCTTCTCATTGAACTTGTGCTGGAGAACAACCATTTTGCATTCACTCTTGAGCACTATTTCATGTACCAAGTGCTGAATAATAACATGAGCGAACTCCATGTTTCTAAAAAGAAATTGGCTGTTTATTAAGAGAAGTATGTACAGTGATGCTGCAATTGCAGCTTGCATTCAAATCACTTGCATACAGAATGGCTGTTGCCGCCTCCAAACTCTGTCCTCCTGCAGCCTGTGCTCTTCCCTCCAAGTTCAATTCAGCTTGCTACAGGTGCCCAAAGGGACTTGCAGGATCAAGGTGTTTGTTCATTCACATGTCAGAATCTGGTGGCAGAAAGTCACAAATACTCTTAATCACCAGATTCGACCAATGTTGTTTTGAAATGAGAGGTACTTCTGTAGCTACATTCAGCTCATTAACGAAAAGTGTATCAACCATTTGCTAGTGGACTTCTATGTACACACCAAGTCAGTTCCCACCACATGGATTTGGGTCAGAAATGGACCAATACTGACTTGAAGGTGTCTTTTAGCCCCCTGCTTTGGTGATGGAAACAAAAACAAAGTGGATCAAAATCTCCTTTTCTGATACCATTGTGTGAGGGTAAGTGAAATAATCTTGCACTTTAGCTCTTGTCAGCTGAATGTGTAGTATATATTACTACTTTCTCAAGTTATTGTACCCTTAACAAGATCTCTAGTATGTTTTACAGCAAAACATTTTAATTCTGTATTTTTTTTCTTTCAGCCATTCATAGTCAACACTGAATTCTCAAACACAATGCATTACATAGCCTAGGATAACTTTAGAAAAGTGTAGGGAGACAATAGATTCTCCAGAGTTTATGTAATTCTTGAGAAACTCTTCAAAGTGTTAACTGAAGTTTTGTTGGTTGTCCTTCAAAAACTGAAGATATGATGTCACTTTTGCTGGCTGTTCATAAAAATAAAGTTTACAGCAGTAAATAAAAATGTTTCTCCATTGAAAATATAACTTTACATGTTATGTTAAAAATCATTTTACAAATTCACAGTTAAAAACAACCATGCTGCCCTATACGTAAATCCACACAAATATTTCAGTTCAAGTGATTCAGAGGAACTAATGAATAAATAGTTCCATCACTGGTTTTAGAAGCTGGAGTGCAATGACCATTTCTCATATGGGAATTATGGACAGATGAGGACGTCTCTGTTCTATAAATTTGGGCTTGCATTTGGCAGCAACCAAACTTGCTCAGTAAAATGAAGAAATCTCTGCGGAAGGTTTTTGTGAAAATTGCATACAAGAAAGGATTGGCACATGAATTTATCGGGTAGAACAAAACTAGGAGGATCTTGGATTTGGACACAGTGATGAGAGGAAACTTGAGTGATGCCGATATTGCAAAAAAAGATATTGGTGCCATGCACAGAAAATCGGTGAAGATCAGTATAGCCATGCGCTTGGCAATTTTGGTGTCACTGTTTGAAGCGATAACATTAGGATTTCTCACAGTAAAGTAGATGCAGATGTAACAGGCACAGATGATCATAAATGCAAGAACATTCAGTACTAAAAGGAATATGATATAAGCCTGAGAAAGGGGTGTTTCTATATCCATGGGCAAGCAAATGCTGACTTTCATGTAGCTGCTGACTCCAAATATGGGAAGAAGGGCCACAGTGAAGGCAAACATCCAACCAAAAATCATAATGACCATTGCATGCCGAAATCGAACTTTGCGGTCCAGTTGCATGGCATAGGTGATTGTATGCCATCTTTCCAGAGTGATCACAGTCAGTGTGTAAACTGAAAGTTCGCTCGCAAACACAGTGAAAAACCCTGCAGCACTGCATCCCGCACCAGTTTGCCAGTCTATGGCGTAGTTGTAATACTGGCTTTTTGTCTGTATATCTACAGATGCAATCAATAACAGGTAGATGCCTATACATAGGTCTGCAAATGCAAGATTGCACATTAGAAACCGAGGGACAGTGAGTTTATATTGACTGCTTATTAAAATAACCAACACAATGATGTTCCCAGTGATAGCTAGAATGTTGATAAACCATATCAGGACTCTGAGGATATTGTATCCCATAATATCTTCACAAGGATTGAAGGCATCAGGCTTAGGAGAGCAAGCCACATGTACGACTTCATTACATAAGCCATAGTCAAAGTCAAATTCATTTTCTAGTGAGTCAAAATCCATGTAGTTGTTGGAAAGTAATCCTCAACTACAGATCTTCTGTGCACCCTGTCTGCACGGCTGCTCATCAGCGTCTTGCAGGATATCAGATTTATTACATATTGGATGCAATGCACTAGAATGGAAGAACAGAACATAGTTAGTGCCTAAAAAATAAGCAGAAGAAATAAACAAATAAGTTTTCCAAACAGCAGCCATGTTAGTCTGTATCCACAAAAAGACAGGAGTACTTGTGGAACCTTAGAGACTAACACATTATTGAGAATAGCTTTTGTGGCTATAGCCCACTTCATCACTTCTTTTTACCATAAATGAGAGCCATCATGCAGTTCCCATAACCTCTCTGCCCCCTGTTAACTCATTATTTACCCCAAGTCAAGATTGAGCCCCAGTCCTGCAAATCTTATGCACATGCTTAGCTTACAGAGATGATTATGCTATTGGTTTTAAGGGGATTATGTCATGCATAAGTTAAGCACATGTATAAGAGTTTGCAGAATCAGGCCTATAGGTGCTAAAGTATAGTTTGGGGGTGAAATCACATAAACAATGACAAAAATATCATTGCAAACACACAGCTGTTGAAAAATGGGAGGGCAGATAATACAAAAAAAATTGAGAATTTTTAGTTTTTCATTGAAATTTCCAATCATCACTTTTTATGCAAAGGGACTGAAATATGTATTCTCTTCCAGAATTTGGTGTGCATCTCAAGAAACAAACCAAGGAAGCCAAGGGGTAGGGAGGGTGTATAATGGTCAAAAGAGGGTGCCAAAAGTAGACAAATAGACTCATAGACTCATAGACTCATAGGTCAGAAGGGACCAATATGTCATCTAGTCTGACCTCCTGCACAGAGCAGGCCACAAACCCTACCCATACACATTTATAACAACCCGACCCATGACTGAGTTATTGAAATCGTCAAAATTGAGATTGAAGACCTCAAGCTGCAGGGAACTCCACAGCAAGCGACCCATGCCCCACGCTGCAGAGGAAGCGAAAACCTCCAGGGCCTCTGCCAATCCGCCCTGGAGGAAAATTCCTTCCGACCCAAAAAGGCGATCAGCTAAACCCTGAGCATGTGGCAGACTCCCAGCCAGCACCCAAGAAAGAATTCTCTGCAGTAACTCAGTTCCCATCCCATCCAACATCCCCTCACAGACCATTGAGCAAACTTATCTGCCGATAATCCAAGATCAATTGCCCAAATTAAACTATCCCATCATATCATCCCCTCCATATACTTATCAAGCTTAGTCTTAAAGCCCGATAAGTCTTTTGCCCCCACTACTTCCCTCGGAAGGCTGTTCCAGAACTTCACTCCCCAAATGCGACAAGATGCTCCAGATAAGCAAATTACATTCACTGCCATCTTTTCCTCAATTTATGCAGGGTTGACCAGCACAATTCATTACAGGTAAATTACTTTCTATGCTTACAGATAGCAGATTTGCATGTCTGCTAGTAAATCATGTTGCTTGTATTTTCTGAATACAACTGAATATAAAACTTGTTCTAGCACCCAATAAGATTATTTATGTGGTTAAACACATTGCTGAATCAGGGCCCTAGATATCCCCATGAAAGTACATGTTACTGTTCTATTGAGAAATTAGCAAGTCTTCCCTTATTTATACAATTAATCAATCTGCTTTCCTTGTCTCAAAATATATGCTGAATCCACTCCAGAGTCTTATCTGTACAGTAATATTCTGTTAATTATTTAAGTACCAGTAGATGAAATCTATGAAAGAGTATGGAAAAATATAAGAGTATGGGCCGTTATTTGTTTTCCTCTCAGTTTGTCTCAACACACAGATACACAATTTTATCCTATAGTTCTTTTCACAACGGGCTGGGTAAAATTTGAAGCATGCTGTGCAAACAATATTCAAATTACATAATTTCATGCTGGCCTTTGAGGAGTGTTTCATCAACCAAGTATTTGAATCCAGATTTAAACATACTGTCCTGAAAAATCCTTTTTTTTTTTTTTGGTTATTATTATATATTGCAAGGGATCCATTCTAGTTTCCCATGTGAAAGAGGGGGCACATGTTAGCTCTGCATATCTCAATTTAATTTTTTTTCCTAAAAACAAAAACTTATTTAGCATGAAAAAAGATCAAATAAAACTGCCAGTCACTCTGTAAGATACACTGCTGACACAAGGACCGAAGTGTGCACACACACACACACAAGTGATTTCACTGTGCCACTCATCACCCTCTGTTGCTAGGAGGTGTGGGAATGGATTGTGGTGCATTATAGGGGCATCCTAACTGTACCATGATAAACTTCTTTCTGTTCCATCATTCCATTGGTTAGTTTTGCACTGTTTTTAACAGGCCATGTAAACTGTGTGCCCACCAACTCTGCCTGAAAGCATGGATTCTGAACTGCTGACCATCTGGTGATGAGCATGATGAACACAGTGTGACTGGTCCTGCAGTATTTCATGAGCTCTGAATCAAAAAGTGAATCAGTAGTGCCTGCCATACTGTATACCACTGAAAGAAATAATTCAAGATTTCTTATGGCATTCAGCGAGTAGTTGCACATGGTGGACTGTCAGAACTGGGCTCAGGAAACAAGCACTGAATGGTGGTACCACAGTGTGATGCATGTATGGGATGATGAGCAGTGGCTGTAGAACTTTTGGATGTG
Organism: Chelonoidis abingdonii; assembly: GCF_003597395.2. Classification (NCBI taxonomy): domain Eukaryota; kingdom Metazoa; phylum Chordata; order Testudines; family Testudinidae; genus Chelonoidis; species Chelonoidis abingdonii. The sequence continues at coordinate 190,917,019 of NC_133771.1, read as the reverse complement.
CAAATGCACCATCCTGGAACCATGTGCAGAGTTTTCCCCAGCCCTGCAGTGCAAGGACACCAGAACAAGAGCTGTTTCACTGTGGAAAAATGAGTGGTGATCGCTGTGTGGAAACTGGCAGCTCTGGTGTCAGTCAGGACTCAGTTTGGAGTTGGAAAGTACATTGTGGGGGCTATGGTGATGCAAGTATGCAGGGCTATTAATCACCTCCTGCTATGAAGGACTGTGATTCTGCGTAATGTGTAGGAAATAAAAGATGGCATTGAGGCAATGGGATTCCCAAACTGCGGCTGGGTGACATATGGAACGCATACCCAATTTTGGCCCCAAACTATCTTGCAATGGAGAACATAAACCAGAAGGGTTACTTCTCCATGGTCTTGCAGGCACTGGTGGATCACCAGGGCCATTTCACTGACATCAGTGCAGGGAGGTCAGGGAATGTGTATGTGTGCATCTTTAAGAACACTGGACTGTATTGAAATCTGCATGCTGGGACTTTATTTCCAGACTAGGACATTCAAACTGGGGATGTGGAAATGCCCAAAGTGATCCTTGCCCTTGCATATGCCTTCCTCCCATGGCTCATAAAGCCTTACTTCAGGAACTAGATAGCAGCAAGGAGTGCTTCAACAACAGGCTCAGCAGGTATTGAATGATCACTGAATATGCCTTTTGCAGATTATAAGGATTATAACCCTTTTTGGTAGGTTAGAGCTCAATGAGGAAAACATTCGGATGGTCACAGCAGCCTGCTGTTTTCTGTATAACACTTGCGAAGTGAAGAGGGAAAAGTTTCCCCAGGGATGAATCGCTGAGGTAGATTGGATGGCTGCTGATTTTGAGCAGCCAGATACCATGGCAATTAGAGGGGCACAGTGGGAGATTATTAGAATTAGGAAGGCTTTGAAGGAGCATTTTGACAATTCTCAGTAATGTGTCTTTATGTGATGCATTCAGCCAGGCAATGTTAGCTTGCTCCCTTGAATGACCCCTGTAGTGCCTACTTCCTGAGCGTTAATTGTACTGAGAAAATATTCCTGCCTATAGCCACTGTGTTTGAATGTCAGCACCAACTAACATGCGTATGACACAAATAAAAATTCATTTAATTTCAAAAACTAAAGTTTAATAGCAGGACCATACACAAACATTTTATCAAACAGGAGATGGTAATGAGAAAAAGTCTCTCGGTTATTGTTCTCACAGCTGCTTGTAACTCCAGCTTTCACTGTGAAACCAGTCCCTAGGGATGGAGGGCACAGAATACTGGGAATATGTGTGGAATGTGTGGAATGTGGTGGGGGAGTTTGAGGAGGGCCTAGAATCATCTAGTCCACCCCCTGATCAAAGCAGGACCAATCCCCAACTAAATCATCCCAGCCAGGGCTTTGTCAAGCCTGACCTTAAAAACTTCTAAGGAAGGAGATTCCACCACCTCCCTAGTTAACCCATTCTAGTGCTTCATCACCTCCTAGTGAAAAATATCCAACCTAAACCTCCCCCACTGCCACTTGAGACCATTGCTCCTTGTTCTGTCATTTGGTACCAGTGACAACAGTCTAGATCAGGGGTTCTCAAACTTCTGTACTGGTGAGCTCTTTCACACACCAAGCCTCTGAGTGTGATCCCCCCCGCATATTAATTAGAAATACTTTTGTATATATTTAACACCATTATAAATATTGAAGGCAGACTGGAGTTCGGGGTGGAGGCTGACAGCTCGTGACGCCCTGTGTAATAACCTCATGACCCCCTGAGGAGTCCCGACCCCCAGTTTGAGAACCCCTGGTCTAGATCCATCCTCTTTGGAACCCTCTTTCAGGTAGTTGAAAGCAGCTATCAAATCCCCCCTCATTCTTCTCTTCCGCAAACTAAACAATCCCAGTTCCCTCAGCCTCTCCTCATAAGTCATGTGCTCCAGCTCCCTAATCATTTTTGTTGCCCTCTGCTGGACTCTTTCCAATTTTTCCACATCGTTCTTGTAGTTTAGGGGCCAAAACTGAACACAGTACTCCAGATAAGGTCTTACCAATGCAGAATAGAGGGGAATGATCACGTCCCTTGATCTGCCAGCAATCCTCCCACTTGTACAGCCCAAAATGCAGTTAGCCTCCTTGGCAACAAGGGCCCACTGTTGACTCATATCCAGCTTCTTGTCCACTGTAACCCCTAGGTCCTTCTTTGCTGCCTAGCCATTTGGTCCCTAGTCGGTAGCAGTGCATGTGATTCTTCCATCCTAAGTGCAGGACTCTGTACTTGTCCTTGTTGAACCTCATCAGATTTCTTTTGGCCCAATCCTCTAATTTGTCTAGGTCCCTCTGTATCCTATCCCTACCCTCCAGTGTATCTACCACTCCTCCCAGTTTAACATCATCTGCAAACTTGCTGAGGGTTCAATCCATGCTGTCCTCCAGATCATTAATGAAGATACTGAACAAAACTGGCCCCAGGATAGACCCTTGGGATACTCCGCTTGATACCGACAGCCAGCTAGACATGGAGCCATTGATCACTACGTGTTGAGCCCAACGATCCTAGCCAGCTTTCTATTCACCTTATAGTCCATTCATCCAGCCCATACTTCTTTAACTTTCCAGCAAGAATACTCTGGGAGACTGTATCAAAACTTTGCTAAAGTCAATGAATAACATGTCCACTGCTTTCCTCTCATCCATCTATGACAGTTTTCTCATCATAGAAGGCAATTAGTTTAGTCAGACATGACTTGCCCTTGGTGAATCCATGCTGACTATTCCTGATCACTTTCCTCTCCTCTAAGTGCTTCAGAATTGATTCCTTGAGGACCTGCTCTATGATTTTTCTAGGACTGAGGTGAGGCTGACTGGCCCGTAGTTCCCCAGATCCTCCTTCTTCACTTTTGTAAAGATGGGCATCACATTAGCCTTTTTCCAGTCATCCGGGGCCTCCCCTGAGCGCCATGAGTTTTCAAAGATAATGGCCAATGGCTCTGCAATCACATCCACCAACTCCTTTAGCACCCACAGATGTAGCGCCCAATGGACTTGTGCTCGTCCAGCTTTTCTAAATAGTCCTGAACCACTTCCTTCTCCACAGAAGGTTGGTCATCTCCTCCCCATGCTGTGGTTCTGAGCATAGAAGTCTAGGAGCTGACCTTGTTTTTGAAGACAAAGGCAAAAGCCTTAGGCTGGGCTGATTGTGAGGCAGTCTCAACTGTGGCCATGCTCCCAAAAGACTCAGCTGGCCCTATGAAGGCAGGGAAGCCAGGGGCAGACACATACTCTCTCTCTGCATTCAGAGGGAGAAGGGTCTGTCTGCAGGGAGCTTAACTAGGTACCTGGAGGGGAGCAGGGCTGGGGACAGGCCAAGGGATCCGGGGAGGTTCCAGCCTAGGAAAGCCCCAGACTGCAGACCTGGTGAGGCCTATTAGGTACCGGGGTTGCAAAGGGGCAGCCCACAAGCAGGCAAAGGCAGCAGATCCAACCCATCTTGCCTATGATGAGTGGCTGATACACTGCAGTCTGCCCCAGTGAACGGGGGCTAGATGAGGACTAGCAGTAGCCAAGACTGAGACAAAGTGGAGATCGTGGGTGGGGGTTCCCCTGGGATGGGGAGACCCAGAGCTGTGAGGGGTTACTGCCAGGGGTCAGCACCCTAGACAACAAGGCACTGGGTCCGGGAGGGACACAGGGGCCAGAGTGAAGTAATGTGAATCACTGGCCTGCAGAGGGTGCTCCTGGCTGGAAAATGAGCTAATTCCTGAGGACAACCAGCAGGAGGCACCACAGGAGTGAGTCTGCACCCTTACGGGCATCCTTTTCCCAGTGGAAAAGTGCATCTCCTGCACATGTGCAGTTTCCGACCAGGTCTGTATGCTGCTTTGGTCCCTGCAGAAATATTGCAGGTTGCCATGGCAAAGTTTCCTTCAGGGAAGAAACAAGGCAGCTCTGCCAACGGACCTTTGGCATCAGATTGCAGAATACCTATAGGAAAGTTTCCTAGATATCAGTATGGAGGATTCCTGAGACATCCCAGTGTACATTAACAAACTTTTCCACTGCATAGCTGCATAGGTTTATTTGTTAATTTCTATTCCTTATCCCTCCTCTGTCATATAACAAAGTACATGGAAGCTCAATCTCCTCTCACCGTGCACCATCAAAACAAAATGCATGCTTACCAGAGCTCGCCTCCCCTGCTTCATGTACACCAGAGCTAGGACTGGCTAGACCCCTCCAGAGTCAAAAAGAGGTCCTGATGCACCATAACACCGAACGACACTGTCATCCTCCTCCAACTCGATTTTCTCATCTATTACTTTGTCCTTGGTGTTGACTCCACTGGCCGCTACCTCTAGTGCCCCCCAAAGTGTCCACAGGGCTCTTGTGGTCAAGATTGGGTCACCACCAAAGATGGCAGGCAGTTCCTTGTGGAAACACCATGTCTTCAGCACCACACCAGATCAACAGTTGGCCTCCCTTGCCTTCTGGTACGCCTGCCTCAGCTCCTTGATCTTAGCACAATACTGCTGTGTGTCCCTTTTTATGCCCCTTTTCTTGCATCCCACTATCAATGAGCCTGTAGCTATCAAATTTCCTACAGTTTGAGTGAAGCTGTGATTGCACAGCCTCCTCTTCCCACAGATCCAGCAGATCCAGGTGAAAATGCATCCACTGCTGAAAGCTGGCATGGTTAGCTGGGAAGATGCGGTGTGAACTGTCCATGCTGAGCAAACAGAAAGATGAATTTTTAAAATTCCCAGGCCTTTAAATGGGTGAGGGGTACATGGCTGTGTAACTTCAGGGCAGCGATTTCAAACGGCTGACTAGAGTGGTCATGATGGGCATTGTGGGACTCCTCCTGGAGGCTAATTAAGGTGACATAAGCAAGTGCACTATTTACACTGACACTGCATCGATCAAACTTTGTCACAAAAAACTCTATACCTCTCATTCAGGTGGTTTTATTATGTTGGTGTAGCAGGCGAGTTAAAGCAGTGGGAGGAGCATTGTAGTCTGTACACCTCCACTGTTTTGTTGATGAAAGCTAACTTTTGTAAAAAAAAAATGTGTAGTGTAGACAAAGGCCTTACTAACACCAAATTCCTGAGGTGATATGAAGGGTTTTGAGCTGCTGTATTTTGCCAAGCACAGCACTCAAAAATTAAAAAAAAAAAACTGCTTTGCCATCTGTCATAAACAGATAGCTAAGGGTTAATGTCTCTTTCACCTGCAAAGGGGTAACAAACAACACCTGACCAGAGGATCAATCAGGAAACAAGATATTTTCAAATCTCAAGGGAGGGAAGTTTTTGGGTGTGGGTCCTTTGTTCTGTGTCAGTTGCTCTCTAAGCTCTGAGGGTGATCACAC
>NC_133771.1:190840598-190909644 GCF_003597395.2 Chelonoidis abingdonii | reverse complement strand
TGGTGCAGGTTTTCAATCAAGTCCGGCTTTGACTGACAGATGAGTTCAACGGCTGTGATTGGTTCATAAGAACAAGGAAGGCTTAAAGATGACTAGTGGATAGGTTTGCTAATCCTAATGACAGAGTAAATAACCAATCAGAATAGACCAAGGGATTGACAAAGCAACTTGTATATAAAGATTGAGGAAACAACCAATCTGAATATACCAAAACCTGTATATAAGGCAGAGAGTTGACAGGCTTGAGTCAGTCAAGATAATTGCAGGCACAGAAGCAGGAGAGGAAGAAGAAAGATCAGAAATGAGCTGAAATCACTGAAAAAGGGAGGAGCTGCAGCAGCAGTAATAGTTCAGAAGTAGCCGTGACAGAGCAAAAGGACCATAAACAGATGAGAGGGAAAGAAGATTGCAGATAAGTAAGCATGATGACCATAGTATAAGGAACCAATAGGATGTATGAATGTGTATGCTTGCGATAATAAAGTTGGATGTTTGTGCATGTATGTTTGTTATAGAGCTGTCAATTAATAACAGTCAACTCACATGATTAAGTCAAACAAATAATTACGATTAAAAAATATTTTTTGTGATTAATTTTTTAAATTGCTTTACAGCCCTAGTTTGTTACTCTGTATACAGTTTTAATGTTTAAGTAAGAACCTGCTGTCAGCATTCTACATGTGACTGATAATTGTATGTAGAATGTAACCACTTGAAAGCCATTTCCAAATCTCTGGTATTGCAGTATTGGGTGCTTTGATATGCATACCTGTGCTAACAGAATTGTTTCTTGATATATGCTTTTAGGGTTTATTGTATTGGGGAATATAGGTATATTGAATAAAGATTACATTGTTTTTTGAAGAATTAATGCCTGTGTGTCAATACTTTGATTGGAATGCTCTATCTGTGTCCTCCCAAGGTTCAACAGAGTTAGTATATCCTGGGGAAGTTTTCCAAAGGTCAGAGGAAAACCCTCAGTAAAACCCCGGCAATTCCTCTAGGGCAGGCCTCCCCTTTTACCTGCTGTGACGTTATTGATATAATCTGGGACCATATAGAACATGGTTCTGGGAAACATCCCAGACAAGCTGATGTTAGCTCTGCCTAGCCTGCTTGATGGCCCATTAAGGACCATCAGCTACACAACTGACCCATTGAGAGAAGGCAGATAGGCCTTGTAATGCAGCAAAGTATGCAGGAACTTGCCCATATGACTCCAGACTCCATTTTGCTGTAACTTTCCACTGTAAGAACAAAGAGGTGCTCTTACACCTCAAAAAGACTATAAAAGGCTGATGCCTCATCTCCATCTTGTCTTCAATCCTGCTTCTTACTTCTGGAGGGACTTTGCTACAAATGGAAGCTCTCCTCAAAGGACTGAATGACCCATCCCAATGGAGGATGTACTCCAGAGACTTGATTTGAATCTGCAGTTTATTCTATCATTGCTACAAGCCTGAATCAAGAACTTGGCCTTTACTGTATATAATTGATTCCATGTAACCAGTTCTAGCGCTCATATATATCTTTTTCCTTTTATGAATAAACCTTTAGATTTTAGATTCTAAAGGACTGGCAACAGCGTGATTTTTGGGTAAGACCTGATTTGTATATTGACCTGGGTCTGGGGATTGATTCTTTGGGATTGAGAGAACCTTTTTTCTTTTACTGGAGTATTGGTTTTCATAGCCATTGACAAGTGGCACTGGTGGTGATACTGGGAAACTGGAGTGTCTAAGGGAATTGCTTGTGTGACTTGTGGTTAGCCAGTGGGGTGAGACCAAAGTCCTCTTTGTCTGGCTGGTTTGGTTTGCCTTAGCGGTGGAAAAACCCCAGCCTTGGGCTGTAACTGCCCTGTTTAAGCAATTTGTCCTGAACTGACACTCTCAGTTGGGTCCCGCCAGAACCGCATCGTTTCACCTGCCAAAACAGATACATTGACAAGTGCGTAACTGATATAAGCAGGCCATTGTGAGGGTGCTCTAGAGTCTGATTTGGGGGGTAACATTGGGGCATAGGGTCATGGTTGATGTAATCAGGTTGATGTAGTGTCAGTGTAGACACTGCATTGCTTACGTTGACTGTTACTGGCTTTCAGAAGCCATTGCTCAATGGTGCGCTCTGCCAATACAATTGACACAACCACTCCTAAAGAGGATGTGTATCACTGACACTTGAAGCCAAGTGTGCACACACATAAGTGGTTTCATAAGTGTAGTGGCTGTATACCAGGCTAAGTTAGGTTGACATAATTTTGTAGTGTAGACATAGGCATATTTTCTGGAGCAGGGATTGGAATACAGATTTTTTTCTGGAGCCACAATAAACCACAAACTATCTTCTGTGTGAGAAAGACAAGTACTATGCTGATGTTGAGCAAATATTTGTTTTTCTTAAGAAAGGAAATACATCTTGATAAGGAAACACTTTTTCTAATGGGAGATAACAGAGCTTTGACAGGTCAGTCAGAGAAATTTTAATGCAGTTCTGCTCTCTTTTGCTTTTGTAGTACTGCCTCATTTTTAGCTCCAAAGGTATTTCTTCCACCATGAGGTACAGTTCTTGCTGGAAACACCACAACACGACACAAACATGGGCATTTCTAGCTGCTGTATGACAAACACCAAATAACTGGATATTGTAGCTGATCGTGAAACCTGACTAGATCCTTATTTTGAGGGAAAGGAAAACATAGAATTCATTCACATCAAGTGAAGAAATTGAGTCTAATCCTGCTTCCACTGAAATGAATGGAAAAGCTCCCATTAGCTTCAAGGTGGCAGGATCAGACTCATTGCTGTTTATTAACCACAGAAGCCTGGTAACTGGAGATATAGGTGAAAATATCACCATTTGATAAACTCTCCTACCAAAGAGTCCAGTATTCTGAAGTCACGCTGGACAATGAATAACGATTTCTGCCAAATTTTCCCCTTATTATTATAGCCTCAACCATTAGACTCACATTCTTAAGACAGATAGCACTGCAGTGTCTACCAGCACAAAGGAGCCCAAATGTTTATTTATTATCTACCAGCACAAAGGAGCCCAAATGTTTTTCACTGCCTGAAGAAATTAGTATTAATAAAAAGTATACAATTTAAATTAGTGTAATCGTCTAAGGGCTTTGTAATTTTTGTTTTGTTTTAATTTTCTGTCAAGCCCGACATATCATGTCTGAACAAAGATTCTGGACAGCTAGAATGTGGATTGTTCTGACATGGCCATTCCTAGCTTTTTAAGGATATCCAACAAAAAAAGAGCTTGCATTGATATTAAGCCTTTGCATGGATTCTGAACACCACCTACAGCTTTATCAATGATATAAACTGAGGGGATTTATGGGTTGATTAAACTAATTAATGCGCAGAACTTTAAGAATACCTGATGACATGAAAATACTTGAGAACCCGCGAAGACTCAATGCATTCTGCTGATGGCAAACCAGAAGCAACATGACAAACTGATTTAGGAGCCTGAAAAGATCACCCCCCCCCCACCTGACTTCAGTGGGATTCCACAGGGTACATTAGCAGATCCCATTTAAGGATCAGGGATTTAAACATGTGTATCAAATGCATACGTATTAGGGCTTTTAAACCTGTGGATAAATACATTATCCCTACAACATCTATGTTAGTGTATGATCAATATGTGCATTTGTGTGCCACTTTGGGTCCATTATTTCCATCACTCCTTATGATCAATCTGCTGAAGTCAAAGCCAAAACTCCAACTGACTTCAATGGGTTCAGAATTTCACCTTGTTGTCTCTCTGGCTGCCTCTCACAACAGGTTAGAAAGTTGTTTGCCTTGCAAGGGCTTCAATTTGGCTCCTGAAGGGCCCACCTGAGCAAAGCCCATTGGGCCTTATTGAATATACTGCAACTATCTACTGTTAATGCAGGTATGACCATTTACAGCAGCAGATTATCTGGCCCCTAATATGTACTTTGCTCTCTGTATATACAAATGTATTTGTTTTATAAATACTTGGGAAAAACCTCCATACCTAGCTTTAATCTCTTTTCCATAAATTAAGTTTAATTATTTGATTCACCATCAACAGTCAGAAATGCAAAGAAAAATGGAATTACTCACATTTGTCTTTTCCAATTTGTGAATGCACAGCAATGGCTAGGATAGGTGAGGTTAGCCTCAATCAGTGCAACAAACTTCTCTAAGGCAGGCAGCTTTTTTAAATTGTAGGCAGATCGTGCTCTTAGCTTCTTAATATTTTCTAATCCAGAGGCAGGCAGGAAACTGATTCTTGTCTTTGAAATATCCCTTTAAGACATATAATAATCTCAGCAAAGAGGTAAATTAACAACCCTCTTCCACCCCTCAATTTAGAGACATTTTTGGCTCCTGTACATTATAAAAGGCTAGTGATCGGAAAGAAGCTGTCTGGATAGCCACACTGAAAACAGGATCAGAGGATGACGTTGTCTCATTTCGTACATCTGATGGCTGCTTTGGAAAGATTCTAAAAATCACTGATGTGAAACAAAATAAGAGAAGATTTGGACAGTACAGACATCAAAGACAGTCATGGCTTGGTCTTTGAAGGGGGAAAGCATGCTTAACAAACAGGATTAATTTCCTTGAGATGGTGACAATAAGAGTCAACAAGTGTGAAACAAAATACCATATAACTGGGCTTCAAGAAGGGTTGCAACAAAGCAGTGCCTAAAAAAAGAATGAAAGAAACTGCTTATAACATTAGAAAGCAGCTATTGATGGTGAAATTCTAGCCTGGATAAAAAAATTGCTTTAGTAACCAAAGTTGAAATATACCAGCACATGGATACAAATCAGGTGAAAGGAAAATTCTGAGAAGGGAAGATCAGTAGCGGACATTAAGTCCAATCTTTTTGAAACTATAAATCAATGAAAAGGAGGAGGAAACAAATCCAAAAGTGTGCCTGCTTGTAGATGATGAAAAAATTATTCAGTGGGTCAGTATCAAAGAAAAAAAGAGATACTGGGCTTGAAGTGGGAGAGCCGAGTTGATGTTAATTGAACACTACTGTTGAGTATTATAGATTCATTAAAAATAGAAGACAAATAATCTACACTCTCTAGTAGCAATAAAGGATCTGGTACATAACAACTGAAAACCATTAGCTCCTTGTGAGGCAGGGTTTAGGAAATACTGAAATGCACCAATCAGTGAGGAAGATTATTATGGCACTATAAAAAGGGCTGATGAAATCACACCTGAATTATTATTAGGGACAATCCTGGACACCTTATTATGGGTAGGAAAATGAGGAACTGGAACAAAATGCAGAAGGCAACAGATAGGTATATGCGGGGTAACAACTGTGTGGAAACGTTGGGAAAATGATGTTTTTGTTCATTAAAAAAATAAGCTTTAAATTTCTAGGCATGAAAACAACAAAATATTTCCAGAAGGTAACAGGTTCAAAAAGGAGAGAGAGAAGAGACTGAAGGTAAGAAGAGAGCAAGCATTACAGAAGGTGCAAATAAATGTATTTATGTGAAAGGCAGTTACTTTGTGAAATGGACTACCAAAGGTAGTGATGGAGGCTGCAACTATAAAGTTATTATAAAAAGAACTAGACTGGCAATGAGAGGGAAAATATCCTGTGATGCAAACACAAAATTCTTCCTTGTGCTGCACAGATACTGGAAGGATGCCAGTGGCCCTTCACCTGCTGTCAAGGAGCAGTGCAGGATTTCTCCTCTGTTCTAGAGAGTTATAATTGGCATAACACATCTCATATGGGGCACTGTCTGCTAATGAGGGGGCATGCCCAGCTGGGCCATCTGCCTACTGTATATACTGCGTCCATCAACATAGGAAAGCAGAGGAGTGTGCTGCTTCCTTTAACAATAAGAGTAAAATGAACCAAGCAACATGTTGCCAAGTTCTTCCTGCAGTGTCAGATATGTGCCCCACATTGTTATGTTCTCTGTCTTGTGTTATCAAAGAAAAGAGCTTGCCCTAATGAAGTAGATGAGCTGACCTAATTTTAGCTTTTCTCCATCCTCAAAACATTCAGTCTCTATTTCATTGATAACTTTCCTATACCATGGCAATATTTCGTTTGATATAAATTACACAATAGGCACAAGTTATTTTTATTATGAGACACATCTGTTGGGGAGATCAAATGTCATACAATTGGTATGAATGACATTGCCATTTAGAGTCAAATAATCTGTGAAAGGCAAAACAAATACACCTGTAAAAGAATCATGGCCAGAAAAGTTTGCATCTGAGCTCACAAACAGCGATTTGTATGCACTCACTAGGTAACCACACCCCTAACTACATTTCCTCAAGCAATTACCCAAGTTGCATGAACAAATATGGTTTTTGTTGGTAGCAATTTTTGTGTCCAGATTGCACCTATGGCTGGAAATGTAGAATGACAGCAATGAAGAGACTTGATGCTGAGTGTTGCAGAACCTAACTTTTAAGCACATAATTTTTAGGCACAAGACATAATGAAATCAACAAAGTCTGTGACAGGCACCCAGGCTCCTGTATGATGAATGGGATAGGTGCCTTGGAATGGGATTAGCAAAGCCAGAATGGTAGGCAGCGAGCCACCTAAACTAGATGACAATCAAAATGGTGTGTGCTAATCCCCTTATCCCCCATGGAGATAGGATTGCATCTCTACCTCCTGAACTCTCTCTGCTTCACAGTGCACAAACTGGGGAAGATAGGTGTTTGGCCCCCTATATTGAGCGTGGGATCCAAATCAAAACAACTGGGGTGGAGCAGGACCTCCTTGATTATCTTTAGCCCAAAGATTAGGGTACTCATTCAGGATATGGGAAATCCCCAGTTCAAGTCCCTCCTCCACCTAAGGGGGAAGAGTAATCTGAATAGGGAGCAGCCACTTCTCAGATGAGTGCCCTAGTCACTGGGCTATGTGATATTCTGATGTGGGGCTCCCTCAGTCTCTTGTATTGAAGTTGTTCCACTTTAATTAAGTAATTGGGCCAGAGAAAGCAAAATCACTCTATAGTTTAGTGGTTAGAGCACTCACGGGAGATGTTTCAAATCAATTCTCCCACTCTCAGGTGAGACGCCTACCACTGTGCTAAAAGTTATAAGGAAAGGCCTTCCCTTTCCCAGCTGTTGTGTGAAGTTGTTTCAGGCGTCTGACCTGGCAGGTGGCATGTGAGCATGCCTACCTGAGTGGCCCCCACATGCAAGTTAGGTAGCTGAATTATTATCTTTCCTTGTTTGTGAATTGCTCCTTGAGTGAGGCAGCAGTGAGCATGCCCAGAGGCAAAAACATAAGTGCTTAGGGAAATTTTATTGCAAACATTTAAGGGTGAGTGAGTTTAGGAGCCTACGCAATTAGGTGGCCCCCAAGTGTGAGTTTTGTGGATCACAGTAGTGCCTAAAATGGGACTTAGGGGCCTAAGTACCTGCCTAGATTTCACCCTTAGTCCTTAATGTAACAGGTAACAAAAACTATCATGAGTAATTTACTGATCAAACAGGAAACTTGTAGGTTTCTGTTCAAACCCATATGCAGTATCTTTCATTGCATTATTGAGATCCACAGCACTTCATAGTGCGTCATAACAAGGATATGAAAAATATCTTTCTTTGGCTTGAAAATCTTTAGCGAGACCAATCAGTTATTATCCTGGGTAGAAAATGACAGAAAAACATGCTCTCTATACTTACAAGTGGCAAAAATATTACTGTGTTTTTTTTCATAAAGCAAAATGATTTCATAACCACTTAAACATCTTGTGGATGCAAGAAAGACCTTTTAAAGAACTTTATATTGATTATGATCATTAATGCACATGAACATAAGCAAATTCAAGATCAGGGAAAGTTGTATTCCATAGTAACAGAATATTTATTTGAATGATCTGTCTCAGAGATCGCTCCCTTGACAGCAGACACTGACAAGATGCAAATGGTTCAGTTACCAGCTAGGAAATTCAGGTTCAGAATTTCCTTGGGAGTTGGTTCTCTAGTGTAGGGGTTTTAGTGAAAAACAAAAAGCAACTGACTAGGCTAAAATGCCCATGAAAACAAAAAGGCAGTAAGAAACCTATCTAGAGAGAATATGGTGACTAATCAATTGGAATGGATAGCTACTGTCCTGTTCCTGTTTGCCTGCAGACCTTAACAGAACCATTGGGGCAGCTCTGCATCAGGCTTAGGCTTTGTCTACACTGGCACCTCCCTAAACGACAAAAGTTTTAATGACAAAAAGTGCTGGTGTGGACAGGGTTTCGTCGGTAGGAGCCATGCTCCCAGACATGAAGCTACTACCCTGCATTGGAAGTGGAGTTCTCTCCTGGCAATAAAGAGTGACTACACAATGCACCTTACAATGGTGTGGCTGCAACAGCACAACCGCACCATTGTAAGGCTTGTCAGGACTCAGGAGCCAATGTAGAAATTGCACGAATAGCTTGTCCCTTTCCCCTTGGTTTCTTATTAGGCTCAGCAAAACCTGATGAAAGAAATAGTGCTGTCAGCGGATTATGCTTTTCAGACCTAAATAAGATTACCCCACCTTATCTTCAGGATTGTAGTTAGGGATTGGAGTAGGGCATCAGAGGGGAGTATGTGGTTGATCTATATGGCTCATAGAGAGGTAGGGATTGGGATACCCCTCAAGAGCTTCCTGTGACTCATCAACCTGGTAGCAACAAAGCTTCACTGCTAATGCCATGAATTGGTTGAATGTTGATGCTGGAAACATTCAACTGGAAATAAAGTGCACATTTTTAACAGTAAGGATGATTATCCATTGGAACTTACTTAAGGATGTGGGGGATTATCTATCACTTGAAGTCTCAACATTGGATGTATTTTTAAAAGATATGCTCATGCAACCAGTCATTATGGGCTTGATGCTGGAATTATTGGGTGAAATTCTATGGCCTGTGCTATACAGGAGCTCAAATAAGATGATCACAATGGTCCCTTCTGATCTTAACATCCTATGACTCTATGAACCTTTTACGTTATTGCAATATTTTGAGATGTAAGATACGAGGAGATGCTAATTGCCAACTAGATACTGGTTCAGGAAGAACAAGAGATAAGACAACTAGATGTACCATCTAATAAAATATTGCAGTCTGCACCACAAATTTCATATGAACAATTCTGTTTTTCCCAACATAGATGTTATTACAGGTCAATCATTTCCATAAGTGAAAATGCATGTCTGGTGTACACTATGGTGACAGATGACATGAAGACCTTTCTTTCATGATTCTCAGTCAGGATAAAAAGGCAATATACCATTCATATAACTGTGGATGCATTATTAATAGAACAGAATAATTCCTATACAAATAATTCAGTGTCTGAATTTGAACTATCAAATGAATTTGAAGTACAGCAAATCAATTTGATAAGCCATCAGAATATGATTGTATTGGCTCCCGCTTGCAAAGGCAATGCATTATCTTTTCCCCCAAAGAAAGAGCAATTGTGTTGGTGCCAAGAAGATGCTTCAATAAGAAGTTTATCCAAAGGATAAAGGCATGTATAGGGACTGGCAGCTATCCAGTGCTGAAAGTGGGAGGAAAAAATATGGAGGAACTCCTAAGGTAGTACTTTATACTAGGTCTTCATTGAGCATCCCAGCATGGAGGGAGGGTATGGCAAGCACAGATATAAGCACTATAGAAGAGTTCTTATCTGATTCTGAAGCTAAATGTTCTATTTTTCTCTCTCATTTATATGTTTTCTAGCCACACTAAAATCTTTCCTGACACTGAAATAATAAAATTTCCTTCCTCCAATTTTAAGGGCAGCTGTTGCTAATATGGGCTAGGGGAGGGCACAAGGAGCTTGGCAACACCCATGAGCATTGCCAGCCACAATTGCAGCCTTCCCACCCTGTTTTACTCACTTGAGTGACCCATGCCTCTCTCCTGCCAGCCTGAAGCATGCTGGATGTGAGCCCTGAGGAAAGAGAGACCGATACATAGATGGGCTGGTGCTGAAAAAGGAATCATGCACCTTTTGTTGCTACTCACATGAAATTGTGAATAGAAGCATGAGCAACAGCTCACACTTGCAAATAAGTCTCAGATCTGTACTAAATCTGGGTCTGAGATAATGATACCAGCTTCCCTCTGCTTCTCAGTGTCAGCCATGTATATGACAATTAATAATATAAAGTGTTACAATAAGAAGTAAAAGCAGTTGAGCACAATGTTTTAGGGGTCACACAAAGGGTTGATAAAACAGTGAGTACTGCTGCAGGACACTTGACAGTTTTGAGGTTGCAGAAAATTTAGAAGAAGTGTATTGTCAAATGCATTAAAAAGAATGGACAGAGATCTATGAGAATTCTACTGCTATGGAATCTTTCTGCCTGGGTTACTTTTCCCTAAAAAATATGTGCAGAGAAGAAAAGATTAGTGAAATTGTGCAAGGTACAATTTTCAGCTTTAGATACAGGTTCCAAAGATGTAAGGGTGGATTCTCAGCTGGTTCAAGTTATCCAAGCTCCATTGAATTTAACGGATTAGGACAATGTCCAACAGCTGATGATCTCCCCACTTTGGATTGGATCAAAACAACAAAGGAAAATAAGGAGTGTCTCCTTTTCCATACAGTGTATTATAGCCACTTTCTAACAGAGCTTAATAAAAAGTGGAGATAAACATTAAATAAACCCTGGATTCAAACTCTCCTAAACTCTGTGGGGGAATGTGAAATCTAAACCTGATCCATATCTATAAAATCTGAACTGGGATTCAGATCCACATTTTACATCAGGAAACAAACCTCCAAACCTGAACACTCCTGAATTTTTGGATATTTGAAATTCGGATCTGTCATATGAGGAAAAGAACATCTGACTGTTACTTACAGAACAACTGGGCCATTGGCTCCTTGGAAAACCTCATTAGGTAATTTTTCTAGATTGTGATTATCACTAAGATTTCTGTAAAACATAACAATAAGACAATCAGGGATAAATAACTTTGCTATGGTTACTATTTCCCAGTAATTGTTGTGCTGAATACCAAATAATGAGAATAGTTACAGCTCATCCAAGAAGGTTCCATTAAATGCATGATTCTGAATTTCCCGAATTCCATTTTTATTCAGCCGTCTGCAACAAAAAGACACATTTTAAAACACTGATTACAGAAAACTATGTTTGTGCATATTAAGTCAGATGCTCCAAATTTTGAAGCATCAGTAGAATTACTGGGTGATATAAAATTAGTTAAATAAATGGTGATCTCTAGGATTAACAGAAAGCTATTATAAAATCCCAGCCACTGTTGTTTGGGATAAATTGCATTAAAAGTGCTGGGCCAGGTTCTGCTTTCACTAATACTGATGTTAAACCAGATTAGTTGCAATGAAGTCAAAGGTGGCTCTACAGATTTACACCAGAGTAAGTGAGATCAAAATCTTTCTGACTGTTAGTGTTAATGCCATACAAACTTTGCATTTGCAAAGTGCTGTTCAAACCTTGCGCTAACTGCTGCTAATTACCACAGAGAGGAGCAAAATGCAACAGGAAAGACTCCAGGAGGTGGAAGGGGAAGAGCAGGAGCTTCTCTGAAAGCACTCACTTGCCTCTAGAAACTGTGACGGTCTCCCTGCCCCAGTGCTGTAAGATTGGAGTTCAGAGGCTTTGGCATGGAGAAATAGCTGGGGAATGAAAAAGGGGACTCCCAGGAACCATCAGACTTTTTAGCATTCTCCTCTAACAGGCAAATTTCTCATGAAAATCTGCTGGCACATTAGTGCTGCTGGGACCAGCAGTAACGCCCCATCTGTGCCCTCTCTCCCCCTCTGAGAGAGAAGAGCACTGGCAAAGGAGTGGGACTGGCTCCACATCAAGGCAGTGGGAGGGTGCTGGGTGGAAATAGTGCAAAATTTGCCAAGATAGCCGCTAAGTTTCTAATGCATCTGCTTCCTTCACAGACTACATGCCCTATATACTCCACAGACCCCCTACTCTCTCATGTTCTCCCCTCTGAGAAAAGAATTAGGCAGCAATTCTATGAGTTTAAATTCATGGAGCTCTCTGCTGAGTTTTAACTGTGGTGCTTCAACAAATTAATGTTTAATGTCCCTATCACAGGCTCCCTCCATGATCCAAAAAACTGACGTTTGGGTCAGTTACAGTTATCATTTATACAGTATAGTTTTTCATCTCCTTTTTTCTTACCCCCTCTGGCACTGAATGACAGGCCTGACTGATGGCATGAAACAAACAATTAAATTAAACTTTCAGAAAACCTACTCATTTTACTTCTTGTTCACAGCAAAAGCATGCAAGTGAGCCACTAATCTAAGGTCCAAGATGGTGGACTTAGGGCAACTTGAAAATCAAGTATAGGCTTGACTGGAAGGATTACCCCTTTGACCATGAAAGACAGATGTACATGGCTCAACGTCTGCAAAGTGTGTCAGATCAGATCAAGGAAACTGTCTCCTATCCCATCCACTCACAGGCACTATTAGAAATGAGTGAGCCGCACAGAAAGGCAAGACAATCGGAAGCTGTTTTTACCATCTGACACATTTATTATGTTACATCATTCATATTATTTAGCAACTGCCACTCTGACTTTTTCTTTAAATCATAATATTGGCACTCATTGTGTTCTATCACTGCACATCGTGCTAAGGCTCTGATACTACCCTGCTGAGTATGGATCCTGCTGCCACACAATCCTGACTATGCATGGCAATCACCTGGAGGAAAAATACAGCCATCACTTTCAAGCAAAAAATATATAAAAATTATACATTTACCTTTGAGCTAAACCCTGGAGTCCTCAGTCACTTTTCACTCAACTCTCACATAGCCAACCTCCCTTTGGCCCAAATTCTTCTCTTATTTAAACCAGCATATATCCTGAGCAACTTCAGACTAAAATGGAAGTTATGCCTGAGTATGCTGAGTAAAAATGACACAAGAGCTCCGGAATTTGACTTCTTGTGCTTATATCTGATCACTGCATTGGTACATTTACAAAATAAGGGTGAAATTCACTCCTGTGCAGAAGGCCAGCACAAAGCCTATAGCACCTTTTAAGTCTCATTTATGCTGAATTCTGAATGTTTAAGGTGAGGCATAGACTTTGCTTTGGGGTGAATTTCAATCTTTTATATATTTTTAGGAGTTCTTAACTGAATTTACATAAAACTTCAGTTTGGCCTCCCCCACACATCTTCAGATGTGGTTTGACTTTCAGCTCTAAACACACTATTAACCTCTAGGGAGAAATCCTGAAACAATGAAATCAATAGTGTTTAGTGCGTATTTAAAAGGATCTGACTGAGAAAGCTGTTGAAGCATAAAACTGACTGGAGAGTGGAAGTGAGAGTGCAAGTGACTCACATTATGCCTTTCCTTTTTTAAAACATTCTTCTGAGAATATAATTTTGGGTTTTTTCCTTTGTGAAGCATTTCCTCAACAATAATGCAGAACGTTCTTTTTAGTTCGTCTATATTGGCTAAAATGTGCAGCAATGAGCAGATATGCCTGCCAAGGCTGTAATATGGAACACAAATAACATAGTGATGCTTACATGACTTGGGATCTATTTTTTTAACATAATAAATTTAGTTCCATGCATTACTATTTCTGATATAAATATTTCACAATAGTGCATGTGAAAGAACATTAGGGTTATGTGGGGATGGAGGCAAATTTGGGTTTAAAATGAGGTATTTCCTTCCTATGGAAGTACTGAGAGATATACCAAAATGAGATCTTATTAAAGGTATACCAGAAACTGAATAAACTAAATACTGTACTTCATTCCTGGAAGAAATTAGCTCTACTTTCTGTGTAAAAGCAGAGTAGTTGCAATGAAGTCAAAGGTGTGTAAAAGCAGCTTTGTTCTATTTTTCTATGACCCATCCATTATAGTCCCTGTGGGTCAAATTCACCCATGTAGATGGCATATGAATATTTAGTTTATGGCAAGCTGCAGTGTAATCTACCCTGTTCTATCCTCAGGGCCGGTGCAACCATTTAGGTGACCTAGGCCGTAGCCTAGGGTACTAGGATTTGGGGGGGAGGCACCAGTTTCTTTGGCAGTGACCACAGTGGCCGGATCTTCGGCTGCCCTGGTCACCGCCAGCATTTAGGTGGAGAGAGCTGGGACGGGGAGCATGGGGAGAGCCGCCTGCAGCAAGTAAGGGGGTGGGGGTGGCATGCAGGGGAACTTCCTGCCCCAGCTCTCCCCTGCCTCGCCTCCTCCCGGAGTTCGCCATGGCTGCTTCACTTCTTCTGCCTCCCAGGCTTGTGGTGCCAATCAGCTTAGGTGCTGCAAGCCTGGGAGGCAGGAGAAGTGAAGCAGCAACGGCATGCTAGGGGTGGAGGCGGAGCATGGGTGAGCTGTGGTGGCAGAGGGTGCCTTATGGCAGAGGGTGAGGGGTGGGGAGCTGCCACAAGGAGGGCGCCCCAGGGTGGAGGGCGGGAGCTGCCGCGGGGGGGCGCTGCCGCGGGGAGCCTCAGGGCAGGGGCACGGGGAGGAGGGGAGGGCACAAGGTGGAAGTTTCGCCTAGGGCGCGAAACATCTTTGCACCGGCCCAGTCTATCCTGCTACACTCTAACTGTCTGTGTGGACTCTCCGGCCATGCAATAATAGTTCTATAGTGCACTTTTAATCTATTCTCATTTCAAAGCAGGGAAGATCAAAGCGCACTATGAATCTTTTAGTGCACTGCAGCAGGGTCCAGATGGATACTCAGTGTACAGGAGAGATTTGTACCCCAGTTTTCTGCAAACTGTGTAGACATACCCTGAGGGCTACCTCAGAATTCCATCTGCCTCATAGCCCAAAATCATCCCATGCAGCAGCATGAGACTATCTTACCCATCTTGTCTTCATTTTATGGGTAACAGTCCAAAAAAAATAAAAAAAAGACTGAGATCCACTGATCTAGTTAAGTCAGAATGGGGCTGGGAGTGACGGACTCTTGAATTCTAATCCTAGCTGTGTCATTGGTTTACTTTGTGGCCTTGGATAGATCACCTAATCTTTGTGCCTGTTTTGTCTCTATAAAATAAAGATAATGGGCTGGATTTTCAGCTGCACCCATTGTCCATTGGATGCAGTTTTTTCGTATGGCAACTTGAAAAGGAACATTAAAGGTTGATGTCCAGGTTTGTCATCCACTCTATGGCTTGTAGTGACATGGAATGAATCAAAGCTGTCCTGCTCGAGAAGGATCTTGGAGGGAAGCAGTCCATTAGATATTCCATAATTTGGAATAGCTTGTCCTTCATTTTCAGTGGATGTAGTTGATAGGGATCCTGTTGATGTGGGAGAGAGGAGCTAGTTGTGACTCCTTGATTCTGGGGCTAGTTCTATCCCAAACCCAACCCTCATGTAGTTTACTGCAGCCTGAGGTCTGCTCTAAAGTTAGCTGGCTTTGACCCCAAGAGACCATTACACCAGTACAGAATAGCTGGAGTGCAGTAGCACTCAGGTCTCACTCCTTCCCAAAATGACCATGTACCTTGGAATGGGTGGCACAAGAGCCTGGGGCTCAACATGGTACTCATACAAGCTTGGGGAATCCCCAGTTAGGGAGATAAGGCATTTTTCTAGTCCCTTCATGTTGCTAGGGTGGCAGGTGGCATAAAGAAATCAGATGACAAGAAAGAATCTGGTTCCACAGTAGTTAGTTATCTCACCTCTTAGGGGTTTGTAGAAATTAAGAAGGTGCTGTTTGTACAGTGCTTAGAAGATGCAAAGTGCTATATATAGATGCTAAGCATTATCATTATGATTAAATAAGCCAGAAAAGGTAAATGAATGATATTTAGGGTCTTATTCTCTGGGTATCTATTCCACATAACAGTGGGAATATCCCTGATAATACTTTTTCACTCTTCAGAGAATATTATCCACATCTGGTAGATTTTTCAGGGGGATAGGATGGATAAATGGTAGGGTAGACCAGTGGTTCTCAACCAGGGGTGCGAGGCTCCCTAGGGGGCCTCAAGCAGGTTTCAGAGGAGCCTCCAAGCAGAGCCAGGATTAGACTTGCTGGGGCATGAGCAGAAAGCCGAAGCCTCATCACATGGGGCTGAAGCCCAGGACCCTGAGTCCTGCCACCCAGGGCTGAAGCTGAAGCCTGAGCAATGTAGTTTCATGAGTGCTCTTGTGGCATGGAGCCCCAGGCAATTGCCCTGCTTGCTACCTACTAACCCCAGCCCTGGCTTTTATATGCTGAAAACCAGTTACTGTGGCACAGGTGGACTGGTGAGTTTTATAGTATGCTGGGGGAGTGAGAGGCGCTCAGGAAGAAAAAGGTTGAGAACCTCTGGGGTAGACAAATGAGGGGTGATAGTAGTTAACCTTGCTATAACTCTATCTTCAAATATTGAGGGTCTGATCCTGCTTTCACCCAAATCAGTAAGATCAGAATTGGTCCCTTGCTGTATATCCCCTGTTCCCTGTATCTGAGTCAAGCTTCAGGGAGTAATTGTAAATTTTCCAAACTAGGCACTGGCCTAGGTGGAATGAAAGCAGATTTTTAGTACAGCAAACAAACATTCAATGTTCCTATAAAAGGGATCTGGAAACCCAGCTAGCTCATTAAAAAACATGATTGTTAAGTCAAATGAGAAGTTGTCTAACTACACAGCATGAAACTGCATTGTGAACTGGCCTTAACAATACACTAGTGTTATGTACAAGTCTACCATATTTTACACATATTTATATGTAATTTGCTTGAATAATGAATGTCTTTGAATGATGTATCTGATTGAAAATATGTATGAGGTATTCGTCCTTTGGAACACAATTTGTACTATGTGGAACCATCTTGGTCTTTAGCCTTGATACCATTAATTGTTAAATTTTCTCTATGCTCTGCTGGGGTTCTAAAATATAGAGCTGAAATGAAAAGGCAGGAAGGAGAGAGAGATTACTGAATATTGAAAGTATAAAAGAAGACGAGATATTTCTTAGTTAGGGGCTTTGCCCATTTGCAAACCCATTTAAATGTGGTGGGGGTTTTAAAGTGGGTTCTGGGTTCAATTTCTACTTAGGAAAAACTGAGGGAAAAAGAGCAGAAAGGGTCAGAGAGAAGAAACCCAGTGAAAATGAAGGTGACAAATGAAGTAGAGCACAGACAGAGTGAAGAATAAACAAAGGTTGTATAGAAAGAGCAGTGATAATGGGGGGTTACCATTCTAATGGGAAAAAAAGAGGATATCTAATGATTCTCTGCTGTCCTGAGTTTATACTTGGAGGAGACAGCCAACAGGCTTATTGGCTCCATGATGCTCTGCTGGCCCCATTTGTATGCTTGCCAGCCTAACTTTTGGAGGGTAGTTCTACCCCTGATACACAGCACATACATAGCTCTCACTGTTGCCCCATGCCATTGGCTTCCTCTCTTCTGTTTCCTGCATCTACATGTTGTCTTTTGTTACATACTTCGACAAATGTGTGGGACAAGAATTGTCTTTTTGTTTTGTGTGTGTTGCACTGGGGTTCCAATCCCTGCCTGGTGTCTTGAGGGGCTGTACAATACAAGTATTTAACAACAAGATAGGGTTCTTCCAGCCAGAATTTGTTATAAATGAATTCAATCTTCATGAGGTAAAAAAACCCACACATGTTTGAATTACAGGGTAAAATTAGTTTTGCAAACCTATAAAATAGCACCCAACAAGGTTTCTCAGGCTGTATTCTAGAGAAGATGTGAACTAAGATGTGGTATTTGCTAATTCTTACTCACATAATGACACTTTCAGAACTCAGGCCCATGAAGGAATTCCTTTCAATTGTACGTATATTTATATTGTCTTGAATATCTCTGAAAAAGAAAGTAAAGTCAAAATTAAACAGTTTTGTAGCTCTGTGATCCTTTCATTTCTTTGACAGGAAATGATGCTTCAAACACCAAAGAAATTTTTCTTTACATTAGATCTGAGAAAATATTTTACATGTAGGTTTCCTGAACGATATCACTAAGTTTGTCCAAGTACTGCTGGGGAGTGAAATGGGAGCAATCACTTCCAAACTTTTGCTTTTTGCTTTCTAGAGCATGCATCTTAAGCAAGGCAAAATCAACAGTATGCACTTAGGGCTGGATTCTTCGAGCAGGATTGGCCCTCTGATTCATCAAGGTACTTAAGCATGCAACTAATTCCTCCACTAATGTCAACTGCTCATGTGCTTAAAACTAGGCACAGGCTAAACTGGGGCCTCTGACAGTTTATTGCATTGACAAGTATTCATTTCAGTCATTTCCACAGTAGACTGTTAGATATAAAAGGATAAAGGATGACTGATATATAAAAGGATATACTCATACACATTTCTGTTACTTGCTCAAAATACAGCTCCAAGAAGTTAAACAGTATTACTCATAATTTAGACTGGGAGAATTGTTGTTTTCATGCTATTTTTTATTGGAAATCAGTGAACATAATGAATTACTTGCAATGCCTGAAACCTAATGCAGCTCTAAACTTGTCTCATTCTGAGCACTATATATGGCCATGATACTGAATTATCTGATAGTTAAACAGGGGCCTCATTCAGCAAGTGTAACTCCGATTGAAATCAACAGGTGCATCAGTAAGTGAAATTCAAAACTGTACAAAGAGCCAGGACAAGGCCTTCTAACATTTATATATACCTGCACACCCACATCCGCATGCGCACACACAGACTATTAAATTTCTAATTATGGAATGAAATACTGCCCCTCTGAAGTCAACAGGAGCTTTGCAATTGACTTTCAGAGGGCCAGGACTTCAACCAACATCTATTTTGGGATTTAAATGGTGTGGCCTTCTGCAAGTGGAGGAATTTTATCTCAGGCAAATAAACCGTGATTCTCTGGCACAGACCGCTCCAGAATAACTAAGTCTGAAGATGATTACAAAGCTGCCTAGAAAAAAGTTTACATGGGTCCTTGCATGTTGCACCTGCTATATGGATTCACTAAGAGCTAGAGTGAAATTCCAGAAACACCATGCTTGACAAAACACAGTACCTATATATTTGAATAGCAGAACCCAAGATAGGTAGTGGATTAATATTCCTGAAGATTAATGTCATATATGATTTAAATCTAAGGACAAGTAGTGGAGACATACCCCAACTTTCTATTAATATACCTCAACATCGGATACCTGTGACTGCCAGGTGGAGCTGTTGAAAAATTTCTATCAAAACTATCAAAACTAGTGAATAGTGAATTCCTGACCCTATTAAAGTCCATTGCAAAATTCCTACTGACTTCCAGGGGTCAGGATTATCAAAGCCGGTTTTTGATGAAAAAATTGGGTTTTTGACTAAATGAAAATTTTCACAGAGAGTGCCTGCTTTCCATGTAAAGTGTTGACTTTTTGTTGAAAAAAAAAAAACAACCTGAAAAATGATTACATTTTTCAACAAAAAGTCAAATATTTCCATGGAAAATTTTAAATTAATGATTTGTTCTCCATTTTTGTTGAAAATTTCTAAGGGAAAAATTACCCTATTTTTTAACCACTTCTATTGCCAACCCGGGTGCTGACTGCAGTGATTTTTTTGTGTCCTGTCCACTGGGATGTGAATTGAGACCAACTCTTTTCACACAGACCATAGAACAGTCACCAGATGACAACACATTTCTGTCTCTACCAGCCTGGTTTGAATTTAAAATGTTGACTTAGAAGTTAAAAGGTTATTGTAGGTCCCATTAACCAAATAAAAAGTTCTCTGTCACATGCCATATATAACATTTTGTATAGAGAAGTCACAGGAACACTCAAATAATGTAAAACAAATTATCAATGCACACAAGATTACAACTGGTGATGAAGTGACAAAGTCACTAAACAAATGCAAAGGGAAACGTGTCAAAGATCTTATTAGAGGAGCAGATCATTTGAATGGAGATAACAAAAAGTTAAAAGCAGCCAATATAAACTTACAATAAAACTTTCTGGAGAGATTGTAGCTTATGTACAGTAGGTAAAAACTTAATGCCAGTGTTTGATATTGACCTAAAGAGGAAGAGAACAGATCAAGATTATTTTCTGTGGCTCACAAGTAAAATAAAACTAACGAAGAAATACTAGAATAAAATTGGCAATCATTTAGGGTGAAATTGAGCCATGTGCAGAAGGCCTGCACACCAGGGAAACCATACTCATGTTGTATAGTATGGGTGTATAGTATAGAAAAGGAGTGGCAAAACTCTGCTACCCCTGAAGTCAGGAGTAAAACTCTCATTGATTTCAATGGGAGAGGAGTAAGGGCATTGCTGAATGCTTTCTGAAATGCTACCCCTCAGACTTAAACTGGTGTTGCCTAAGGGGCCTTTCACTGACCCCCCAGCACAGGGGTGCATTTCAGCCTTCATTTGTTACGTTTCAGAAATGAATTTGCTTAGATGTTAGTTCATCCATAGTGCGTTGGTTCAGCAACTGAAGGACCCAGATTAGGGTGCCAAAAATAAAATGAAAGAAGGGCATGCCTATTACACAGATTGGGGGGACCTCAGGATCAAGAATAGAAAGCACTCGATTTCTAATTTTACACCTTTTATTAATTTAATAAAGACATGAATTTCCAGACTTAGAATAATTAAAGTACCTGACCTTCTGGACTGAAGGAAGGTTCTGTCATGATATTTGATTCTCCACTATCCTTTAAACTGATTAATCATAGTGATACAGAATAACATATTTTTATAATATATATTTGTAAATATGAACCCATTTTTAAACACAATTTTTAACCTCCACTTTAGTGAAATTATCATTTCCACTGGAAAATGACAACACTTCACAAAGTAGGAAAAACCAAACTGTTTGTTTCCTAGTGTGTTGGGTATTTATGATTTGAACATACATTAGCTATGTAGCAATTAGTCCCACTTGAGATGAAGCTGAGTTTCAAAAATTGGAATCAGAACTAAGTCCAAACTTCTCCCACAATAAGGGTTTCTTGCATCAGGGGTTGTGGTTGAGGTGTGTGACCATGCTCTTCATTGTCCAAGAAAAATTACCTGGCACACTTGAGTAGGACTCAAGGGTTTGTCTACACTTATGGCTAAATCAGCACTGCCATGATTGGTGGCAGAGTGCTCTCTCGATGACTCCTGTATTCCAGGTCTCCAAGAAGAGTAAGGTAAGCAGGCAGGAGAGCATCTCCCGTTGACACAGTGCAGTGTAGATACCGCTCTAAGTCAACCTAACTTAAGTCGACTTATGTAACTGAAGAGCATAACTTAGGATGACTTACAGCTGTAGTGTAAACCAGTCCCCAGAAGTCCACAGGGTTTATTTGGCAAGGGTTACCCTGCCACAGTCTCCTTAGATTCCCTCAGGCTAGTCCCAGGTGGCACAGAAAAACCCTATGGTATTTTGCAGCAGAGCAAAGAACTAGTCCCATAGAGAAAAAAACTCCACAATAATCCTGTTTCAGGCCTACCTGCCTCTGGGGAGACTCTGGCAATCAGTCTTGGGAGAGGTACTGAGCATGCCCTTTCTTCAGAGAGCAAAGGGTAGGAGGGCTTCTCTTACTGAGCTTTCCTCTTTCCTTTTTAACTGCCCTCGCTCCCCCCCTTACTATCTGACAGTAAGAGCAAATGTGGCAGGGCAGGGCTGAGTCGGCTCCTAGCAGTTGGTTAACTGTAGGGATATTAAAGAAGGTATTAACAGTGATTCCCCCAAGTGACAGTGACCCCTCCAGGTTCACCAAGTACACAAATCCCCCCAGGTTCACTAAGTACAAAAATCTATTAAGTTCTTATGTTAAAACTTATAAGCTCCTGTCTGCAGAAAACACTGATTGTATCTGTTCTGTGAAAGATACCCTATTACTACGTAAAACTTACAAACAAGTTAATTGACTTTGTTCTTGAAGTAAACACTGTGCTAGCCTTAAGCTGTAATTGATAAATGGTTAAGATATGGAATGTATGTTGATGAATGTTTGATGTATGTGAATGGTTAGGGAGGTGCCAGCCTGGAAAGGATCCATTGGCCGAAGAATGTGTCAAGTGGACCACCAGACAACCCCCAGAGGGTAAACTGGGATCCACCCCAAACACCTGGAAGGAATGTGCCACTTTAGACAGTGTGGAGCCACCAGGAATGTGCCATCTGCTAGCTGAGCCAACAACAGCAGGATGAAACGGTTCCCATAGACTAACATAGGTATTAATTCCTATAAAAATGGACTCTAAAAACTGAGGATTTTGAGTCCCTGGTTCTGCTGCCAACCTCCAGGAGCATCAGGTGCATCTGACACAGATTAGGCTCCATCCTCATGACCAAGATACCCGGCCAGTAACTTGGCATGAGCAACTTCTAGGCTGGTAACTATAACACCTATACAGAACCTGAATGAATGATTGTGTGAATGAATATGTGTGTGTGTGTGTGTGTGTGTGTGTAAGGAATAAGTAGTGATAGGAGTAAGTAGTAAAACAACATTGTTTGCTTTTATCTTTTGCCTTATTATTATATTTACAATAAATGTGGCATCTTTGCCCTTATCCCTCTTAATAAGATCCTGCTGATTTTTATTATATTGGTATAACATAACCCTTGCTGGCCCAGGATGGGGATGACACACCCCAAGCCTAAACAGAGTATTACAGAACACAATACCTTTTTTGGCTCATAAAATTTCATCCAATTTAATAACATTGATGATATATTGATCACCTATATACAGCAAAAGGACAGTGCAACAGGTATCAGCAAAGCTGCCTGGGCTTCTGGTTTAGACCAGTTGGATTACCAGACAAAGAGAAGAGTAGGCTTCAGTTAAGGCAAATTGCCTGTATGTATATACTGAGTGAGGTGGTATTGGAGGTAACCTTGAACTGAGAATACTGGTTTCTTTTTTTCTTTTTTTTTTAAGAAATATATTAGTGGTATATCAGAGGTTTGGGTATGTCTACATCAGACACTTCACGAACAGAAGGGGTTATTCTACCACTGTAGTAAATCTACCTCTCTGCGTGGCAGTAGCTAGGCTCATGGAAAACTTCTTAAACTTAGGCTGGCTTAATTACATTGCACAGGACATGACATTTTTCAGAGTCCTGAGCAATGTAGTTAAGCCGACCTAATGTTATAGGGCAGACCAGGCCTTTGTATTAGCATCTACACAGAATAGTGGTCTTCTGTTATTAGATGTATTATTATTATTATTTTGCACACTTATGTTCTTGAATAATTACATGATGGTGAAAAACTCTGGCTGAGACTCTGGAAAACATAAGGAGCATTCATATAATATTCAATGCGAACCTGAAGTCTTCCAGAAAAGTTGTGAAAAGAGCCTTCAGGTATTCATGACCAAATGTGGAAATCTAAACAGGACATCCAAATCCCACATTTGGGCATTTAAATTCACACTTAGGTCCATAAAATGGCCATTTACATGCCTAAATGTTGATGCAAGTTCTCAAATGTGGATCTGGATACACTATTTACACACGATGGAAAATGGGTTTTTTGGTGGTTTCCTTTTATAACCACAAGCCTTTGCATCACATGAAAGACTATTTAAAGGGAAGGCAGTGAATATTCAAGAATACACCTTGGGGGCAATTTATTAAATGTCATGATTACTTTGTCTTGGGAACAGGCATGCTTGTACTGGATAAAAACAATTCCAACTTGTCACAAGTGACCAAGGAAGTGCAACAAAATGTACTTTGCAAAACTAACCACATACAGATAAATCAAAAGGCATTATTAATGCTGCAGGTGGGTCATCACAAGATTTTTATTTTTAATGTACATCTTGCAGTGCTGCATCCTGAATAGAGTTGGCAAAACAACCATTAAAAGAGGTAGAAAGACAGTGCCTGCATCACCTTCCTTACACTACTTAAAGTTCAATCCCTAAATTAGCTGAGAATTGTGTGGGGTTTGAGCTCCACAGCTGCCTTTGATTTTCAATGAGCATCGTGTGGCTACAATTCCATGCATTTGTTTAAAGGAGTTAAATGTGAGAGTCACTTGTATTTAAATACAAATTATATCATGCATTTGTTTTAATAGCGTCTGTGCTGAGGCAGATAACAATTGTTGCTAGATCGTGGGGGGGGGGTATAGTAGGGCAGAGGGGAGGGAATTAATAGCTTTCCTCCCCACATCACTTCCCAGAGCTAAGCTTGTTTCTTGTGTTCAGACAGTGCAACGACTATAGTACTCTTGCAGCACCACCATCAACACTAGGTCCCCCCAAGAATGAGTCATGTTGGTCAGCAAAGCTTGGACCCCCACAGGTGGGAAGGGGAACTTGTAATGTCTGCATGATACAGCAGTCACTATCTTTCTGTTCTCCCAGAGGTATTGGGCAGGATTCTGTTCTCACATCAGGTCTGTGTAACTAGACTGGCTTTAATGGCATGGGATTATGGAGTGTACAATTTAGAAAATTGTAACATTTTTATTAAATCTGCAGGTGGTGCAGTGGAGTGCATTGGTGGACAGGATGATGATTAGAAACAGGTGAGATTGTTTTTTTAGTAAGTCATGTGACAGAAAAACTAAAAACACTGGTTAAACCATGGTCCTGTCGGGCCTCCCTTTCTCTTTTTTACTCAACCAACAAACCTCTAGAGTGGATAATCTTGTAATGTTGTTAAAATGTAGATAATCCCATTTACTGGATATCATTCCTGCAGGACAGTTTTGTCAGTTTTGGCAAGGGTTACCCTGCCACTGTTTCCTTAGATCCCTGAGGCTAGTCAGAGGTGGCACAGAAAAACCCTATGGTCTTTTGCAGCAGAGCAAAGAACTAGTCTCATGGAGAAAACATATGTGTTCTGTGTATACTACCTTTAAACATGTGTCTCCTTTAATCTACATTATAACTGAATCCCATCTACCATACATATAAATAGCTCTGTAGCAGCTCACTTCTCCTCAGATTGCTGATAGCTGCATTCCAAAGTCATAACTGTCTTTTAAAAAAGGTTACACAGATGAAGAATGTTTTCCAAAAAACAAAACACCCACCTATTCACACCTCTGTTGGATTTTCTGGCGCTTATTTGCAGATATTGAGCCAAATTCTACTCTTATTTACGCAATAATAGGAGATGCCTCATAAAATTGATAGCATGGTTTAACTTATTAACTTATTGTACACATTTGTTAAATGAACCAAATACGTAAGTCAGAGATAAAGATGAGATTTCTAAATATTTCATACTGGTTTATATATATATATATATATACACACACACATCCTAATAAAATAAACAAACTAAGATCAGAAGTTAGTTTTAAATACAGAAGCCATTTGAGATATAAGTCAAGAATTCAGGAATTTAGAACACACTCAAATAACTTTTCAGAACAAAAAGCCATACACTGTCACCCAGATCCTCAGCAGAAGTAAATGGACATAGCTCCAGATCTGGCCCTGTGTGCTACATGCAAATCCCAAAAGACATTTACATATAACGCGGATGAAGAATTTTAAACAAACCAGGAAATATTTTGGTTTTGGAGTGTTTCAATTCTAATTCTTGAAAATGATCCAGTGGAATGTCAATTCTGTAATGAAGTTCTAGTAGGCAAACACTAACCGAGTAATTCGGTATATGCTAGCATTCCACAGGAAGATGTGTAGTGTGTAGGGGAGATTACCATAAAACTCTTAGGAGTAGACTGACCCACTTAGCCACAGTCCTGAGCTGGAAGAATTGTAGCGTCACCATCCCCCAGTGAGAGCTTGTAGAAGGGATTGTACCTCAGGGAAACATAACTAATTTCTTTTGAAGCTCCTTAAGGTATCTTTTGGGTGGTGCAGCCTGCTCCTTTACAGTGTGCCCAGCCCAGTCCATGACTGGTACAGAAGTAGTCAGAGCTATCTAGTCAAAGTGCACTCCCAAGTGCAATGGCTACAAATGACCTTGACCCTAGAGCAGAGCATGCATATAGGCGGGGAACATCTCTTTGTGCCCACCTGCATTCCCTTCCTCCCCTAAGGACAGACTCAAGGACCAGGGGCTACGTGGAATTTAGTGTTAATCATCATTATGCTATACTGTATCCTTGTAGCAAGGCCAGAGATCTCTGTATTTAGGAAGAATGCTATTAATTGTGTGTGCCAGCTCTTCCAAGAAGTCATATCCTGCATGCACAAACACAGTGATGGAAAGCCTGTGACAATAGGTTTGCCATCCACAAAGCAAACTAATTTACGCATAACATGAACATTATTTTCACTATTTCCTGAAACCTAGTTATACAGCCACAATAATGTTCTGAAAATGTTATATTTAAATAATCGTTTCCTTTTAAATTGAAATAATTCAAGGTGGGAGCTGGATATACCCACTGTAACAGCATCATAGAACCTAGATTACAAATGTGAACTAATTTTGGAAAGAAAAGAGAGGTCTGAAAAGGCATTGCTACATGTCAAAGTACAATACTTCAGCTTACTATCCTTTCCCTAATGAGAGTGAGATAAATGAACTTGTACCTGTGAAAAGGTCAACAAGTTACCATTTTGAAACAGACTCTTTCTTTGGCATATACTCAAGAAAGCCAATTAACAATTCTGTCTCTGCTTGAAAAAGACTGGTGACGTAGTTTATGGTGTGTTTTTTAGTTTGATGATATCTGACCCAGAAAAGTTTATTATATTTTAGTACAAGATTCTTTCTCAGACTTTTTTCCAATGATAATATAGGATGTCAGTGGGCTGCAGTGGACTCCATTACTTCATATGGGGATGTACTTCTACCAGAGCTGACAGGCAATACCATATTAATATTCAGTACTTAGAAAATGTAATTATCCCATAGGTTGATGGGTGTACTGAGAAATCTAGCCATCACTTCTTCCCTAGCCATAATGAAGAGCTAGTAATAGTGTTCATATGTTTGAAGAATCTTATAGAAAAGCCATTAATCATGCTGCAAAGTTCATTAAATTGATGGGCTACTGATATTTTAATACTTTGCCCAGTGTCTTTCCATCTAATGCATTGACAATAGTCTATGTTTTGTATTGTCTTCTGCAAACTGACAATATGTACGTATTTTTGCTTTAGTTTTTTTGAACTGGGTTTTGACTATCCTATCACAGACAATGTACTGGCTGTGGATCTTAGAAAATACAAATTGCCATACTGGGCCAGGCCAGTAACCCATCTAGTCTGATATCTTGTCATTCACACTGACCAATATCAGAACCTTCAGAAGAAGGTGCAAGACTCATAGTAATGGGCAATTATATAACAACCTACAATTTCTTCCTAGCTTCGGATGGTTAGTCTGAGTTATGTTGTGGTGCATGAGGGTTTGTTACTCCTCATACCATTTTTATCCTATTTTATGAATTGTGGATATTCTCCACATATATAGCCATATACATACCTAATCCTTTTCTGATTCCTACTAAGCAC
The DNA here is from genome assembly GCF_003597395.2 of Chelonoidis abingdonii. Taxonomy (NCBI): domain Eukaryota; kingdom Metazoa; phylum Chordata; order Testudines; family Testudinidae; genus Chelonoidis; species Chelonoidis abingdonii. Next base: position 190,882,266 of record NC_133771.1, on the reverse strand, counting down.
TTGGCTTGAATAGAATCATGTGGGAGGGAGTCCCATAAATTAATTATACAGTGACTAAAAAAAGTATTCCCTTGTCTCAGTTTTAAATTTCTTGCCTTCTATTTTCATTGGCTATCCCCTTGATCTTGTATTATGAGAAAGGGTAAACAGGAGAACCTGATTTACCTTCTTTCTAGCAATTATTCTTTTGTACATTTTTATTGTGTCCTCTCTGAGCAATTTCCTCCCTAAACAAAACTATCCCAATCTTTTCATCACTGATATAAATATATTTCTGTCCTCTAAAGAGAGATTGAGGAAAAGGCAAATGGTAGCCTGTGAAACAGTCAAAAGCATGGAGAACATTGCAGTATTTCATCTAGAAATGTGCCAAGGAAGGACATCTAGGTATCATTGTCGGTATAGGAGGGTATAAACAGCTTGAAAGGACAAGGGTCTGTCACCATCACAGCGCTCATTCTTTCTCTTTCTCTTTCTCAAACAATGACTATTCCAGGATGGATATATATTAAATAGTCACTGGGCTAGAGAGAGGAAGTGGGAAGCCTTGAATCTAGTGTTCTGAGGCCACCTACCAGATCAGGCCCCACATGCAACTTACGTACCTGAATGTCTATCTTTCCCAGGTTTGCAAATTGCTCAGAGATTTAAGGGGAGATAGGCCTACAGTGAGGCAGAAGCGTGCATGCCCCACAGGCCAAAACTTCAGTACTGAGGGAACTTTGACAGCAGAAGGTTAGGCTGAGTGAGTTTAGGCACCTAAAGGGCTAGACAGAAGCCATCTGGGAGTTTTGTGGATTGCAGTGGTGCTGTGCACAGGTACTCAGCTGTCTAACTCTGGAGTTTAGGTGCCCAAGGTGCTTTGTGAATTGTACCCATGGAATTAGAAATTATCAGAGCTGGTTGAACAAATTGTTATGTAAATCAGCACAGCTCCATGCTGCTACAGTGATTTAGACCAGCTGAGAATCTGGACCAACATTCATACCAACTTTTGGCAATTGCTACTGAGTAATTATTCAAGTTTATAACTGAATAATACTGCAAGGTTTGGCATTTTATCAATCAAATAATTGTTCAGAAATATCTTTTCCCTCATTAAACTGTAGTAAGCACTGTCCCAAAGGTGCTGTGGAGGGGAACTTTAAGGAGAAATCAAACATAGGTTTAGAGAAAATAAGGGAAAGGAACACAAAGAAATAGAAAGGAAAAAAGGAACCAGAATGTGAAAGAGCTGTTGGTGGGATTAATACTGGTGACATGTCAGGCTATGACAGCTAAGTGGGGAGAGAAGTAGTACATCAGTCAATGCCCTATAGTGAGCAGAGAATTGGGTGTGGTTGATATCTTGGAGTTTGGTTTCCATGCATTTAAAAGTGTGGATGTTTTCTTTGTTACACATGACTGTCTTGTAGCTATCTCACTTGGGCCATAATTCAGCACCCTTTGAAGTCAATGGAAAGACTCCCAATGGCGCCAACACATAACTGGGCTGGGCAGGCTTACCCTTTCCTTGAGCATCCTATTCCATGCATTCCCACTTGGAATATGAGTGATATCTATGCAAAGACAGGACTCCAGCAACACACAACTCACAATAGAGGATTTTTTTTAAAATATCTAGGGTCAGATCAGATCTATAAGATGTCTAGTGAACTGAAATGCACTGAATAGACAAACTTCATTAGCATTATACAAAGATCCAAGATCTTAATTAGCAGACAATTGTGATGACATTGCTCCTTAATGACAAGAAGCTTGCAACAAAATATCAGTGTTATGGCTGATGTTTAGAGGAGAAGCAACAAAGAGTCCTGTGGCACCTTATAGATTAACAGACGTTTTGGAGCATGAGCTTTCATGGGTGAATACCTACTTCGCTGGATGCATGTTTAGAGGAGAGCATTTTGAAGCTCCAGTGGCAGAATTACGGCATCTGATTCCTTTCTCAAACCATTGATTCCTATAGAGTTATTACTGATTTACACCACTGTGACTGGTGGCTCAGGGCCCACTATTTTGTTAAATTATTGGTGAATCCCAGCAAGTGAAGATTCCTCACAATCTGAAAAGGTGTTTATTTAGGGCTGTCGATTAATCACGGTTAACTCACGTGGTTAACTGAAAAAAATTAATCGCGATTAAAAAAATTAATAGCTATTAAGCACATTGCTAAACAATAGAATACCAATTCAAATTTATTAAATATTTTGGATGTTTTTCTATAATTTCATATATATTGTATTCTGTGTTGTAATCAAAATCAAAGTGTATATTATTTTTATTACAAATATTTGTATTGTAAAAATGATAAACAAAAGAAATAGTATTTTTCAATTCACCTCATACAAGTACTGTAGTGCAAGCTCTTTGTGGTGAAAGTGCAACTTACAAATGAAGATTTTTTTTGTTACATAACTGCACTCAGGAACAAAACAACGTAAAACATCTGAGCCTATGAGTCCACCCAGTCCTACTTCTTGTTCAGCTATTTGCTAACTCAAGTTTGTTTACATTTACGGGAGATAATGCTGCCCAATTTTATTTACAATGTAACCAGTAAGTGAGAACAGGCATTTGCATGGCACTTTTGTATCTGCTAATCCACACCTGAGCTTTTCTGGGAATGTTCGAACTAATATGTAAACAATGGTGTCAGCCAGCAAAAGGCTGAATCATTCATGGACATGTGACTTGCCCAGGTGGCTACAAACTCCATCTTGTTGCTGTGATTTTGCACAGGAGAACAAAGGGGTTTTCGCCCACAAGAGAAAGAATATAAAAGGCCCTGGAAACTCCTTCATTTTATCTTCAACTGGCTCAAGAGATGGCCTCTCCATCCCAAAGAGATGCCTAAAAGAAACTAGAACAAATGACAGTAACTACGGGGGTGTGAGTAATTGCTACACCCAGTCTAGGAAGGAGTCTAGTCTGTGAAAGAATCTTATTGGAACATCTCTGGGGGTGAGATTTCATCTGTAATCAGTTTCTTAATGAATTAGGCTCAGACTTGTGTGTTTTGTTTCATATTGCTTGGTAACTTATTTTGTTCTGTCTTTTATTACTTGGAACCACTTAAATACTACCTTTTATATTTAATAAAATCACTTTTGCTTATTAATTAACCCAGAGTAAGTAATTAATTCCTGGGAGAGCAAAAAGCTGTGCATCTCTCTGGATCAGTGTTATAGAGGCCAGACAATTTATGAGCTTACCCTGTATAAGCTTTTATACAGAGTAGAAAGGAATTATTTGGGGTTGGATCCCATTGGGAGCTGGGTGTCTGGGTGCTAGAGACAGGAGCACTTGCTAAGCAGTTTTCAGTTAAGTCTGCAGCTTTGAGGATGTGGTTCAGACCTGGGTCTGTGTTTACAGCAGGCTAATGTGTCTGGCTCAACAAGACAGGTCATCTAATCCAATCCTATGCTCAAATCAGGACCAACACCAACTAAATCATCCCAGCCAGGGCTTTGTCAAGCCAGGCCTTAAAAACCTCTAAAGATAGAGATTCCACCACCTCCCTAGGTAACCCATTCCACTGCTTCACCACCCTCCTAGTGAAATAGTGTTTCCTAATATCCAACTTAGACCTCCCAAACTGCAACTTGGGACCATTGCTGCTTCTTTTGCCATGTGCAACCACTGAGAACAGCCTAGCTCCATGCTCTTTGGAACCCCCCTTCAGGTGGTTGAAGGCTGCTATCAAATCCCGCCTCCCTCTTCTCTTCTGCAGCCCAAACAAGCCCGCTTCCCTCAGCCGCTCCTCGTAAGTCATGTGGCCCAGCCCCCTAATCATTTTCGTTGCCCTCCGCTGGTCTATCTCCAATTCATCCACATTCTTTCTGTAGTAGGTTGCCCAAAACTGGATGCAGTACTCCAGATGTGGCCTCATCAATGCCAAATAGAGGGGAACAATCTCTTCCCTCGATCTGCTGGCAATGCTCCTACTAATGCAGCCCAATGTGCCATTAGCCTTCTTGGCAACAAGGGCACATTGTCGACTCATATCCAGCTTCTTGTCCACTGTAATCCCCAGGTCCTTTTCTAGTCGGTCCCCAGCCTGTAGCAGTGCCTGGGATCCTTCCATTGTAAGTCCAGGACTCTGCGCTTCTCCTTGTTGAACCTCATCAGATTTCTTTTGGCCCAATCCTTCAGTTTGTCTAGGTCACTCTGGACCCTATCTCTACCGTACAGCATATCTACCTGTGCCCTCATCTTAGTGTCATCTGTGAACTTGCTGAGGGTGCAATCCATCCCGTCACCCAGATCATTAATGAAGATGTTGAACAAAACCAGCCCTCGGACCAACTCCTGATGTACTTTACTTGATACTGGCTGCCAACTAGACAGCAAGCCATTGATCACTACCTGTTAAGCCCGATGATCTAGCCAGTTTTCTATCCACCTTATAATCCATTCATCTTGGACTTGGACCATACTTCTTTAACTTGTTGGCAAGAATATTGTGGGAGACCGTATAAAAAACTTTGCTAAAGTCAAGGTATATCACATCCACCACATTCCCCATATTCAATCGGTTGGTAAGGCATGACTTGGGTGATCACTTCTTCCTCCCTTCCTTAGCTGAAAATGTTTGTTTTGTCTTAATAACAAAACTGAGTACAGTGGCAGAAGATGATTTCATACCACATTTTAATAAAATCAGTGAAAAAAATAAAATTCACCAATTTTTGTTCTACTCGTGAAACTTCTCACAATCTTTATTGACTGGAAGCACAGCTGCAATTTGTGTGCAAAAATTGTGCTGTGCCAAGAGGAGACAAGGTAACTTTTACAACAAATAATAGAGTTACTGGTGATAAACCCTTCTCTTTTTATGTTCCTGAACATTCTGGTACTTAATGAGATTATTTCCTCTTGTCAATTACAGAAGTTATTTTATTAGGTATTGTGACGGGGTCAGGCCAGATGGCTAAGAGTGATAGAAGGTAGATACATCAGCCACAGATTAAGCAGGTCCCTTTTCCTTGAGTAAGATAATGGGCTGTTCCAGAACAATCAGGAAGTTGCTGGAACCAATTATGGCAGGCAGGCTAATTAGGACACCTGGAGACCATTAAGAAGCTACTAGAATCAAATAGGACAGGCAGGCTAATCAGGGCACCTGGTTTAAAAAGGACCTCACTTCAGTTAGTGATGTGTATGCAAGGAGCTGGGAGCCAGAGGTGCACCAGGAGCTGAGAGTGAGAAGGTGTACTGCTGGAGGACTGAGTAGTATAAGCATCATCAGGCATCAGGAAGAATGTCCTGTGGTGAGGATAAAGAAGGTATTGGGAGGAGGCCATGGGGAAGTAGCCCAGGGAGTTATAGCTGTAACGCAGCTGTTACAGGAAACACTGAGACAGCTGTGATCCACAGGGCCCTGGGCTGGAACCCAGAGTAGAGGGGGGGCCCGGGTTCCCCGCTTCCCCCGAACTCCCTATCTGATACAAGAGACGTTAACCTGCACTGTGGGTTCCACCAGAGTGGGTCAGCAGAGACAGCAGGGATTGTTCTCCTCCCTTTCCCCATGCTGGCCAGTGATAAGGTTAGCTGAGTGAATGGCAGGTTTGAGCCACTAGCAAAAGTGGTCAAACTGAGGGCTGCCGTGAATCTCTGAGGCAAGCAAATCTGCCAAAAAGTGCAGGACCCACCAAGGGAGAGGAGGAACTTTATCACAACTGGTATCTAGGGGTGGGATTTGGTGCGCACAGAGCAGTGGAAGAAGGCAGATGTTACAAAAAAAAAAAGATTTTTTTTTACCCCTCACCACAATGGATGAAGTAGTGTGGGCACTCATACAAGCCATGGTTGCCCAGCAGAAGGCTACTGTGTCCAAGTAGCTGCCCAACAGGAGGCAGTACAGCTGCAGCAGGAGACCAAATGCCTGTTGATGGCCCAGGCTGCTCAAGACCACGCTGTGTTGCAGGAACTGGTAAATCAGGTGAAGGCCCGTACAGAGCTGAACCACAGCCATGATGGGACATGGATCATATGGGCCAGCAATTGCTTGCAGAAAATGACACAGGAGAAAGATGTAGAGGCATACTTCTTGGCCTTTAAGGGGACAGCCCTACAGGAGGCTTGGCCTCGAGATCAGTGGTCTGGCATCCTTGCCCCATTCCTGTTTGGGGAGGCCCAGAGGACCTATTATGATACATCTGAAGAGGCTGCGGCAGATTACTCCAGCTGAAAGCAGAGATCCTGGCCAGCTCTGGGGTAACGACCAAAGAGCAGGCCCAGTGATATCATGAGTGGAGGTACCAGGAAAACAAAACCCCACAGTCCCAATTATATGACCTCATCCATCTCTCATGAAAGTGGTTACAAACTGAGTCCTGGAGTCCGGAAGAGATACTAGAGATACATCTACCGGTACATGAGAGGACTACTGCCAGACCTTCATGCCTGGGTAAGACAGAACGAACTCTTCTTCTATGATGAGGTCGTCGCACTGCTAGAGAGGTGAAGGACAGCAAGGGAACTGTCCCGACCACTTAAGGAAGAGGTACTCCGGGTTAAACTAGCAGCACCAAGCCCCAGACCTTGGGCGACTGGGCCCCTAGGAGGGCCCAGGTGGAAAAAGAGAGAGGCTGAAGGCCCATCAGAGGCCCCAAAGAGTCAGAGCACTGAGGGGGAAGAGGGACCCAGGGAATGCCTAGGGCCCCATATAGACATTATGCCTGTGGGCAGCAGGGACACATAGCTGCACAGTGTCCCAATGCCAAGGAGCCTATGAAGTATAGCCTGGGGAACTAGGCAGACCCATGCTCCCTAGTCCACCTGGTGGGGGTCACACTAACCCCCCCAATATGTACACCAGACCAGGAAAACTAAATGGGGCAGAGACCAAGGCACTGGTTGATTTGGGGAGTGCTATCACGCTTATTTCAGGGAAGCTTGTGAAGCATAGTCAGCTGCTGCATGAAAGGCACATGGGGCAACATGTGTCCATGGGACAGTTAGTTACTACCCCACTATCCCGGTAAAAATTGAAATCCAGGGGAACACTACTGAGGTAGCAGCAGGTGTAGTCCCTAAACTCCCATACCTGGTGCTCATAGGGAGGGACTGGGAGACAAGGGGGAAACCTTGAAGTTAGTGAAGCATCCATGGTGAAAGAAAGGCAGCTACGGCCTTGGGGATGTGGATCCTGACCCAGGGACAGAGGGTTGCCCTTGTGGGCAGGCAGACCAGAGTAGCTGGAAAGGAGGCTGCCCCGGAGGAGGATAATTTGGATGGGACCAAGCTGAGGACCCAAGGTATGACAATATTAGGAAGAAAGTGACAGAAATAGATGGGGTCCTTGTGGAAGGGAAAACCCAGGGACCAGGACTCTATGTCATAATGAATAAGGATCTCTTGTACTGGGTTGCACCAGTACAGAGGCAGAAGGCATAGAAGCTTCTAGTATCTCAAAAACACCATAACTCTGTATTAAGCCTTGCCCATAGTCATCTTTTTTTGGGGAAATTGGGGATAGAAAAGACCCTGGCACGGTCCTACAATAGTTCTTCTGTCTCGGAGTACATGAAGAAGTGCAGAGGTAGTGTTCCTCCTGTCCAGAGTGTCAGCTGCACAGTCCCCGTCCTGACTTGAGGGCACCTTTAGTACCCCTTCCCATCATAGAGGTGCCCTTCGAGCTAATAGCCATGGACCTAGTGGGACCCCTGGAGAAGATGGCCTGGGGCCACCAATGTATACTTGTCATTCTGGACTATGCTACTCGCTACCCAGAAGCCATCCCCCTGCAGACCACAGCCTCTAAAATGATAGCCAAAGAGCTGGTGGGGTCTTTGCCCGAGTGGGGCTACAAAAGGAGATATTAACAGACCAAGGAACCACATTTATGTCAAAGCTATTGAAGGACATCTGTACATTGCTCCATATACATACCCTGAGAACTTCAGTCTATCATCCACAGACCAATGGGCTGGTAGAAAGGTTTAACTGAACCCTCAAGGCTATGATAAGGAAGGTGGTAAATTGGGACAGGAAGGATTGGGACACCCTACTATCTTACCTTATATTCACCATCCAGGAGGTACCTCAGGCCTCAACTGGGTTTTCCCCCTTTGAATTATTATATGGGCACCACCCCCATGGCATATTAGTTATCGCCAAAGAGATCTGGGAAGAGGAACCCAATGTGGGAAGAAGTACAATTGAACACATCAAACAATTCCAACCAGGGGATAGGGTGATGGTGTTAGTACTCATGGCAGAAAGCAAGCTTTTGGCCCAATGGCAGGGGCCCTATGAGGTAGTTGAACCCGTGGGGGAAGTAACCTACAAGGTGCAGCAGCCAGGACACCGGAAACAAGAACAGATTTATCACATTAACCTCTTAAAGCCTTGGCACCAGCAAGAGGCTCATGTAGTGGCCCAAGAGACCCCAATCCAGGGAAATAACCTGCAGGAGCAAATCAAGCTATCCACTGATCTGACACCAAACCAGAAGAAGGAGGTAACTGAGATGATCAACCTGTAGCAGGATGTGTTTTCAACCAAAGCAGGCTGGACCACCAAAGCATATCACCACATTATCACAGACCCTGGGGCACAGGTAACTTTAAGGCCCTATTGGGTTCCAGTGGCAAAAAGGGAGGAGATCAAGGCAGAGGTAAAAAGGATGTTGGAGCTGGGAGTCAAAGAATCCCACAGTCAATGGTCGAGCCAGATTATGTTGGTGCCCAAACCCGATGGCACCACTAGGTTTTGTAATGACTTTCGGTGGCTGAACAAGATATTCATATTTGATGCATACCCCATACTCCATATCAATGAGTTAGTTGATCGCCCGGGCAACGCCTGATTTTTGACCACTCTTGATTTAACAAAGGGATACTGGGAGATTCTCCTTGCCAAAGATGTGAAAGAAAAGACAGCATTCTCTAAACCAGAGAGTCTGTTTCAATATACTGTTCTTCCTTTTGGACTGCATGGGGCACCTGCCACCTTCCAGTGTCTTATGGACAAGCTACTGTGGCCCCATGCCAGTTATGCAGCTGTGTACCTGGACGACGTGATTATTCATACCCCCGACTGGGAGACTCACTTCGGAAAGGTGGAAGCAGTTCTGGACATGCTAAGATGGGTTGGCCTCACAGCCAACCCAGCCAAGTGTGCTATAGCACTAGCTGAGGCTAAATACCTTGGCTGCATTGTAGGAAAGGGCATGGTCAAGCCCCAACTGAACAAACTGGAGGCTATCCAAAATTGCCAAATCGGAAAAGCATGTCCAGGCATTCCTGGGTGTGGTGGGGTACTTCCGGTGATTTATTCCCCATTTCACCACCTGATGGACCTGATAAAAGCCTGGGGTCTGGACATGGTGAAGTGGACAGACGCTGCAGAGAAAGCATTCATGGATCTGTGGACAGTCCTCTACAGTAACCCCATGCTTATAGTCCTGTACTTCAATGAAGATTTCATTTTACAAATAGATGCATCTGAAGTAGGATTGGGAGCTGTCCTATCGCAGATGGTCAGAGATGAACAACAGTTGATCCTCTACCTCAGCAGGAAACTCCTCCTGAGAGAGCAGAAGTATGCAGTGGTTGAGAGAGAGTGCCTTGCTGTGAAATGGGCCATGGAAACACTTTGTTATTACCTACTGGGACGACAGTTAACCCTTGTGACTGATCATTCACCACTCCAGTGGATACAGCTCCTCTTCCTACCAAAAATTAGCATAGGGCCTGAAGTATGAGGTTTTATATACCTTCCAGTGTTTAGCAGTAATTATGACAACTCTGGATATTCTTGTTATCCATATACGTTTCCAGCCTGCCTTTGACTTATCCTAAATTCTTGAATATACCCACATCATATGGCAATGAGTTCTGCAGTCTAATTAGCCACTGCATGAAAAAAAGTATTTGCTTTTATCAGTTTTGAATTTGCCACCTTTCAATTTCATGGCATGGCCTCCTGTCCTTGCTGTCCCATAACAAAAGGAAGGACAGATGCTCCCCATTCACCTCCTCCAAAACCTTCAGCATTTTATATACTTTTATCATGTTCCCTACATCTCTCTTTTCTAAGGTGAATACTGTTAGAGCCAGAGAATGAGGGGTCCTAGCTGGCAGGGCCTGGGAAAGAAGCAGAACCAGAAGCTGTGAAGAAGCTGCCCTTGGGCAAGCACATCAGCTTGGGTTTTGGCTTCAGAAGCGATGGAGACAACAGCTCTAGTGGCACCAGCAGCAAGGTGTGCCTGCTTTCCAGCTTCCTTAGCATCTGGAGGGGGCCAAACGTGAACTGTACTCTCACTACTGGCTACTGCTGTGCCATGCACCACAGAATGGCCACAGGAAGATAGTGGAAGTTTTGGCAAGTGGCAAACTCTTTTCTGTTCTATGTAGGTTCTTATACCCACCCCCTCATCATCATTGCAGGGTCGCCCAGAGGGGGGGCAAGTGCAGCAATTTGCCCCAGACTCCGGGCTCTGCAAGGGCCCCCATGAGAACGGGGGAGGCTCCCTCCCTGGCCCTGGCCTGACCCTGCCTCTGCCCCCCTCCAGGAGACTCAGTGCATCCCTGAACAGTGCTGCAGCATGGCTCTGGTGGGGCCTGAGCTCCTCCCAGCTCAGAGCCGCATCGTAAGGGGGCGGGGTTGCGAGCTCCAGCGGGGCCTGAGCTCCCTCCTCTCCGCCTGGAGCTCACAGCCCCGCCCCCTTACCATGCGGCTCTGAGTGGGAAGGAGCTCAGGCCCTGCCGGAGCTATGCTGCAGCATGTTCAGGGACGCTCCTGGATGCGGTACGTTGAGGCTCTGGGTGAGGGGGGAGCTGGGTTGTAAGGGCTCGGGGATTGGATAAAGGGCAGGGAGTCCTGGGGACAGGGAGGCGACAGAGGTTGGGGTGGTGAGGTTGGGACAGGAAATAGGGGTTTGGATTGTGGCCATTCCAGGGGTCCATCAGGATTCAGTGGGAGGGTGGATAGGGGTTGGGGCAGTCAGGGACAGGGAGCAAGGGTGGGGTCTCAGGATGGTGGTTGGGGGTCTCTCTGAGGGACGTGTGAGGTGACAAGGAGCAGGATGGGTGGGGGATTGAGGGAGCGGGCAGTTGGGAGGGCAGGAAGTGGGTGGGGTTGGATAGGGGGCAGGGCAGGCTGTTGGAAGCAGCCTTCCTTCCTTAAAACTCATTCAGCAGTTTGAGGCTTGCAGAAGAGCCAGCTGTTACCTTTTCCATTAGGGCTACCATCCCTTTCACTTCTCAAATGCCAATTATAGTCTATATTTAATTTCAGTGCATAGGAGATTCATGTCAGGGAGGGTAGCTTCATTTAAATTAGCCACTGGGGAGGGATCACATGAGAAGAGCAATATCCTACACCACTATATTCTTCCCATCCTACCAAGGGAGACCCTTCCCCTGCATTCCCTGAGGCTTCAGAGGGGTTAATTCAGTGTTCTCAAACTTTTGTACTGGTGACCCCTTTCACATAGCAAACCTCTGAGTGCGACCCCCCCCCTTATAAATTGAAAACACTTTTAATATATTTAACACTATTATAAATGCTGGAGGCAAGCGGGGTTGAGGTGAGGCTGATAGCTTGCGACCCCAGTAATAACCTTTGTGACCCTGGGTTAATTTAATTTAGCACCCCTGTGTCCATTCACAAGCATGTGCTATTATGAGCATTTCAGTTTCACACATAGGTTCATCCAGATTCGACAAGCTCAAAGGCTCAGTCATGGAGTATGTAAATAAGCTATACTAAAGACAAACCACAGTAACCCTCTCCATCTGTGAGGACCCTGGAGCCATTCTCTAGGAAACAGATAAATGTATGGAAGTTAATCCATGAATGGTATTAGCCGGATGGGTAACGAATGGGGTCCCTAGCCTCTGTTTGTCAAGGGTGGGATGATGGCAAGATCATTACCTGTTAGGTTCACTCCTGTGGGCACTTGGCATTGCCATTGTCGGTAGACAGGATACTGGGCTGGATGGACTTTGTTTTCACCAGTATGGCTGTTCTTAATGTTCTAAGCTAAATGAACCCAAAGTTATGGAGACAGATATGAATCAAGGAAGCCAGCAGAGTATCAGAACCTGGAAAAATCTCTGACTGGCTGGGCTCAGGCATTTGGTCACAAGCTGAGGTGATTCAAAAGTTTTGGAATTTTTTTTAAGCAGAATTTTTTTATTGTTTCTTTAACAATCAAACACAGCAAGCAGCAAATATTTGGCCACATACTTCTAAAACCCCAAATCATATTCAGGTTTTGGCAGACTAATTTCAGCTTTACAATTAAAAAAAACCACAACAAATTTTGAAGGAAAGCAGACATTGTCCATGATTTTTTTCTGCTTTTTAAAAACCCCTAGTTTTCGATCCAAAAAAAGTTTTGACGGAAAATATTTGTCCAACCCTTTTAATGAGCTTTAGTGCCTTTTAGAACTAGCTGATGCTGAAAATCAGTGATACCTTGTAAAGAAGTTTTCTCAAAACTGGGTTTGTGCTGAGATGTGGAAGGTTTATTTTTCCCAGGGCTGCCCGTAGTGGGGGGAGGAAGTGGGGCAACTTGCACCAGGTCCCGCAGGGGCCCCCACGAGAATATGGTATTGTATAGTATTGCAATTTTTTTTATGGAAGGGGTCCCTGAAATTGCTTTGCCCCAGGCCCCCTGAATCCTTTGGGCAGCCCTGCATCATTGTCCCTGAGAACCTAAAAGGGTGTTACCCTCTTCACTTGGCATTCCAAAGGAAGGCATTGAGATTGTGAAACTGCTCAGCCACCAGGGACCCTCAGACTGTAATGTGAAGAGAATGCTCTTGAGAGCAGAGAACTCGAACAATACTGCTCTTTAAATACCTACATCAATCCCAAGAATAAAGGCAATGAGAGCACACTGCCACGTGCTGCCCAGCACGGCCATACAGGTGAAGGTTCTCCTGAAGGAACTGATTGACTCAACTGATTCTGAAGTAAAAATATCACTGCCTGAAGTGTTATCTTAGAGGTTTCCCATTCAACTGTCAGCCAAGACAAAACAGTGTTAGCTTGAGAGAGAAAATTATATCATAGTACAAGCAAGTTGATGTCTTAGTTTTCTTCTATATGTGTTTCATATGAACACTATATCACTAATCATAATCAATAAGTGCAGTGAATTATTTTTTAGTGAAAACAAATATTCTTTTTGTAAAAGAAACATGAGAATAAATGACGATAAATTAAATAGATTATTCCAGCAGCCTGTGATTTCTTTTCCATTTTGAAAATTCTAGTGGAAAATTTTCAACTGGTTTCAATTGGCACAATAATTTATACTAAAGGAGTAGGTAGATTTTGAATTATAGGAGTGAAATCTGGGATCTCGTGGTCAGTGACACAACTGCCATCGACTTCCGTGGAGCCAGATTTTCACCGTAAGTATTTAAGTTCTGCATTCAAGAGATGCAAATGGGTTCCAAACAAATAACTGTGCATGCAAAATATGCAGTGGATAGTGATATGTGCAGTTACTGGTTTTGTGTGTGCAACTGTATGTTTTTGGAACAACTATCACTTTGCACCTCCATTTCCATGTTTTGGCCGAAGGTGCACTTTTGAGGTACAGCCATGAATGCAGGTTGGTGTGGTGTTGGGGGGTGGTGTGGAGCCATACTGACCTAGTGGGACTTCAGGGATGCACAATACTCCTCTGAGCTTTCTGATGCATGCTGGTAGGTGAAGGGGGTATTTAGCGTGATGTAACCCATTTTCCATGTTTTCTTCCAGTGCAAGTGAGGGAGCATAGCAATGGCCTTGCCTCCCTAGATTCTAAACAATTCAGACAAAGGCTTCCCTACATCCAAGGGGTCAGGGCATGCAACTCTGAAAGCTTTTTTTAAAAACTATAATCTGCCAATTATGGTGCAACACACAAGAAGACACAGGTGTTCCACATTTCAGCCAGTTATTACAGTGTGGTAGGTGTGAAAAGTTACAACTATACTTCAGGGCAGAAGGCGGAAACATTCAGGGGCTACAACTGTGGCTGAATTTATGGGGGCTGAAAAAAGTGTGGAAATGTTCACTGCACTCTCCTTTGTGCAAGAGACAGCCACAGTCTGTTTTGTAAAGGGACTGCTCAGTGCAAAAGAAACACGCTCTTCTTACAGCACTGCAGGTTTGGGATGTGTTGCTTTGTTTGACTGCACTAACTAAAAGGAAGTAAGAGAGGGGTAGAACATGGCTCCAATCCATTATATACTGAGTAACTCAGTTAAACTCTTGATGACCCCTTTACTACAATCTGTGTGATCAAAACATAGGCTCACGTCCTTCAAAATGTAATCCTAAATGTTTACATAAAAGCAGCTACATTTTGTCCAGTTGGGTTTTTTCTAAAGTGCTGGCCAGTCAATGCTGTCTGTCTTTTCCCCTGCCTTGCTCTCATGTTTCTCTTTCTCCTCTTCCATATTGCCTCCATCTAACACATGTTTAGTAGAAAGAGGAATCTTAAGAGCTCTTCTAGTTCTCCAGTGAAAGGTCCTTGTACAATGAAAATAAAATCCAGATTTGGTAGCAATACCAGAAACAACCTCTTCTAATAGGTAAAAGGTATTTGGAAATGTCAGAAAGATGTTCTTGTCTGATGCTTTGCTAACAACAGTTTGTCCTTCCCAGATCACTCTGGACCACACAATCTGCTAAAATACTTAACAAAGTATCTGGTAAGAAGAGACATCTCCTTTGCTAAGCTCCTCAGCTGAGAGTTTGTAGAGACAACACAGACTGAGATGAAACACAGCATTATGTTGAAAGACAGCAGACTGACAATGTTTCCTTTTCACACTCCATAATGTAGGCTTGTGATTCCAGGTGGCTGCTAAGCTTGTACTAACACCCTTAAATTCCACATATTGCAGTTGTCTCATGATTCCTTCCTATTGCTATTCACAGGCTGAGATGCCAGAACCTCAAATAGACAAGAGAAACCACAAAATTACTGAAGAGGGAAAAATGGCAAAATTCCATCAGGATTGCACTGAATACATGACAGCAAAGAAAAGTGGTGTCATCTTCTGTCTCCAGATTCCTCTATCCAGCTGACATATGCCACTGCTGCTGGATATGCTAGCTAGCTCATTTATTACACTGTACTCCTGTGGCTAAGGCATGGATCCTGGTTAGACAAGTGAGAGGCACATTGTAACTTCCACTATTAGTTGAAGAGTGTACTGAAGTCTTAGAAATGTGAAACTCCGGGTCTGTCACTTTGCTGGGTGAACTAGATGAGAAAGTATTCTACAAAGGAGATCCACTGAAGCAAATGATGTTTAGAAAAGTGCAGTCTTCTGAGACTTGTACCGTTTAAAATGCTTTCCCAAGCTTTAACTCACATGGAAATGAGTTTAAATATGACTTGGGTCTTGGAAGTTGAAAAGGAAAGCACAGCTGGAGGACAGCATTCAATTGACTAATCATACAAGTATGGCTAATGCTTTCTCTACTACCCATGACTCTTTTGACCTTTCTTCTATGGAAAGTCTGCCCCACCAACCCCCAGCATCCATTTTCTCAGCTCCTGTTCCATGTCACTGAATGCCTCTGCAGAAAGTCCCATGAGCCAGTGGATTTTCTCCACAAATCTGTTTTTTTATTTTTAAGTTGTGCAGTCTTCCATAACACCCTCATTCTCCTATGCCCACAAGCACTATCACCTTTCGGTTACTTCTGACTCCAGTTTCAACCATCCTTCCCTGCCTTCTGTGCAAGATCTTAAGAACATAAGAATGGCCATACTGCGTGAGACCAAAGGTCCATCCAGCCTAGCATCCTGTCTACTGACAGTGACCAATGCCAAGTGTCCCAGAGGGAGTGAATCTAACAGGTAATGATCAAGTGATCTCTCTCCCACCATCCATCTCCACCCTCTGACAAACAAACAGAGGGTAGGGACACCATTCCTTACCCATCCTGGGTAATAGCCATTAATGGACTTAACCTCCATGAATTTATCTAGCTCTCTTTTAAATCCCGTTATAGTCCTAGCCTTCACAACCTTCTCAGGCAAGGAGTTCCACAGGTTGACTGTGCACTGTGTGAAGAATTTCCTTTTATTTCTTTTAAATCTGCTGCCCATTAATTTCATTTGGTGGCCCCTAGTTCTTATATTATGGGAACAAGTAAATAACTTTTCCTTATTCACTTTCTCCACACCACTCATGATTTTATATACCTCTATCATATTCCCCTAGTATACCTGTTTCTAAGCGATAAGTCCTAGCCTCTTTAAATCTCTCCTCTATGGACCCGTTCCAAACCCCTAACATTTAGTTGCTTTCGTCTGAACCTTTCTAGTGCCGTAATATTTTTTGAGTGAGGGGACACATCTGTATGCAGTATTCAAGTACTTCTCTTGAAGGAGTCATGGAAATAATAAAATCTGCTATAGCCTTCCTCTTGTTCCCTTCCCCTTGAAGACTTCTCCCTTTCTTCTTCTTACTGCCTTGACATTCTTGTCAGGTTTCCCCATCATCCTTATTGCCTTTATCCATTCCAAAGCTACTTCCCTTCTGTCTCTACCTTCCCTGCTAACATCTCTCCCATTACTTCCTCCTTAACCTCTGGTTCCTGTAAAAAATACAAGTGTTTTGTTCTCCCACTTCTGAAAACCACCTCTCCAACTACACTTCACCTCCCCTTCATCCTTGAGTTCCATTGTCATTTTTGCACCCCTCTTCTCCTTTACACCTTTTTGGGGGCAGTGCCCTTGTATCATTCCCTTCTTGACTGCTTCTAGGTGGGGTAAGGGCAGCCCTTCACTCCAATGCTCTGCTGCAATAATGGCGGACGAGGATAGGCTGTGTGAAAGTTTAAGAGCAGCCACCAAGGGAATTTGAATTGGGCAGGGACTGGAGGTGCACAAATTAGGAAAAAATACTTCAGCTGTTTGCATTATTGTGTGTGACAAAAACAGGCCTGGTTTTCCTTTCATTTGCATCAGTTTCACGGCTGGCATAAATTAGCATAAATCCCTTTACCCTAGGAGGGGTTAGTTCCTCTTTTACCTGTAAAAGTTTAAGAAGCTCAGGTAATCTAGCTGGACACCTGACCAAAAGGCCATAAGGGGACAATATACTTCAAAAATGCGGGGGAGGGGGGGAAGGGGCTTTGTTCTATCTGTTCTGTGTGGCTTGCCAAGACAGATCAAGAAAGCAAGCAATCCACTCCATTAGTATATAAGTAAAGTACTAGCGAAGGGACTGCGTGGTTTACTTTATTTTGGCTTGTGATTCTTTTGTAAGGCGGAGGAGGTTATCCTGGTTTTGTAACTTAAGGTTTGCCTAGAGGGAGATCCCTATGTTCCTGGAGTCTTTTGTTATTCTGTAAAGTACTTACCATCTTGTTTTCAGAGGTGATTCCTTACATTTTCTTTAATTAAAATTCTCTTCTTTTAAGAACTGATTAATTTTCATTGTTTAAGATCCAAGGTTTGGGTCTTTTCACCTGTACCAATTGGTGAGGGGATATTCTCAGCCTGCAGGAAAAGGATTAGGGGCATTGGAGGGATATTTAGGGAAGGTCGAGCTCCAAGTGGCCCTCCCTAAATCACTTAGTGGCGGCAGCATTACTTAATCCAAGGTACAAGGAAGAATTTGTGCCTTGGGGAGTTTTTAACCTAAGTTGGTAGAAATAAACATAGGGGGTCTTCATGCGGGTCCCCACATCTGTACACTAAAGTTCAGAGTGGGGAGGGAACCCTGACAACACCTTTTTTGGGTAGTGCCTTGTATCATTCCCCTCCTGACTGTTGTCTATGGGGGAAGGGCAGCCCTTCACTCCAATGCTCTGGCTGCAATAATGGCGCCTGAGGATAGCTGTGTGAAAGTTAGAGCAGCCACCAGGGAACTGAATTGGCTCCAGGACTTGGAGAGCACAATTGGAAAACAATACCTTCAGCTGTATTTGCATTATTATAGTGTAACAAAAACAGGACTGGTTTTCCTTTCATTTGCACCAGTTTCATGCTGGTCCAACTCTGTTACAGTTACCCCTGTTTAACACCACTAGGAGAGAAGAATCAGGCTCTTTGCGTGCACGTTAAGGTTGATATAATTTATGCTGACTATTGTCAGTTACAAGGAGATGTTTTGGCAGTTGGGAATCACTGGAGATACAGGAATTCTGGCCAATCTCCTTTTCCACACCTGTTGTACCAACTGCCAAGAGTGGGAGGTGAAGCAGGAGACACCAAAGAGTCCTCTACCCAGGGAATCCTCTGGTGGATGGCTATACTGCCTCCAGGGCAGGATCTGGGCCAGGAAATAAGTGGTTGGGGCTGATTCCACAAAGAGTGACACTAGGTCAAGGTGGAATTAATAGAAGAACACTATCTTTTCAGGGAAACACAGTGACGAGCTTCTTCTGAGTCACTAGCTAGGCTGCAGGCATTGGAAGTTAGGTGGAAGCAGGGCATGGGGTGTGAACGAGGAAGAGATTTAGATGATGGTGTTGCCTGTGACTCAGGGATTCAACTCTTGCCTCATTCATTTGGATACTCCTGATGCTATACCTGATGGAGTAAGAGGCAGGTGTCCTATTCATCTTATTAATAGCACACCATAATAGTAGAAATGGAACTTTGGCTACTGAATCTTGAAAAGTAAAATGCTCTGACCTGAGTATAAATGCTTCTAGCAACTGAAACTATATGCCAGAGCAAAGCCTTCTAATTTCTTATCTTAAGAAAAAAAAATCAAATTACCGATTTAATTCCAAACTCTGAACAAAATGAAAAGTGTGTGGAGCTTGCCAGTAGGAAGCCGAGGTGGTAGAGGTTCCCTGGATTCTATAGATTAGATAAACCTGACAGAATAAGTGACATTAGCAGAATGAAGCAATATCATAACAAGGTCTAAAAGCTACAGAATGGAACTGGAAGATTACACTTATTAGGGGTGGGGAGCAGCAGGGTATGTGAAAGGGTTGCTGAGATTAAACTATAATTCACTGAATGAAAAAGAGCAAAATCCAGCTGACTGACAATTACAGCAACTGGACATGATGGGAAGGGAATGTAATGTAAACATTATTTAAAAATCAATAGATAGTTTTTCCCACATTGCAATACGAAAGGCCAGAAGTTAAGGTAAAGGAGAAAAGTACCCACCATCAAACAATATTTGAAGAAAATAAAAATCAGATCAACAAATTTACATTTAGTTCTTAGTTCTATAGTTTAAGCATATTTCATGATTTTTTTTAAATCACTCTTGTTTTCTCAGTGAAGTGTTTCACATTCTGATGAACTACACTAGTTTTTCATCTATGCCATCAGCAGATCAGCGTGAAATAAAATCACAGCCAAGACTATATTGGTGCAACATTTGTAAATAATGTTTAAATAATGAATGTTTGTGCAGCTTTAAATTGCCACAACTCTAAAATCCAAACTCAGCCCAAAATCTATGATATCATCTGCTGGCATAGAATTTAGCTGTGGTCTGTGATGCGGAAAGTCCATTAAGGGTGAGGCTACTGCTGCCTCAAATGTCCACAATTACTTCTCTGTTCAGGAGGCCAATGTAGCCACCAGAAAATGAGCATAAAAAAAGATCTGTCCAGGGGTATGTTGATTCAGCTGTCAGCAGATGTCTAAAGTGGTATCCACGTAAACAGGGGTCAATTTTGAACATGTGATAGTGCTGTCCCGAGAGGCAGCAAATACCCAAAATTGAGTAGGTGCAGAGAGATTATATTATTCAGTGCTTAAGATGCTAGCAAGAGCTGTGTCCAGTCCCAATTGGCTGTGCATAACAAGAGCTTCATACCAGATCATAATTAGGATCAGGGACAAACAACTCAGAGAGAGACTACTGGAAGATCCCAAATTAACTCCTGAGAAAGCAAATTAGAATTGCCAAGCAAAGGAAGTCACCCAGTCCAGATTGGAGTTTATGGAGGGTGTACATTGCTCTGACACGGTAGACATGGTAAAGAATCCATAATACAACAAGACAAGAGACCTAAAGCAGAAAGGCATGTGGAGCTCAAAGCTGGAATCCATCAAAGACAGAACAGGGCACTACACACACTGTGGCAAACAACACAAGCCACGAAAACCCATGGCGTATGGAAAAAGATGCAAGAACTACAATGGATTACAACACTTTGCAAAAGCTTTGCTTTATTCTAAGTCCAGTCCCAACTGGCTGTGCTAAACAACAACAAGAGCTTCTCAGAACCCTGCCCAGACTCTCTTATGGGCTGAGCTTCCCAGACAGACAGGGCCGGCTCTAGGCACCAAACATTCCAAGCATGTGCTTGGGGCAGCACTTTAGAGGGGCGTCATTTTGGCCCTTTGGGGTCTTTTTTTTTTGCTTCGGTGGTGGCACTCCAATTTTTTTTTTTTTTTTGCTTGGGGCAGCAAAAAACCTGGAACTGGTCCTGCACGCAGACCCCCAATCCCACAACTATAAGAATGATTTGATATCTGCTAAATATGTCGTTCAGTGACTTCTGAGGATCAATACATTTTGCTTATGACAAAGCAAGTTAAGAGGTGCCTTATCAGGGTAATGATGGGGTACCTACTGGTACCTCTCAAGGTCCATAGTACTTGGAGTCTGATCCAAATCCCACTGAAGTCAAAGAAAGTATTTCCACTGACATCAGTGGGCTTTGGATCAGGCCCTTCATTGATCAGGTAATTTTAATCGCCTGTCCATACTGTACATTATATTTTTCTGGTTGCAAAAAAGTGACCAAAACCATTCAGGAGAGCCAACCTGACAAGGAAAGGGCAACTTTTCATGTATGTTTGTGCCGATGCCATTAAGGATTTTTTCTGTCTAGTAACCAGCTGTAATACAGAACTTAGTGTCCTTGGATTTCTAAAATTAGCTCGCTAGCTCCCTATTTAGACACTTAACTAAAAGCGGTCTCAGTTGCAGATGTGTTGTACACCCACAACGTTTACCAAAGTAAATGGGAAATGTGCCTGCTCAGTTTCTGAAAGTAAGTCCACTTTTACTTAGGAGCCTAAACAATGATTTAGGTGTCTAAACTTAGATACCCATATCTGAAAACTGTGGCCAATGGGACTGCTTCCGTGAGTAGGGGAAGCAATATTTGGGCTTTTATTTTTAGGGCATGAAAAAAATTCATGTGATATCCTGGACGATCTATGGCTGTACATCAAAGATGACCCAGGGAGCTTATTTAAGTTTGCAGCCACTAAACACAATTACTGTTAAATAGAGTCCATTGGATTTCATTTGTTTTTTTAATACACAGCTGAAGAGAGATGATCAGTCAGGTTAAGGTTGCATGCTATAAGATGCAAGAATATTTTTGGATTGTAAAGGGCAAATTTAATTATCACTGAATTATGATGGCATCCCCATGGGAGCAGATATGGCAAATGCAATAGTGCAAGCGACATTCACAATGAGGAGCGCTATTTAAATGAAACTAAAATTAAGCTGAATACTAAATGAGCTCATATTAAAAGGATTTAATCATCCAATGAGTATAAATGAAATATAAATGAAAGCCATTGCTGAAACACTGCAATTGTTGAAAGGAAGCAGAGTGAAAATGTTTATGAACATTTGTATGAAAGATAATTGAAATTCATTCACATTGTTTCAAACAATTATCATAATTGCAAGTGTAAAAATTCTTACAGATATTTGAGGCTAGGAAGATTCTGGAAGGCATCTTGGTCAATGTACACAAGGTTATTTGCTTTCTCAATTCTTCTGCAAAAGGAGAAAATAAAACATTACAGCAAATGGATCAGTGCCTTTTTAAATAGATCCAGGACTTCTCTTAGATAGAAGATAGAGGAGTGCAATACATTTGGAGGCTTTTCTGACAGGGGATAACTCTACATGACTCCAAAGGAGCAGCCAGCCCAAAGCTAGCAAAGTAAGACTCCCAGTCCTCCACCTATTTTACCATATCGCTAATAGTTGAGGAAGTGTTTTAGATCAAAGAGTGAGAGTATTGAGGGCAAGAGACCAGGGAAGCATCTGGTTGAGAAAGGAAAGGGTGTGTGGGAAGAGAAGGAAATAGACAGATGAAAAGAGAGATCTCAAGCATACATGTACACATTTGAATTTTTAATACATCTGAACCAAACCCTTTGATATCTGGCCACCACTAGTCTTTAGATTTCTATCCTATGATCTTGTGCTGCTTGCTTACTTACATTTCATGTAGTTTGGGAAGGTTGGAAAACACATTAGCTTCTATGACTTCCAAGGCATCATTCTGGGAGATCTCTCTGTGGAGAAAAGAAGTTGAAATATTTCATGCCATGGTACAAGTGAAAAGATAAGCCAAAGAAGTATGGGTATTTGGTGAAGAATGATATCTAGAATTTATAGGGCACCTTTTATCCATAGGCCTCAAAGTTCTTTATGAAGGAGGTAAGTATCATTAATCCCATTTTACAGATGAGGAAACAGGGCCCAGAGAGGTGAAGAAGGCCTGTGACAGAGCTGGGAATAGAATGCAGGTCTGCTGAGTCTCAGTTGTGTGCTCTATTCACTAGATCACATTGCCTCCCAAAGGTCTTATAAATTACAACAGGTGTCTGAACATATGAAATTATAGTGCATGATCTATGGGCCACAGACTGTTTATTGGATCTCAGACATCACTGAATGTTAATATAGATTTAGCCAAGACTTTCATAACCCCATGATGGGGAGAAGGGGAACTTTAAATGTAACAGCTCTGAAGAAGTGAGATTTTTGGTTCCACAGTAACACATATTATGATTTCGTCCTGCTATAAAATGTTGAGCTTACTTTAAAAATTTTATAGCAAATTTCCAGAGTTCTAATGTCAGAAGGCAGGAAGACACAGAGGTGGTACAGCTCTCCTGTCCCCAGCAAAAAAAATTTAAGAAAGCTCCATCTAATCTAGCTCATGATATTTATATGTGATTAATGCCTTTTATGTATAGTTTCAAAACTGCAGAACAAAAATGGGTACAGTTTTCTTTTATGAGATGAAACCCCAGCTGTGCCAGAATACATGCAGCTGCATACCACCCTTTCCTCCACTTGTCTCTGGGGGAGTTTCAGCCCATGGTGTAACTTAGAGTAGCCACAGGACTGCTTTACATTACACCAGTTTGGTATGGTCACCAAAGGGCTACCAGAGAGAAATTGCTCTGGCCAAACCCTCTATGGTGAGGGGTACCAGGAGATGCAGGCTAGAGCTGGCTGTTCCAGAGGATTACCCATCTGCCAATTTAGAGATCAGAACAAAGGATCCATTTCTCAGGCTTGAATCTGGTCCATGAAGTATATTTTGAGATTTGGATGCAACTTACTTATGGGAGGACACATCAGCACACAGCTGCCAAATGAAGCCCTGTCATATGGGTCATACTGTGTATCGGGCACTCCTTACTTAAGGTATTTTGTTCTTTTGAAATAAAGGTAGCTACTGCAAATGGACTCAGACAAGGCCCAAAGTAAAATAGTAAGAAATAGTCACTATAGGTAAGAGATCAATTATAAAAAAAGTTAAAAATTAATATATATGAAATATCCCTCTTTGTTTTGAGCAGCCACTGAACTATGCCTGCCAAGTAGACTACCCATTTAAAAAATAACCTCACCTGCCTCTTTATTATGTATAAAAATCCTATAAGTATTTTGTTTGTTTGTATTTAAATAAAAAAAACCACTGCTTTTTTTAAACATTAGCAATTCTGATCTTGTCTACTCTCAAAAACTCTACAGTGACTGGAGAACAAATGAATTTTTGATATCCCAAGAGACTGACTGATGAGCAATTGAGAAAGACATGATTTTACCCATACTGCAATGGGAATTGCATTTATTTAGCTGAGGGCTGTGTTGCTACAGAATCCACACATTCCAGCTTCTCTTTATAATTTATTTATATTACAGTTGCACCAATATGTCTCAGCTGAGTTTGGGGCTCCACTGTAGTATGAATTATAGGAACACACAGTATGAGACCCTGCCCCAAAGATCCTACAATCCAAATAGACAAAACTTGGGAGGGAAGACAGAGGCACAGAAAGGTGAAATGGCCATCAAGGGTTAAAATGATATAGCTGGGAACAGAAACCTGGTTAGTCCCAATCCACTGTCCCAGCCATTGGATCATGCTGCCTCCACAGTTTACTACAGTGCACAGAATTAAATCCAAGGCCTTAACCAAAATATTTTCCATTCCATTCCCATCTTATCATGATGACATAAAATATGCATTATGAGTAATCACCTTTTATTGTATATTTATATGATAGTGCAAACTGCTTGCTCAAGTACACTTTAAAAGATTGAATGAAATCAATGTTGTTTGAAACAGCCTTTTAAGAGTTCATTTTATTATTATTATTTTTTATGAACAGCACATTTGCTGTTTCCTGCAATCTAAAAATCTGTCATCTAGAAAAAGGCAAATCCACAGAAAATGCAGAACATTTTATACCTCCAAATGAGATTAGTCAGGAGAGAGTCCTTGCTGCAAAACAGCACAGGGACAAAGCCTGCAGGTTTATTTGCCCTTTGCGATGTAGGTTTTTTGCAGGCCAGAATAAAGGCACCAAGATACAGTAAACTATACCGTATGAGCTCCCCAACAGATGGCGCTGCTGAGGTTAATAATGTTTCATGAGTTGACCCAACAAAATGTGTGAATCCAGTGCTGTGACAGGGTTGGAAAGTCTTATCTGGCATATAATTTGGGTATGTTTTCAGAAGGATGCTTATTTATTAAATGGTTCTGTGTCAGAAGTATGCTTTTTGCTTTGGGAAATTATAGAGGGTTATGTGTTACTTTTAAGAAAAGTGTTTAAAGGAGGTCAGGCTAAAGCTTGGGCTAAGCAGTCCACAATGTTTTCGAAAGGGAAGAGTAGAATAAATGATTAAAAAAGAAAGGAAAGGAAGGAAGATAGAAATCTCTGTTTTTCTTTTAAAAGATTATTTAAAAAAAATCTAAACACACCATTTGCATAAAATGGGTTTTTGTTCACCCAAATATTTGGAGAATAAATATTCGTGTTCACATGCATACAAGGGTGTTTGTGTGCAAGCAAGAATATTTATTATTCGTTATCCACTGTCTGTCATTTGTTATTCTTCTGTTTAAATTTTCATTCAAACAGGAAAAGAATGAGAAACAACAGCATGATTTAGGTGAGCAACCACACCCCACGAATAGGAAATGGAAATGAGCAGTTTGCAAACAGTGCTTCTGATGAGGTTTTATTTTCATTAGTTGTTTGAACAATTTTGAATAGTGATTAAATTAGCCACACTCCTAGTCTGTTGATGGACAAAACACAAACATGTGACAATTGTTCTCTTGGCTGACACTGGGAATTGAACAGGGGATCTCAAGAACTAAGAGTACAAAGTGCTAGACCTTAAGTGTAGGGATCAGCTCAAAACAACACCTCCTTCGTAGGTTAGGCATTGATGGGAACAGGTAATATGCTAATAGCATGTAATAGTGAGCTATAAACAGAAAAACAGACTACATTTACTGGATAATTTATGTGCAATGAATAATACTATCTGCTTTAGTACCTGCTATCATTGCAAATCCAGATAGAAATTGAGGCATCATTTCTGATTTATACAATTTTTTGCACAGGTATGTGCAGACAATCAGGAGCAATTTCCAAAATATCAAAGAGGAAACAAACTAAAGTCCTATTCTTCCAAAGCACCTACATGCGTGCTTAACTTTAAGTACATGAGTTGTTTCATTGAAATCAATAGCACTACTCATATTCTTCAAATTAAGCATGTGCACTAAGTGCTTTGTTGAATCAGGGTCTAAACCAAGAAAGAGAACACAAAACAGATATTTGTCAGAAGACATAATGCAAGTTTGTTTCTAGGATTCTATTACTCGGGTACTTTGCTACGATTCTATTATTCTATGTTACCAAATAGGCTCAAAGTTTATGATACTAGCCATGGACTATTACATGCAAGCTGGCAATAAAAAAAGCGCTCTCTCAGCTGAAAGACTATCTTTATCTGTCAGGTTAAAGCCTCAAAATTCTCCCAATTCCGTCATGTTTCAAGAAATAAGTGTGTCTTCTATGGTGGATGTTTGTATTTTGTAGGAAACTGGTTTTACTTGCCTTTCCCAAAAGTCCACATCTTCATAATCATCTTCCCAAAACCAATTAATAGAATCATAGAAGATTAGGGTTAGAAGAGACCTCAGGATGTTATCTAGTCCAACCCCCCGCTCAAAGGAGGACTAACTGCAACTAAATCATCCGAGCCAGGGCTTTGTCAAACCGGGCCTTAAAAACCAATAAGGATGGAAATTCCACTGCCTTCCTGGGTAACCCATTGAAGTGCTTCACCACCTTCCTAGTGAAATAGTTTTTCCTAATATCCAATCTAGACCTTACTCATTGCAACTTGAGACCATTGCTCCTTGTTCTGTCATCTGTCACCACTGAGAACAGCCAAGCTTCAACCTCTTTGAAACCCCCCTTCAGGTAGCTGAAGGCTGCTATCAAATCACTCTTCTCTTCTGCA
This sequence comes from Chelonoidis abingdonii, assembly GCF_003597395.2. Classification (NCBI taxonomy): domain Eukaryota; kingdom Metazoa; phylum Chordata; order Testudines; family Testudinidae; genus Chelonoidis; species Chelonoidis abingdonii. Next base: position 190,855,768 of record NC_133771.1, on the reverse strand, counting down.
GACTAAGTAAGTCCAGTTGCCTCAGCCTCTCCTTATAAGTCATGTGCCCCAACCTCCTAATCATTTTTGTTGACCTCTGCTGGACTCTCGCCAATTTGTCCACATCCTTTCTGTAGTGGGGGGCTCAAAACTGGATGCAATACTCCAGATGTGGCCTCACCAGTGCCGAATAGAGGGGAATAATCACTTTCCTCGATCTGCTGGCAATGTGCCTACTAATGCATTTCAGAGTATGTGACTAGATTAATTTATTGCCACTTATCTTTCGTTTTGTTACTTTTCCTCTTTGTTTTGATGGTTTGTCAATAATAATTTAGAAAAATTTGATCAGAACAAAACCAGGAGGGAAGGGATAGCTCAGTGGTTTGAGCATAGGCCTGCTAAATCCAGGATTGTGAGTTCAATCCTTGAGGAGGCCATTTGGGGATTGGTCCTCTTTTGAGCAGGGGGTTGGACAAGATGATCTCCTGAGATCCCTTCCAACCCTAAATAACCTATGATTCATATTTCAAATTATTGAAATCCTCCATGAAATGAAATTACCTTTCTCTGTCTTACTCTTGTATAGAGTCAGATTTCAGATTACATTGTGATGGCTTCACTCTTTATAATCAGATAATTACCCCTTGCATCACATTCCCTTTTCCCATCCTGTCCCAATATTTCATCACCCAATTCTCAAATAATTGGTTTTCTAGATATTGCCAAAACATTCAAAAAGCATGAGTCAGACTTTGCTCACCCTCTCCCACAAAAGAATAATGAGGTTATGTTTAAAAAAGAAAGAAAGATATATATTGCTTTTTATTTGCAATCTGGGTTGTTGAGCTGCTAGGTTCACTCAGGTCACATTTTCCAGTTATTCTCTACAACAAGGATCGGCAACCTTTTCAGAAGTGGTGTGCAGCCAAGTCTTCATTTATTTCACTCTAATTTAAGGTTTCGTGTGCCAGTAATACATTTTAACATTTTTAGAAGGGCTCTTTCTATAAGTCTATAATATATAACTAAACTATTGTTGTATGTAAAGTAAATACGGCTTTTAAAATGTTTAAGAAGCTTCATTTAAAATTAAATTAAAATGCAGAGCCCTCCGGACTGGTGGTCAGGACCCAGGCAGTGTGAGTGCCACTGAAAAGCAGCTTGCGTGCTGCCTTCGGCATGCGTGTCATAGGTTGCCTACCCCTGCTCTACAATTATGAGAGCTGGGATTCTTATGAATGCTCCAGGAGCTGTGGTTATCATGAAACTCAGGACAGAATCACAAGAGTAGGCAATACTGACTTAATCAGGAGATTGTCAATGATCTAAAAATAAAAAAAATAAAAAGAGTTCTACAAAAGTTGAAACTAGGTCAAATGACAAAGGATGAATAAACACATCACACAAGTATGTAGGGACAAAATCAGAAAGGCCAAGGCAAAAAAATGAGATCAAACTAGCTAGAGACATAAAGGGTAAACACTTTAGAAGCAAGAGGAAGATCAAGGATGGGATAGGACCATTACTCAATGAGGGGGAAAATATTAACAGAAAATGTGGAAATGGCAGAGGTGCTTAACACTTCTCTGTTTCAGTTTTTACCAAGTAGGTTGGTAGTGATTTGATGTCTAACATAGTGAATGCCAGTGAAAATGAGGTAGGATCACAGGCTAATATAGGAAAAGAACAAATTAAAAATTACTTAGGCAAATTAGATGTCTTCAGGTCCCCTGGCCTGATGAAATGAATCCTTGAATACTCAAGAAGCTGACTGAGAAGATATCTGAGCGATTATGATTATCTTTGAAAAGTCATGGAAGATGGGATAGATTCCAGAACACTGGAAAAAGGCAAATATAGAGCCAATCTATAAAAAGGGAAATAAGGCTAACCCAGGGAATTACAGACCAATTAGCTTAACTTCTGTACCCAGAAAGATAATTGAGCAAATAATTAAGAAGTCATTTTGCAAACATCTAGAAGATAAGGTGATAAGTAACAGTCCACATGGATTTGTCAAAAATAAATCATGTCAAACCAATATGACAGCTTTCTTTGGCATGGTAACAAGCCTTGTGGATAGGGGGAGAGTGGTAGATGTGGTATATCTTGACTTTAGTAAAGCTTTTGAAACTGTTTCTCATGACCATCTCATAAACAAACTAGGGAAATGCAACCTAGATGGACCTACTATAAGGTGGGTGCAAAACTGGTTGGAAAACCATTCCCAGAGAGTAGTTATCAGTGGTTCACAGTCATGCTGGAAGGGCATAATGAGTGGGGTCCCGCAGGGATCAGTTCTGGGTAAGAGCCAAGCTGTTACCTTTTCCATTAGGACTACCATCCCTTTCACTTAATGCCAAATTTTACTTTATAGATTGATACTAAGCTGGGAGGGGTTGCAAGTGCTTTGGAGGATAGGATTAAAATTCAAAATGATCTGACAAACTGGAGAAATGGTCTGAAGTAAATAGGATGAAATTCAATAAGGACAAATGCAAAGTACTCCACTTAGGAAGGAACAATCAGTTGCACACATACAAAATGGGAAATGACTGCCTAGGAAGGAGTACTGCGGAAAGGGATCTCTGGGTCATAGGTGGACCACAAGCTAAATATGAGTCAACAGTGTAACGCTCTTGCAAAAAAAGCAAACATCATTCTGGGATGTATTAGCAGGAGTGTTGTAAGCAAGACACAAGAAGTAATTCTTCTGCTCTACTCCACGCTGATTAGGCCTCAACTGGAGTATTGTGTCCAGTTCTGGGCACACATTTCAGGAAAGATGTGGACAAATTGGAGAAAGTCCAGAGAAGAGCAACAAAAATGATTAAAGGTCTAGAAAATATGACCTATGAGGAAGATTGAAAAAATTGGGTTTGTTTTAGTCTGGAAAAGAGAAGACTGAGAGGGGACATGATAACAGTTTTCAGTACGTAAAAGGTTGTTACAAGGAGGGGGAGAAAAATTGTTCTTCTTTAACCTCTGAGGATAGGACAAGAAGCAATGGGCTTAAATTGCAGCAAGGGAGGTTTAGGTTGGACATTAGGAAAAACTTCCTAACTGTCAGATGGTTAAGCACATTGGGATTTTTAAGAGCGAGGTTAGACAAACACCTATCAGGGATGGTCTAGATAATACTTAGTCCTGCCTTGAGTGCAAGGGGACTGGACTAGATGACCTCTTGAGGTCCCTTCCTAGTTCTGATGAATCTATGATCATGATTAGGAAGCAACAGTACACAAGACTAGTATCAGTTTTCTTATGAGCAGATATAACAGACATACAAAACACCATTTAGGGGAATTCAATTTCTAATTCTAATACATTAAATTGTAATAAGTGAAGCTGAGAACAGCAGGGTGCCTCATATTGGCAGCAGTACGCTCTCAGAGGAAAACTGAAAAACCTCTAACTCTTCTGATTTGGCTGTAAACTGAGTTCCCAGTTTATGAGCAGACCTTGAATATTTCACCAAAGCTGAACATACAATTTTGTGACTTCCTACATCAGCGAAAATAAATCACAAAGAGATTTTATTTTTACGCATCTCAGGCATTAGTTCAAGTTTTCTTACCTATTTTATTGTGATATAAAAGAAAGGAGTTGAATAAGAGTGACTGGTCTGCGTGCTTCTTAAGCCTAAGCATGGGAAAAGCAATAATAATTAATATAATTATTATTAATAATATATTAACCACAACAATTGCAAACTTACTGCACAAAGATTTTCTGTCAGTTCCCACCTTATGCTCTTTCTACAACATCTCTAAAGCAGTGGTTTTCAGCCTGTGGTACGTAGTCCCTGGGAATCTGTAGATCATGCCTAATATTTCCACAGGGGTCTACACCTCCCTTTGACATTTTTTAGGGATCTGCAAATGAAAAAAACATTGAAATCCACTGCTTTAAAAAGCTTGCAGTCCTCCCCTAGGCCTGGTCTACACTACGCCCGCGTTTAAACCGATTTTTAGCAGTGTTAAACCGATTTAACCCTGCACCCGTCCACACAACGAGGCCCTTTATATCGATAAAAGGGCTCTTTAAATCGGTTTCTGTACTCCTCCCTGACGAGAGGAGTAGCGCTAAAATCGGTTTACCATATCAGATTAGGGTTTAGTGTGGCCGCAAATCGACGGTATTGGCCTCTGGGTGGTATCCCACAGTGCACCACTGTGACCACTCTGGACAGCAATCTGAACTCAGATGAAGGGCCAGGTAGACAGGAAAAGCCCGCGAACTTTGAATTTCATTTCCTGTTTGCCCAGCGTGGAGCTCTGATCAGTACAGGTGGCGATGCAGTCCCAAATCCAAAAAGAGCTCCAGCATGGACTGTACGGGAGATACTGGATCTGACCGCTGTATGGGGAGACAAATCTGTTCTATCAGAGCTCTGTTACAGAAGACGAAATGCCAAAGCATTTAAAAAAATCTCCAGGCTATGATACAGAGTCCACAGCACAGTGCTGTGTGACATGCGTAACGGAAAGCCAAAGAATCAAATGGATGCTCATGGAGGGAGGGAGGGGGTACCGAGGACTCCAGCTATCCACACAGTCCCGCAGTCTCCGAAAATCATTTGCATTCTTGGCTGAGCTCCCAATGCCTGTAGGGCCAAAACACATTGTCCAGGGGTGGTTCAGGGTCTATCTCGTCAATTTACCCCTCCTCCCCCTCCGTGATAGAAAAGGGGAAAAAAATCGTTTCTTGACTTTTTTATATGTCACCCCTATGTATACTGCATGCTGCTTGTAGGACACGTGCTGCAGCAGTAAACAGTAGCATCCTCTCTCCACCCCTCCCCCAGTGGCAGATGGTACAGTGCAGTAGGACTGATAGCTGTTCTCATCATGAGGCCTGTGAATTGCTCTGGCTGGTCTCAGGTGAGGCTGGCTGAGGCACCTGGGTAAAAATAGGAATGATTCTCAGTCATTCCCAAGTAGATGGTACAGAATGGCTGGTAACTGTCCTCATCATAGCAACTGAGGGCTGGGCTCCATCAGCCCCCTCCCTTTCATGTGTAAAGAAAAGATTCTGTACTGCCTGGACTATCATAGCAGCAGGATGCTGGGCTCCTCTCCCCCACACTGCTAAATGTCCTGCCTGGACTATCATAGCAGCTGGAGGCTGCCTCCCCCTCATTTTATCTCACTAACAAGTCAGTGTTTTCTTATTCCTGCATTCTTTATTACTTCATGACACAAATGGGGGGGACGCACTGCCACGGTAGCCCAGGAAGGTTGGGGGGGAGGGAAGCAACGGGTGGGGTTGTTGCAGGGGCCACCCCCTGTTGAAATGGCATGCAGCTCATCATTTCTGCGGGATCTGATACGAGACAGGCTGCCTCTGCTCTCTGGTTCTCTAGTACACTTGCCCCATATTCTAGGCAGGACTGACTCTATTTTTAGATACATAAAGGAGGGATTGACTCGGGGAGTCATTCCCATTTTTGTCTTTGCACCCCCACCCTCAGCCAAGGGCACCCATGACAGCAGCAGACACTACAGAACAACAGATAACCGTCATCTCATTGCCAATTTACAATGGCACAGCAGACAGTAAGAATGACTGAGTAACCATCTCTGCTATCATGCAAAGGCAAATGAATGCTGCTGTGTAGCACTGCAGTACCGCATCTGTCAGTAGGCATCCAGTACACATATACGGTGACAGTAAAAAAGGCCAAGCTGAACATGGGCTCCATGGTTTGCCGATGCTATGGCATCTCCAGGGCAATCCAGGAAAAAAGGGCGCAAAATGATTGTCTGCCTGTTGCTTTCCCAGAGGAAGGAATGACTGACGACATTTACCCAGAACCACCCACGACAATGATTTTTGCCCCATCAGGCACTGGGATCTCAACCCAGAATTCCAAGGGGGGGGAGACTGCAGGAATACAGGATAGCTACAGAATAGCTACCCACAGTGCAACGCTCCAGAAATCGACGCTTTAGCCTCGGACCATGGATGCACACACGCCCGAATTAATATGCTTAGTGTGGCCACGTGCACTTGACTTTATACAATCTGTTTTACAAAACCGGTTTACGTAAAATCAGAATAATCCCATAGTGTAGACGTACCCTTAGCCTGAGTAACACTTTCTCTGCATAGTGCCTATTTCTGGCACAAAGATTCCCCCTTTTTTTGTTCTCTTCAGACTCATTTTCTCCCTCTACAATAATAAGTCATTATTCTGGTCTTTATGGCCAAATTTAGGATTTTTTTCCTGCAAACATTTATACACAAGCTTAACATTAGGCATATGAGTTATCTCACTGAAAGCCTATTGCACCAGTATTGACCGAATTGGGGCCTTTGGCTGTAATCTCCTTCAGAGGATGATCTCTTCTTTTATGTTTGTAAAGTGACTTCCACATTTATGCCATTATATTATAACACATAGAAAGAATAAAATCCTAGCAAAGAGTTAGTGTGCATTTCAAAGACTTTGGGAAGAAGGAGGGCATACGAACTGCAACACTGCAATTAGGACAAAACTGTGTGCAGCCCTCACCCAGAAATGTGGGACAACTAAACACACCTCGTACAACATGCCTTTTACAGGCAGAACTTCCCCGTTCACAAGCACTCAGACTTCATACAAACAAAGAAACCTTTATTGAAGGAAAGGGGACACAATCAAAACCTGGGAAAAACACAGTAACAGAAATATATATGAAATGAAAGAGGAAAATACATCCCCCCTCCCAGTAACTTGGCAGTTTCTAACTCTCTTCCCTTCTGCTAGAGAGAATATCCAAAAGGTAACAGCCCATTGTCTCCTTGTAGGTGTGTCTCCTATCTCAAGGGAGCTACTTACCCAATGGTACCACTACCACATAGCCTAGTGGGCAAGAATTCACCAGAGACCACTGAGCTCTGCTGCTGTCCTCTGCATTTCTTGCTACAGCATCTCTGTGCTGTTTCCACAGCAAAGTCCTCACTCTTCATGGTCTCCCACAACACAGTACATATGGGAGAACACTTAGGCTCTTTGAACGGAGTCCTCCCTGCTTAGAAGTAGGTGCTTTGCCACAAAGCAAGAACACCTTCCCTTCTCTGGGAGCACATTACCCCCCAGAATCCAGGTTTATACTTAGTTATGGTGACTCCCAAAATGTCACAAGAGGAATTGTGGGTAGGTAGCTTTTACAAGTGAAGTTCTCCATGGAGGCACTTTTCTCTTTTCAAGACTAGAGGGAGTAGAAAGCTCTTTCCTATCTGGAGCTTCTGGCAATAGGATTTACAGAAAGAGTTGCTTGGTTATAGCACTGCACAAGGATCTTTATTAGAATACAGAACACAGCACTGTCCCCAATGTTGTCATGTCTCATTCCCTGCTGCACAGGACATTTTCCAACCCTCTCCTACCTGACTTCTTGCTACAGATATAAAGAGAGACTCCAATTACAATATCCTTACACCACATCAACCTGGTAGAACAATGAGGTTTTCTATGACATTTTGGGAAAAAAAATTAAAAGAAACATTTTTCATGAGAAACCAATAAATTTGATGTCAACAATTTTGAGAAAAATTTAATAAAGCCATTTTTAATCAAAAATAGTTTTTGTTTAAAAAAAATTCCAGTTAGTGCTAATAAATAACTGAGTGTCTGTGTTGGAGGAACTAAAATCAGCACTTAATTTGGGCTGTGGGAGATTTTACATGCTGTGGTAGCACACATGGAGCCCAACTGATTTCAGTGGCTTGGGGTCTGTATTTACACTGACATTCTTAACTTTAGAAAATGTCACTCTGTTTGGAACATGCCAACCCTCACTTTAGAAAAAATAAATAAGTGAAAGCTGCTGCATTGTGTTTGTGGAGAATCCCTGGATATTTAGGCTGTGTCTACACTAGATACCTTACTGCAGCACAGCTATATCGATTCAACAGTAGTGCTCTAAGATTTCACGTATAGCGACTCTATACTGATGGGTGGGAGCTCTCCCATTAACATCATTAAACCACTCCCAAGTAGCAGTGGGAGCTATGTCAATGGGACAAGTTAAGACATGATCTTAGTAAAGTTCAGTTACCCAAAGTACGATACACACACACACACACACACATTCAGAAAAGCAAAATATAACTCAGCAGATGAACTATGGGAGCAGTTGATTTTTCAGATTCTCAGGAATGTTTTATGCATGCCTAATTAAATAAATAAAACACTACACGCCTAATGAAAAATTAAAGGCTAATTGCTACATCAACCATCCACGTCATCGAAAATAGCAATACTTTCCACACACAAAAAGCAACTCATATAATTTGAGATAACGTAATTTATTTTAGATAAGGAAAACAAAGAACAAATATAAAACTCCATGAATGAAATACAGTACATTTCTCATTCTGTAAGTTCATTTTCAGTTAATACCCCCCACCCCAGAAAAATAACCCTTTTACATTTAAAGTGTACATACACAAAAGACAGAAACAGAAACAGCTACATACTTTATTCTATCAAAGAATGACGAGTAAGGGTTAAAGTCTTTATGCTGCTAATCAATTAGCTATGGGGACATTAGGCTTTTTTAGAAGCTTGGTTCCCATTCAATATTAACATACAGCAGCGCTCCAAAATGGTGCAAAACCCTAAAAAGGTGCTCTTCTTCTGGGGTAAGAGTGGCTTGATTTTGATTTAGCTTAAACATAGTCCTAATTGATTTAAGCTAAAACAATCAATATGAATCTGTCCTATATTGAAGTGTGTCCAGACAACCTTTTGTAGTGATTTAACTAAATCAATTTTAAATCCCACCTTTAGTTAAACCAGTGAAATTTCGCATGTATGCAAGTCCTGAATTGCAAAAGAGGGCATCTAAGGTATTTAATTCTGAAAATACATTAAAGGCAATTTTATGTTGACAATAGTGGCTTCATTTTTGCTCACCTACTGCTGTAAATTCTGCTAGTCTACAAGTGCATTTAAGGACTTGAGTGGTGGATAGGACTTTATGTGAACTTTCTGCAACAGAGTACAGTAAATTCAAGTACTTCTGCTGTTCAGTACAATACCATCTACCATACAGACATGTGATCCTGATGAATGTATTTAATCTCTCAGTTCTCTCCACTTCAAGGAGAGCAGCAAGCTCATATACCATGTGAAACCATTAACTTGTTATCATTTGCTTTTTCTTATAAACGTGCTCAAATGCATATCATGAGTGGCATGTTTTTTGTATGCATGTATTTTAAAAAATTTTTTGCAAGGGAAGGAAGTGGCAGTTCTGTGTTCAACAGTGACAGAAATGATTTTTTTGTTTGTGGCTCATATTTAAAAAATAATGTGAAGTGAAGGTATTACTTATGACAGGAACTGGACCAGCAGGCCTGAAGACTGAAGTCCTCCATTTATCCCCAGAAGAGGCAAGGCTGAGCCAGTGACAGGGCATGCTTCCTACAATGCCTCACAAATGTGATTGGATCACCCTCTAGGGTGAGAAGCTAGCCTTTCAACCTTTGGCCAACAAAGTTGCCAATTCCTGTCAATGGTGGTGGTGGGTTGAAATAAGGACAACTGTTCACTAGGCATTCCTGCTTTGAGCAGTGGGTAGGACTAGATCATCTCCTGAGGTCTCATCCAGTCCTAATTTTCTATGATTCGGACTGAGATCATCAATTCATTTTACACAGGCCACTGTGTAATTTTCCATCAAAAAATAAACTTTGCAGCCCAGCAACCTGAGCTGTATTTGAGAAGGTGACCTAGAAATGCAAGACTCTGTATTCCATTATCTCTTACCTGACTTATCTGTCATTTATAGGATTTATTCTAACATGTTTTGTGTGGTTTTTAAACCCTTTTTTATCCCTTAGCTCTAAAATTATACGTAATTCAGAGAACAGAAAAATAAGAGGGTAAAAATGAGGGAAAATGTGGTAGCAAAGGAAAAACTTCTTTGTTGCATATTACAACTTCATATGAATGTGAATGAATTATATTTTTAATTTGTATAATCTAGCTGCATAAGTGGTTTTCTAGCAGTATTGTCTCTTTAAATATATGACTCAGGAATTACCACAGTAACTTGCTTTCTAATTAGCCTTCAATTGCTAACCATCAATACAGTTAGACAAGGTCAGCTCTAGAGTAAGCCCTATAGATTTTTTTAAAAGGCCATAGAGAGTCAGTAACAGCAAGAAAGAAACAGACTATTGAACAATCTCTACCCAAAGCTGGATATTATTCCTTTATTACTTGCTGCCTGTGTAAACAAAAAGACATGTCCAATGGCAAAAAGCTTTTAACCTGCCAACAACTACCCAAGATATGAAGATGAGAAGTGTATTTAAGATTTGTACTTTTTAAAGAAGACATCTCTCTTTCATTATGCTGGGCCTGATTCTGATCTTACAGTAGGATTTGATTGCACTCGATTTACACAGCAGTAACAACTAAAATCAGTAGAGTTACACTGTGTAAATCGAGTGCAATCAAATCCTCCGTGTCTGGAGGATTTCACTCTAGGGAGTGTAACACGGGAGAGCTTCTGTCCTCACTGCATTACAGCACTTACGTATTTCTTCTCTTCAATGTCAACCAGTTTGGGGGGCTTTCCTTTTTGTGACCAGGAGCAGTTGCTGTCACTGGCATAATTTTCTATTCACTTTACAGTGATCCTTCCTGTTACTGATATGCTATGTCTCATCCTGAAAGTACAGCACCTGGTAACACGGTAGTCTGAAAACATAGTATGTTTCTTAATGTATGTCTACATTGCAATTGGGGTATGTTTTTGCAGCATGTGTAGATGTATGAGAGCTACCTAGTTTAATCTATCTAGTTTAGGTACCAACATCTGTGAAGTTGTAACAGCATGGGCTTCAGGGCAGGCTGTACAAGTTTGCCTGGGACCCTGTCAGTGTTCCCTCTAAGTTTTCCTACGTATATGTGGAATTAATTTTGTTATGTGCACCAATATGGAGGTTATGTGTCAGACATCACCTCCATATTGGTGCACATAACAAAATTCATGTGGTGGAGGTGAAGCTGAGGGATTTGGAGTGTGGGAGGGGGCTCAAGACTGAAGCAGAGGGTTGGGGTGTGGATGGTGAGTGCTCCGGCTGTCGGGGGCAGGCTCTGGGGATGAGGGGTTTGAGGTGTGGGAGGGGGCTCAGGGCTGGGTTAGAGGGTTGGGGTGAAGAGGAAGTGAAGGCTGTGGCTGGGGATGTTGGGTTTGGGGTGCAGGCTTCCCTGGGACTATGGCGGGGAGAGAGGACTCTCTCCATCTCTCTCTCCCTGCAGCAGCAACTGGGCTGCGGGGGTTGGGGTGGGGAAGAGAGGCACCTTTCCCCACTGTGGCAGCTTTGGGGCTGGGGCCATGGGATAGGTGCCTCTTTCCCAGCTGCAGCAGGTCTGGGGCTGAGTACAGCATCTCTCCTAGCCCTGGCAATTCCAGGGTTGGGAGCATAATAGGCTGCTGTGGGGCCGCACAGCTTAGAGGGAACTTAGCCCTGAGTACTTACTCAGGTAGATAGCTCACACTACTGAGGCTTTGCTGCTATTGGTTTCTCAACTAGCTCAAATCTTGCTAACTTGTTTATGTTTACATACACTGCAATCACGCCAGTGATTATAATATAGCTAGACTGGTAGAGGCTCTTCTTCTACTCTGGGTTCCATTAATATGAAAGAGGCAACTTGTACAGCCAGATATCATGAATAAATATGGTAGCTGGGAACACATGAAAAAATAGACTTGCTTTTAAAAAGTGATGTGGATGATAGGTTCAGACTTTAAACACTGGGAAGAGTTCAACTGAGTTTCTTTCAAGAAACATCTTATAATATGAAAGAGAGCAAATACTGCATTGTGCTTCTATAATCTTTTGTTTTGGTGATTAACAATTTGGGAACAATTCAACAGGAGCCGTAGAAATGGCCAGATTTAAGAAATTCTAGTTAGTTTTCCAGTGCTTGAAAGATTTTTCACATCTGGCTTTAAAGAGTCGCCCTGTTCTACAAACATGTGCTTAACTTTAAAGATACAAGTAGTCCCTCTATATTCAGTGTGCTGTTAGAATGCTTAAGCATATGCATAAATATTTGCAGGATTGGGGCTTAAAAGACTGAGGCTTGAATCTCCTCTTACCTATATCAGTTATATATTGGTGTAAGTGAGTTCAGAGTAAGGGAATTCACTGCCAAGAAGTATTAGCTAAAGATTTCATGAAGGACATTTCATAACTAATTATAATATAATGTACCTATCTTTAAAGAAGTAACTAGAAAAATGCTTGGAATTGTGGACTGTTAAATCTCACTTCAATTCCAGTTAAATTGATAAAACTGATAATTAATTGATAATTAAAAAATTGATAATTAAAAATAAATTTATAAAACATGTAGATGAAGATGATGGGGGTAAGGCAGCATGACATCTGTAAAGGAAAATCGGATCACCCAAATTCTGGAGAAAAGAGAACAAACTGATATATTTTATATGGACTTTCAGAAAACTTTAGAGAGACTCCTTCAAAAGAGAGTAAGAGATAAGAAACAGTAGAGGTAAATGAAGATTTTTCAACATGATCAATGTTTAACAGAATTGGTACTTGTACTAATTTATATATTTATTAATGATCAGGGAAAGATAGAATGCACACTGAATTAGCAAAATATGCAGGGGACATAAAATTATTTAGGTAAGCCAAGTATAAAATTCAGAAGGACGTAACTAAGAGAGTGGATGAAATTCAGTGTCAATAAATGCAACTTAATGGATACTGGAAAGAATGACTTAGACTATAATATTCATGCACATTGATGGGGTCTGAATTAACCATATCTACTGAGGAAAAATTATGCCTTTCACAGTGGACAGAAAACTGAAATCCTCTGCTCAACATGCAGAAGTGGGCAATATTCAACAATGTTAGGATGTATAAAGAATAGAAAATAATTCTCAAAATATTCTTATTCCACTATGTAAATAAATTGTATGCCACTCTGTTTAGTTTTGGTCACTATCTCAGAAAGGATTTAGCAGAAAAAGCAGAAGTTCAGAGACGTCTAACAAAAACAACTAGGGGTCTGGAGAGACCTTTGCATAAGGCAAGATTGAAAAGATTTGTGAGTGTGTGTGTTTAGTTTAGTACCTGATTCAGCAAGAAAGTTAAGCACATGCCTAACTTCACATATATGAGTAGGACCAGTGACTTCAGTGGGGGGGTCCTAAGGCTTGAGTCTGTAAAAAAAACCCAAGCAGCCTGACCCCAGTCCAGCAAAGCACTTTATCATATACTTAAAGCATGTGAGTAGGCCATTGAGGTCAACAACAGTACTTAAACATGTGCTTAAAGTATTTTGCTGGATCAGAGCCAGAGTGCGTGCTCAGTACCTGGCATAATGCTGCCCTTATAAGAAGGGACACACAACATAATAAAAAAAGGATAGAGAAGGAAATCGTGGTTCTCCTATTTATCTTTTCTCATAATAAACTATTTTTATAAATATATAAATCTTCATGCTTCAGGACACAAACCAGCCACTAAATGATGGGGAGTTAGAGGAAAAAACCTCTCTTCTGGACAGGTAATTCCCTAATGGTTCAATACAAGGCCTCTCTTCTCAGGCCTACTTTTCTCAGAAGCAACTGGTATTAGACATTGTCAGAGATAAGATCCTAGACTAGACAGACTGCTGGTCTGTTACTGTATAAGCAATTCCTAAATCCTAATAAGCTGTTGAATATATTTTAAAATGCATAGCCACCAGTATGTGTCAATATTTTACATTGTTCTCGTTAATTTGTAATTTCAAAATGATATGTTTGCCTTGTTAAACACGTCACACTGCTTTCATTCTTTCATTCTAAACCATAACAACTAGAATTTGTGCAAGCCAGTCAAGTAAACCTTAAACATATTCTATTCATAAATGTACTTTTTATATATTATTATTAATTATGTACAGATTACCAGCAATGTGCCTGGTGTTTTACAGACAAACAAAACATAATGTACCTGTCCCACAAGGACAATATATGTTAGGCACGTAAGGAGACTGAACAGTTACCATCAGTGATGTCTGCACCGGATCCTGAAAATAAAGTGGGAAGACAAAATACCAAACATAGAGGTTCTGGAGCACACAAGGCTGACATTTAGAAACCACTGTTAAGCAGAGGAGGTTGAAATGGTTTGATCATATCAGAACAATGGGAGGAGACAATATCCCCAACAATATTTATACAGTGAGATTTGTGATGGCTCTAGAAAGCAGGGTCACCCTTTATGGCGGTACCACAATGTGTGTAAAAATGATGTGAAGTTGTCCAACATCAGTGTAGAAGCTGGGAGGAGTGTGCAGAATCCTGTCCAATCTGGAGACAGCATTTGGCACTGAGTGCAGCTCAACATGAAGCAGCTTTGATCCAGAGGATGGAAGCAAAACGAGAAAGAGAAGAGCAGCATGCTATAATCTTGGATTCCATCTCAGACAATACACAGATCTGTGAAACTTGTAACAAGCTGTGTCGCACTCAAATTGGGCTTGTCAGCCATAAGCGGATTCATCAGATACCTTACTAGACCTCTTATACATACACCATGATCTAGCGTACACCTAGACCTGTCCCAAAACTCTAAGGAAACTATTTTATGACTAAGTTGTTCTGAGATTGGCTAAAGTGCACAGTGGGCTAACTTCATTCTTGCTGTACACTCATTGAAGTCAGTGGATTTACACCTAGGATGAATTTGGTCCAGTGAGTCTCTTTTATAGAACAATCAGAATACGCCTTACTAGTAACTGTAGAATAATCACCCGCCACTCCACTTAATCAGGTCAGAATTGAGAACTGCTACTGCTCTGATCATCAGAGAATTGAAGTTCTAGAACAGCCTTCCAAGGAGAGCAGTGGAGGCAAAAGACATATCTGGTTCAAGACTAAGCTTGATAAGTTTATGGAGGGGATGGTATGATGGGATAGCCTAATTCGGGAAATTAATTGATCTTTCACTATTAGCGGTTTTCAAGGTTCCTTCCCCACTCTGAACTTTAGGGTACAGATGTGGAGACCTGCATGGATGCTTCTAAGCTTAATTACTAGCTTAGATCTGGTATCACTGCCACCACCCACAAGTACTACCTTTTTCCCTGGCTAGTCTTGAGGGACTTCACCAGTTCCCTGGTGAACACAGATCCAAACCCCTTGGATCTTAAAACA